>NW_023270464.1:25794562-25900288 GCF_011800145.1 Mirounga leonina
GGGCTGGTTTTGTGTTTGCAAATTCCTTTAGTTTTTGTTTGTCCTGGAAGCTTTTTATCTCTCCTTCAATTTTCAATGACAGCCTAGCTGGATAGAGTATTCTTGGCTGCATATTTTTCTCATTTAGTGCTCTGAATATATCCTGCCAGTCCTTTCTGGCCTGCCAGGTCTCTGTGGATAGGTCTGTTGCCAATCTAATGTTTCTACATTGTAGGTTACAGATCTCTTCTCCTGAGCTGCTTTCAGGATTTTCTCTTTGTCTATGAGACTCGTAAGTTTTACTATTAGATGTTGGGGTGTTGACCTCTTTTTATTGATTTTGAGAGGGGTTCTCTGTGCTTCCTGGATTTTCATGCCTGTTTCCTTCCCCAAATTAGGGAAGTTCTCTGCTATAATTTGCTCCATTATACCTTCTGCCCCTCTCTCTCTTTCTTCTTCTGGGATCCCAATTATTCTAATGTTGTTTCATCTTATGGTATCGCTTATCTCTCGAATTCTGCCCTCGTGATCCAGTAGTTGTTTATCTGTCTTTTTCTCAGCTTCTTTATTTTCCATCATTTCATCTTCTATATTACTGATTCTCTCTTCTGTCTCATTTATTCTAGCAGTTAGCGCCCCCATTTTTGATTGCACCTCATTAATAGCCTTTTTGATTTCTACTTGGTTGGATTTTCTTTTACTTCTCCAGAAAGTGTTTCTCTAATAACTTCCATATTTTTTTCAAGCCCAGCTAGTATCTTTAAAGTGATGATTCTGAACTCTAGATCTGACATCGTACTAATGTCCGTATTGAGTAAGTCCCTGGCAGTCGGTACTACCTCTTGTTCTTTTTGTTGAGGTGATTTTTTCCGTCTCGTCATTTTGTGCAGAGGAGAATAGATTAATGAGAGAACAAAATGCTAGCAGAGTAACCACGTCCCCAGAAAATATACTCTAAACAAATCAGAAAAGACCTGAAGCAGTGGGAAAAGAAAGGGAAAGAGAGAAAAAAGAAAAAGAAAAAAAAGAAAAAGAAAAAGATAAAGATAAAAAGAAAAACAAACAAAACAAAACAACAACAACAACAAAAAAACCAGAATGTGATCAAATATGATCAGGCTGGTATATAGATCCGTGCCACACACTAGATTTGGGGTGTATTTTGGTCTTTTAGAAGATAGTGCCTCCCAAAATTTTAAAGAAAGAAAAACTTATATATGTACAAAAATAAGGGTTGATATGATGAAGGGATGGAATATGAGTAAAGATGGAAAGTATATAAAAAATTTTATAAAAGGAATTGATAAGAAGTTGTTTGAAAAAAGAAAGAAGAGGATTTAAAAAAAGAAAAAAAAAAGGGAGAGGATGTGATGAGGCAGGGGAATAGAAAACACCATATACTAGAGATTTAGGGTATATTTTAATCTGTTAGAAGAAACTATCTCAAAATTTTAAAGAGAGAACAACTTATATATATATGCCAAAAATACGGGTAACTACTATGAAGGGATAGAATATGACTCTAAAAATGAAAAATAAAAATGTTTTTTTAAAAGAAGGGATTGATAAGATGGTTGAAAAAGGGAAAAAGAAAAATTCAAAAAGAAAAAAAGAAAAAAAGACAGTTAAAAAAAATTAACTTTGAAAGACTAAAGAATCATGGTAAAAGAGCCATGAATTCTATGTGCAGTAGTCCCCTAGCGCTGGAGTTCTGCCGTTCTCATTGATCGGTGAACTTGGTCTTGGCCGGCTGTTCTCGCTGATCTTCTGGGGAGGGGCCTGTTGCCGTGGTTTCCAAATGTCTCTGCCGGAGGCGGAAGTGCCCCGCCCTTGCCCCCTCCCGGCTGAGTCATCTGCTCGGGTTTGCTCTCCGGGGCTTTTGTTCCCTGCGAGCTTTCCGTACAGCTTTGGGGGATGAGAGTGAAAATGGCGGCCTCCCAATCTCCGCCCCGGAGGAGCCGAGAACTCAGGGCCCCGCTCCTCAGGGAGCCCCCAGAGAAAAGCCGCCAGTCACTCCCGGCTCCCCGGTCTCCGGCCACACTCCGTGCTCACCCGGCCTGCGACCGCGCGCCTCTGTCTCTGGCCCCCGACCCCGGGTGGAGCCTCCAAACCCAGCAGATCCCTGCGGTGCACTCCCGCACGGCTCCTCCCGGGGAAGGAAGGGGAGTCTCCCCGGATCTGCCGCTTGTGGGGTCCCTGCTGGAGGAGCAGGGGCCGACGGTGCCGCGGATCACGGTCTATGGCCACCCCGAGCTGAGAGCCCGCGCCTGGGCTCCGCCTCTGCAGCCGGCTTCCCTGCTCCGATCCCTGGGAGCTCTGCCGCCCTCAGGCACCCCCGGTCTTTCTGTGACCCCGAGGGTCCTGAGACCACACTGTCCCGGAGGGTTCCACCCCCCGCTTAGCCACCAGAGTGACGTCCCTCAGCGGAGCAGACTTTTAAAAGTTCCGATTTTGTGCTCCGTGGTTCTATCACTTGCCAGAAGCGACCAACGGAGGTCCCCTCTCCCGCCGTCTATCCTCCCGAATATCGCCTCGGATTCACTTCTCCGTACGTCCTACCTTCCAAAAAGTGGTCGCTTTTCTGATGAGAGAGTTGTTGCTCTTCTTTTCTTCGATCTCCTGTTGAGTTCGTAGGTGTTCAGAGTGGTTTGATCCCTATCCAGCTGAATTCCTGAGAGGAGACGAAATCCAGGTCTCCTACTCCTCCGCCATCTTGCTCCGCCCCTTTACCCTGGCCCTTGTGAGTGAACATCAGCTGGTCTGTTCTTGCAAAACCTCGGGGTCTGCAGTTCTGTTCTCTTTCTCCTATCTCCTCAAGGGCCCTTCTTTGCCTCAGGCCACATCAGAGAGCACAGGATCTGAGGTAGAGTTAGCACGAGTATGCAGTTGGTGCTCAGTCCATACTTGTTGAATGATTGAGCGGATCTCCTACTTGTGACCTACACACCGTGCGTTATCACCCTTCCCACTGACTTGCCTTAGGTCTCAGACTGGGGTGCAGTGTTACAGGCCCACATGAATAGATGAGGCCGACTTATTTTTGGTCTTCTTGGTCTGAAAGGTTGACCCTAAAAGTTAATCAGCTTCCTTGCTTAAGTCCTTTTAAGATCCTGGGGAATTTTTTTTTTTTTAAGGATTTTATTTATTTGACAGAGAGAGACACAGCGAGAGAGGGAACACAAGCAGGGGGAGTGCGAGAGGGAGAAGCAGGCCCCCCCGCCGAGCAGGGAGCCCGATGCGGGGCTCGATCCCAGGACCCTGGGATCATGACCTGAGCCGAAGGCAGACGATTAACGACTGAGCCGCTCAGCTGCCCCTAGGACAGGTGCATTTTATGTTTATTCAGGAAATAAGTTTGGTTCTGGAATTCTCTCGACCCTTCTGATTTTGATTCCGTGAAATGTGTTGGCCGTGATGTAAAAAGTCCTGCCCTGGTGGTCTGAGGGAGGTGGGGTGGGTCTGGAATAAGCTCATCCACCCTCGGAATCCACCCTCCCCATCCTGCAGATGGGCCCTTTTCTTCCGAGTCTGCTTCTCCAACCGGCACAGCCTCTGGTGGAGACTGGCTCCAATGTGTGCTCACCTTGGTGAGGGCATTCCCTCCAGTGAGGCAGGCACAGTGTTTTATATCCGCGACCATATTGCTGACTTCAGTTATAGGCTCAGGAAATCCCAGGGACTTCTTGACTTCCATTGGAGCCATCTTGCTGGGCTCCGCTGAGAAGCAGGTGGGACCTAGGCCCAGGATCAGCACAGGGAAGTCTGCTTCCCTCCCTGCCCCGCCCCCCCCACATGCTCACTGCATTCCAGAATGATCCAAGATTACAGAAGAGACATACAGGAGGGGTTTTTAGGGAGGTCTGATCTAACCTCGGCTTAGGCTGCTCTCTTTGTCAAGTGTGTCCAGAACTTTCCAAAAGCATCGATCATACAGGTGTAATGCTGAGTGTATAGCTACTTGGTGTGTCCCTTTTATCTTTGGAGAAATGGCACTTCTGTTAAGTGTACAAGCAAGCCCTCGTAATCCAAATACTTATCTGGGTTTCTCAGTTGTTTCTTATTCTAACACTAGAACCACTGACTCAGATAGTTTTGGAAAAGCCAGGGTTTCTGTTTTTCTTCCCTGACACACCCCGCCCTTGAGGCTTTGTAGATGGGAGCAGATGGCTCCCTGTCTGAGCCGGGGTGAGGGACAAGGGGAAACACAGCGAGGGGAAACATAGTTTACTCTCCCAACGTGTTTTCCCATGAAGTTGGAATCATGCACCACCTCCCCTTTCTCAACACCAGCCGGCACTCTCTTTCTGGAAAGAGGACTATAAACGAAATGGTTTGGGATTTATACAAACTCTAAATGGTGACTACAGTTTGGCTAAGCATGTAGTTCTGTAGCCATAAACAAGAAGGAGTGAAAAGAAGAAACTGTCACCCCTAAATTGGGGCTGTGCTTTATTTCTAGTTTCAAATCTTATTCCCTATCAACAGAAAGCTAGTCTTCACCCAGTTGTGTCTTTTCTTTCTAGCCCAAGTCATTGACAAATGAGGACATGGGCACAAGTGGCCAATTAAATGGAAGATGGACCCAGGTGCCAACAGAAAATGAGCTCCAAGTGAGAGGAATTTGCCCAGCAGGGGACTGAGGGGGCCGAGGGCAGGGGAGAAACTCGGCTTTTGCAAAAACAAGCCTGTTCTGATCTAGCTCTGAAAGTGAAGAGAGCCGTAGTGGGTCATCATATAATTTTTTCAGAAAAAAAAAAGAGAGAGAGAGAGAGAGAAAATACAAAACAATCCATTCTTTCTTCACTCCAAGAATGAGGCATACCCAGTCGCCATTACCACCTACTTTATGTTCAGTGTAAGGTAAATAACTCGATTTCATCATTTTTAGTTTAATTTTTTAAGGCATTCTTTTTTTTTTTTTTTAAGATTATATTTATTTATTTGAGAGAGAGCATGAGAGGCGTGAGGGCCAGAGGAGGAAGCAGACTCTCTGCCGAGCAGGGAGCCTGATGCGAAACTCCATCCTGGGACTCCAGGATCACGACCTGAGCCGAAGGCAGTCGCTTAACCAACTGAGCCACCCAGGCGCCCTTTAATTTTTTAAGATGAAGTCCAAATCATACATTTCTCCACTATTTATTCTATTCATAATAGAATCTGAGTCCCGTCTTCGAGTGGCTTTGCATTGTGGCTTTTTCTGGTTTCATTTCTCTTCTGATGACATGGACGCAATTCGTGATGCTTTGTCTTTCAACCTCTTAACAATGTGCCCCAGCCATTCCCAACTGCCGCTACCTTAATGCAGAGGTATTTTGCATGAACTGTTTCGACAGTTGCTAAATAAACGCCCACCCCCTGTGTTTCCTTGCTCTGATCCAAATGCACAGGTATGACCTTCAGAGAGCTTTCTAAATTGCGGTGACTATGTGAAGCTCCCACATAAAGCCTTCCAGTAACTTTCCTGACCTGTGGATCACAATCCATGTTCTTTACTTTAGCATGTGTGTGAGTTTTCTGGGCCTGCTGTCACAAAGTACCATAGACCAGGTGGCTTAAACAATAGCAGTTTATTGTCTCTGTTCTGGAGGCTGGAAGTCTGAGGTCAAGGGGTGGGGAGGGGTTGGCTCCTTCTGAGACTGGGAGCGAGAACCTGGTCCAGGTCTCTTTCCCAGCTGTTGGTAGGCGTTCCATGGCTTGTGGATGCTGTTCTCACCATGTTTGCATGTTGTCTTCCTTCTGTTCGTCCCTTTGTCCAAATGTTCCCTTTTTGTAAGGATACCACTTATATTGGGTTGGGGCCCTTTCTAATGACCTCATCTAAACTGATCATCTGCAAAGACTCTGTTTCCAAATAAGATCACATTTACAGGTACTAGAAGTCAGGGCTTCAACAACTTCTGTGGGGAAATAGTTCAGACTGTAACAGCCTATGAAGTCCTTTGTGACCCTGCTTTTAGGTTCCTGAACCACATCTCCTGTCACTATGACCCTCGGGCACAGGCACATGCACACACACGTGCATGCACCTGCATGCACGCACATGCCGTGAGGAACGTGCCCTGCAGCCACGGTAAATTTTCACTGTGACCCACTCTCATGTTCATTCATGCCTTTGGGACTTTGCACATACCATGCCTGCTGTCTGGAGCCCTTTTCCACTATAAAACAAGTTAAATCTCTCCCGAGATCACATCTTAAGGAGCGATCACTTCTTACTGGTATAATGAAGTCCAACAGAATGTGAAATAGGACCCTATGCTGAGACCCTTGATAGAGGGGAACTCTTCGTAGTTGAGAGAGGACTGGGAGTGGGTCAGGGGCATGGAGTGGTGCCCCAGCTCTGACCCCTCCAGGAATTTCAGGCAGGTGCCTTAGTCCTCTGGGTCTCTTCATCTGAGTAATGACGGAAAATGCTGGACTTTGTGGCCAGCAAGTTCCTAAGAAACTCCAACCTTTTGCTGTTAAAGGGTGCTTTCAAGTTGCATTTTTTACTCACGTCTTCAGAACTATGCTCAGTCTTTCTGCGGGGATCCTCCTGTCTACTCATGAGTAGTTGCAAATGCTCAGGGTCATTTCGGTTCTGAGAACAACAGCCTTCGCTTGACCTGCCCAGGAGGCCATGGCAGCGTTGAGTTCAGTCTGCAGTGCTGCTCTTCCTTTGCTCACCAAACCGGAGCAAGATTTAGGAGCAAGTCTGGACCCTCTTTCTTAAGGCTGCTGAGGGAAGCGTGGCGACCTGTCCCGGGTTCAGCAGCATCCCTTTCCCCTCATCGCTGGGCCTCAGCAAGAATGATTGCACATTATCGTCTCCAACACCGTCCTGCCCACAGAGCTTCCTTCCAAGCTAGGAATAATAGAGCATGCACTATGTCTTGGCCACTTTGCAAAATTAAGAGTCTGTTTTTATGTGAAGGGAAATACTCTTCCTCGTTTCAAAATTGCAAATTTAATAAACTCTTCGAAGGTTGAGAGTTATATTGGAAAAAACCCAGCCGAGACAAAGGGTTGGTGCCAAAGTAAAGGTAAGTTTACAAAAATGTTTTAGGTTCTAGAAACCAGTGGTGTAGGAATAACAGGGACAGGGTGTTGCATAATATTTTCCACACAAATATTTACTGACTCCAAGGGCAATAGCAGTAAAATATCACCCCAGGGTGAAACTTACCACTGAGATTGGGTTGGACAGTCCGTTGATCTTTATTTACCCAAAGGCAAATGCATTTGATGTATTAGCCTGGACTCTCCAAGGTGGGGTGTTGTATGTTTATCTGCTCTTATGGGGTTACTCCCCCCTGGTCTATGCTATAACTGCTGAGTGTCTGCTATTTATGGAGTTTGCTTTTTCCAGGAGAGAGCCAGCAGCTTGTAGAAACATGCAGGGTTACATAATGGCCCCACTTGTCTGAGGAGAGCTTTCTTCTCCGACAGTAGTCAGCACTGCTAGGGAGGGAGGTCAGAAAGCAAGAGGCAAGAGTGATGTGTTTCTCTACCTACTTGTTACCCAGTTCTTGAATTTTAAAAAATTCTGTAGTCTTTTGTCTGTTAAGAAACAGTTCCCCATTTCTTGGATAACAGTGGTTTCATTTCCAGTCCCTTGTGCCTCTGATGGATTCTTTTAGCTGTATAGTTTCTTGAAAGATGATTATCCAGAAGTCACTCCAAATAAGTTATATATTTAGGCTGAATTGATAGTGAAACAGCATCCTTTTAATTATTTATCCATATAGCTCGATTATCACCAAAATATGATGTATATTTCTACTGTTGGTGATTTCCCTCACCTCAAAAGCTACTGGAAACTTAGAAATAATCAGTTACAATCTAACTAATTAGCAGGCTTCCAGTTAAGCTGGTGTTTTAATTTTACATTCTGTTCCAAATACAGATCAACGATAGATGCAGTATGAGAGCAAGGGAATTAAAACAGCTTACCCAAGGCACTATCATGAAAAGAACTATCTGGGCCAGGAAAGGAAGTGTGAAGTGGTGAGTGGAAACAGACCTGTGGTTCTTGTGGACTTGAGGCCCCAAAGCAGTCAGGGCACATGAGAGTTCAGTTCCGTAGAGAGTAGGCCTGAACATCGTCCTTTTGACTGCTTAGAGAGGACCCACATTCATTGCTTCTTGGAATGGAAGCAGGAAAAAGCTGCTGCTGGTCACAACCTGAAGCCATTGTATAGATGAGCCTACTTGCCTGGGGAGATGGAGGACAGACACAACGATACGGCCCCAAATTACATGTTGGCTCAGTGACTGGATCGTCAGTGTCCGTAGACTGCTTTTGTGCCATGCTGTCCGTATGAGACTTGGTTCTGGACTGGAGACACTGGAGGGCTAGATGGAAGTAAACAACACTGTAGACAGGGAGGGTTAAGAGTCAGAGAAAGGGACAAAGGGAGGTAGGGAGAGAGAAACCAAATTGAGCCTGCAAAACAAAACTCCAAAGCACCTGAAGAAACCTAATGAAGATAGTCAACAAGAGTCAGCGGTTGAAAGTTGAATTCATCCCAGATGAAATAAAAATACAAGAACAGCCTGAAAAAAGACTGTTACTGAGATCGTTGGTGATATAAATTGGTAAATAATATCCATGTAAAGAACTGGAAATTATGAAATAGACAGAGGCAGAAATATAGTCACAATAGGTGAGTCTTAAAAAGAACCAATTATACAACTTAGAAATTTTAAAAGCCACTGAAAAATAAGTAAGTTACAGACAATTGAAGAAGGAATTGTTACCTTGAAGGTAGTGCTGAAGAAGTCAGAAGAATGAAAGCACAGAGAGTTGAAGATTTGGGGAAAAGAGAAGAAAAGTAAGAAATATGGAGGTAATGGCAGAGAAACAAGATATTAAATGAATTGTTTACTAAAACTTAAAAAAATGTCTACTCCTAGTATCAAGAAAAATAAATAAAAATAAATCCCACTTAGATACATAATAACAAAACTGCAGAAAGTCAGAGATGATAAGAAAATCCTAAGAGCTACAAGACCTGAAAGACATATCAACTACTAACAACTTATTAACAACTGAAGTTCCCAAAAAGCAAAGAAATAATATCTTTAAAGTACTACAGGGAAATCATGACCAACCTAGAGCTAAACTTGCTAAAATATTATTTTGAGTATGTGAATGTGAATGTCCATTTTTAGCCAAGTGGTGGACTAGATATACTGAAGGCCCTTCTACTGAAAGATTCTAAAATATTGAGTAAAATATGTATAAAACAACTTGAAATGTAAAACTAAGCTTGTTAGAAAGTAAGATAAATCCTCAGAAGTAAGAGAAAGAAAGAAAGAAAGAGAAAAGGAAGGAAGAGCTATAGAATGAATCTAGCATGGTAAACTTGTATTAAAGTTAGTGCTTCCATGGGAGACATTTGGCAATCCCACTAATCTAGACCTTTGGCTTTAACAGTTTTTTTCTGGAAACAGACAAGTCCTCGGATCTCCAGGAAATAAGGAATGGAATGGAGATTCCCATATGAAGCCAGGATCTACCTCAGTGAAAAGACAAACTGGAAAAAAATCCACCCCAAAAAAGCAGATCTCAAGGAAATTTATCTGTCTTGGCTTTGCCTCTGAGTGGAAGGAATTAAAAAAGCCTCCCCTGCATTATGCTAAGTGAAAGAAGCCAGACACAGAAAAATGCTGTGTGATCTCACTTATATGTGGACTCTAAAGTAGTCAAATTTACAGGAGCAGAGAGTAGAATGATGGCTGCTAGGGGCTGGGAGGAGGGGAAATGAGAGGTGATGGTCAAAGGGTGCAATGTTACAGTTATACAAGATGAGTGAGTTCTGGAGATATACTGTATAGCATACTGCTTATAGCTAACAATACTGTGTTTTTGTATACTTCAAATTTGGTAAGAGGGTAGATCTTATGTTAGGTGTTCTTACCACACCCAGAATAATAATAATGATAATGATGATGATGCTAAAGAATAAGAATAGGGATGGAGGGAGACTTTGGGAAAGAATGGATGTGTTTATGGCCTTGATGGTGTGGATGGTTTCACAGGTGTACTTATTCCCAAACTCATTGAGTTGTACACATTTAATATATACAACTGTTTACATATCAGTCATACCTCAATAAAAAAAGACTCCTCTGAGAATTTAAAAGCCACAGATAGCCCTTTATGTAGGAATAAGTTCATATTCATTCTGACAGTGTGATCTGAAAAGTTAATTCACATTGCTCTTGATAAGAGTTAACGCACACCCTTTGTGGAAGAATGTGTCTTCTCCTCCAAACTTAAAATCCCCACAAAGACCTAATTAGTGATCTCACAATTAAAAATAAATAAATAAATAAAAATTCATGAAGAAACAATGTGTGAGAATCAGTGGGGGAGAAAACCCAAATCAGATATAACAGGACCTCAGATATTAGAATTATCAGGTACAAATATAAAGTAAGTTTATTTAAAATATTTAAAGATATAAGATAGGAAATTGAAAACCTAACCTAGGAATAACAAACTATCAAAAATACCTGGAAGATTATTTTTTTAATGAACCAAATATTAGGTTGTGCTATATGAAATTTCCAATTTTATCAATCAAAAAGGTCCCATATTGGCAATTTTCATATGGTTTAACCATATGGTTCTAATAATAGAATATCTGGAAGTTAAAAAAATAATCATCGAAACTTCAAAGTTATGGACTGGGGTAAACAGGTGAACTGGAAGAGAGATCTGAAGAAATTATCCAGAATAAAGCACAGAGAGCAAATGAAGTATGTAAAGTACACACTAGAGGTAAGAGAGACAGAGGAAATATTGACAGGGTATAAAATATATCTAAATGGAGCTGAAGAAAAAAACAGAGGTAATATTCAAAGAGATGACTGAGAATATTTCATAATTAATGAAAAATATGAATCCTAAGAATCTGGAACCACAACAAATCCCAAGCAGGAAAAATAAAAAGAAATAAACACTTAAACACATGATAGTTGAGTCTGAGAACTCCAAAGGCAAAGAAAATATCTCAAAAACAACCAGAGTAAAGATCTACAAGAGGAAAAATAGCCACAAAATTAAGAGTTTTCTTCTCATTGGCAATAAGGAATAAGGAATATTATCTTGAAATCGTTAAAAGGAAGTAACTGTCAGCCTAGTATTACATACTTAGTGAAACAGGATATTTTCAGATTGCAGTAGTATATACGTATATACATATTATATAAATATATAAATATACAAATATACATATTATATATGTAAATTACTTACAAAAGAGTTTAGAACATAGTAAGTAATAAAAAAATGTTAACTACTATTGTGTTAGACATTCTAGGTGAACAAAACCAGGAGACTTTACTATCAGCAAACTCTTACTAAAGATAATTTTTAAAAGAGCGTATTCATTAAGCAGGAAACTGATCCTGGAAGAAAGATACAAGAATATAAGAATGAATGATGAGCAAAGTACATTGTAAAGATACTTAATCTAAAAGAAAGTCACTGACTGTGAATCAATAATGATATCGGATTTATGGGTGTGAAAAAAGAAATAAATATCGGACAACAAAGTCTGGTAAAGTTTGGGGGGAGGGTGGTGATTAGAGTCTTTAAGCCCCTTAGATTATTTGTGAAATGGAAATTATTTTGATTTACTGTAGAGCTACTAATGAAATAGGTCCTTTAAGAATGCAAGCTGGTGCAGCCAATCTGGAAAACAGTATGGAGGTTCCTCAAGAAGTTTAAAATAGAGCTACCCTACGACCCAGCAATTGCACTACTGGGTATTTACCCCAAAGATACAAATGTAGTGATCCGAAGGGGCACCTGAACCCCAGTGTTGGAGCAAATAAGTCCAAGAGCTTCCCAAGAAAATTGGGGATTGAATTTTTTGCTCTTGAATATCTGGAAATGTTTTATTCCACTTTAATATTTTGTCTTGTATAGATTTCAAGGTTCCATATCATTTTCCCCCCCAAAAAGTATTTTTAAAGTACTGCTCCATTCACCGAATTCTAACTTTCAGTGCTATTGTTGAGAATTACTTTGCCACCTAGATCCCTCATCCTCTATACAAACTTGTTTTGTTCCCTCTGGAAGACAATGGAACAACGTTATATGCTTTGGTTTAGTTCATTTTTATCTTTTGTGTTGGGAAATAGGGAGGGGCTTTAAAATCTGAACACTTCTTTCCATTTTGGGAAATTTTCTTGAGTTATTCTTTTCTTCTGCTTTTTAAATGAACTTCCCATTGTATAATGTTCGACATTCTGAACTGACCCTATTTTGTATTTCTTTTATTTCTACTTTTTGAGACTTTTCTTTACTTCTATTTTTCAACTGATTGGTTACATTTTTATTTAATCATTTTTAATTTACAAGAGTCTTTTTTGGTTCTCTGTAGGTTCCTAGTACCTTTCTTAATAACGTCCTGTTTTCATTTCACGAATACAATACCTTCTGTTTCTTGAGAATATGAATTATGAATTTTTTTTATTTTATTAGTTTTCTTCTATTCTCTTCAGTACCTTGCATTGTGTCTGTTTTCTCCCATATGCCTGTTTTTGTTTCTTTTTTTTCTTAGATGTTTTCATTAAATATTTTATGTTCCTTGACTATCTACTCGTTTAAGAATAGTGTACCCCAAAGAAGATTGGAAGCCCTGTGTATATGGACAGAATTTGTTGAGTGGTAGGTTTCACTCTAGAGTGATCTGGATGGGCTGTTCACAGGGAGACCTCCTGAATTTGTTTTTTGCTCTCAAGCTAGTTAACATTTCTGGTGAGGAATTCTCCAACCTTTTGTTTGAGAGTGGGAAAGGGATACAAGTCTGATTGGAAGTGTTTTCTCTGAGCCAAGTCAGGGAAGAAGTCTGGCGGTCTCACCTGACAATACATAGACCCTCACTTAATCCCCAGTCCTAGTACAGTCTTCCACTTTTTGCTATTCCTTAAGTCCTTAAGTAACCCTTCAATTTTCTGCTGGGTGTGGGAGAATAAATCTCCTGCATGCCTAAGAGACACAAAAGGATTTCAGGTTAATATAGACTTTCAGTGAATCTATTTTGACTTCAGCTACACCCCACTTTTAGAAATATGTTGTGTCTGATTGTTTCATGGCTTCTTGCTTTTGGACTTTCCCAACTCCCAGCTTAGTTTTCAGATTTCTCCAGGCTGCTAAGTTAAACATCACTTTCCATCTTTTCTCCAGTTTATAAAATCAACTGCATCTCTCACAGTCTCTTTGTCTTTGTGGTTATATGCCTTTGTTTAATACCACCTTTATCCCTTTACTGTCTTTTTATTGGGTATTTTTTAGGGGAGGGTGGATGGAAGGGAACAGAAGTAAGCACATACAACCAATCTGCTATTTCCTAGATCACTATTAGTCCCTAAGAATAAAAAAACCCCACATAGTTATGTTAAAGATTTTTTCAGACATTATGAAGATAATGTGAGTATTATATTAAAACCAAATGTGGGAAATAGAACATGCTATACAAGTAGTGCTGTTGTTATTTCTATTTCTTTAGGGGGGAATTCTCTCATCTGTTGTGTTTGCTATCTTCATGTCATTTTTTTTTCTCTCCTTGGACCTTTTGGTTTGCAAGCTTATATTGAATGGGAGTTATATGTTCCTATCTGGGGGTTTTCTGCTTACTTGAATGAATACCTCTCCCCAAGATCCTCAAATCAGAACCAGGTTTCATATTATTTCCTTTAGGCTCTCCTCCCAGGTGAAATATTGCAGAACCCCTCCCAGAATATTATATGATAGCTTGGCTCAATAAGTAGGCTCAAGAGATGCCTGCATGGCTCAGTCAGTTAAGAGTCTGACTCTTGGTTTCCTCTCAGGTCATGATCTCAGGGTCGTGAGATCAAGCCCTGCATTGGACTCTGTGCTCACCGCAGAGTCTGCTTGAGATTTTCTCTCCCTCTCCCTATGCCCCTCCCCCTGCTCTCTCTCTCTCTAAAATAAATTAATAAATAAATAAATCCTTAAAAATATTAAGCAGACTCCAGGTTATCTCCATTCTTTTATTTTATCCCAGGCAGCTGATCAATTCCAACCATACACACAGGCTAATTTTTCTAGCCTTCAATTATGGGTCAGGGAGTCTTGCCCTATTGTGTTTCTAGAAGTGACTCCCTCACTGTGTTTCAGTCACCCCCCTCACTGTGGTGCTCTTTAATTTCCCCATACAAATTGAACTCCCAGCTGCCATTGCAAGTTTCCAATCCTGGCATCCACTAAACCTAGACAACTTTAGTCAATTTCAGCACTGTGCTTCCAATTGATTTCTGGTTTACTGAGATGTTTGTTTTGTATGGGAAAAGAGCTTTACCCTTATGTCTTTTGTTAACTGTCATAGCTATTTTTTTTTTTTTTGAAACAGAGAGGAATGCAGATATCTTGCTGTATTGTCCTGCTTCACCCCTCCACCACTACTTGATTTTTGGGATGCATTTATTCAGATTAAGAAAGTTCTCAATCATGAATAGCTGTTGAAATTTATCAAATGTTTTTCTGCCTCTGTTGAAATGATCACATGATTTCTCTCCTATGTTTTGTTAATATCATAAACACTGATTGATTTTCCAAGGTTGAAACAACTTTGCCTTTCTGGAATAAACCCAATTTGGTCATGATATAATAATATTCTTTATATATATCACTTCATTGTTAATATTTGGTTTAGGACATCTGTGTTTATGAGTGACATTGACCTAAATGAGTTGGGAAAGGTTTCCTTCTTTTTATATTTTCTGGAAAGTTTATGTAAGGTTGGAATTATTTATGCCTTAAATAATTCACCAAGGAAGGTGTCTGACACTTGAGTTTATTTTTAAAATATTTTAAATTAAAAATTTAATAGATATAGGACTAGTCAGATTTTTCTACATTTATGTGTTAGTTTTGATAAGTTGTGTTTTTTTAGGCGTATTTTCAGTCTACGTAAATTTTTAAATTTATTGACATATAGTGATTTTCATCACACACGTATACTCTATTTTTAATGCCTTTGAGATTTTCTCTTTAATTCTTGATGTTGGTAATTTATGGTTCATATTTTTTGTTCTTCATAAATCACCATGAATTTATCAATTTTATTAGTCTTTTGAAGAGGCAACTTTTGTTTTATTTTTGGGTTCACTCATATCTGTTCTCATATATTTTGTTCCTCTTTTCTACTTTTTTTTGGTTTATTTACTGTATTTTTTTAACTGCTTGAAATGGATACTTAGATTATGATTTTCAGCATTTCTTTTTACAATATTCATTGAAGGCTATTGATTTCCTTATGATCATGGCTTTAGCTGCATTCCACAGATTTTCGCACTTCATATTTTTAGTAACCTGCATTTAAGAAAAGTTGTTTATTTCCATTGTGGTTTCTCCTTTGACCCATGAGTAATTTAGATGATATTGCATAACTTTTAAATATTTGGGGATTGTCTAATGTAGTTCCACCGTGGTCAGAAAACATATCTTATTAATCAGCTCAAGTTGTGATAACAAAATATCATAGATTGGGTAGATTAAGCAACAAAATTTATTTTCTTACAGTTCTGGAGGCTGAAAAGTCTAAGGTCAAGGTGCCAACAGGGCACAGTTTCTGATGAGAGCTCTCTTCCTGGCTTGCAGACAGCTGCCTTCTCTCTGTGTCCTCTTATTGGCAGAAAGAGAGAGCAAGCTCTCTGGTTTCTATTCTGATAAGGGCACTAATCCCATCATGAGGGTCCCACCTTCACGACCTTATCTAACCCTAATTACCTCCTAAAGTCCCAGTCTCAAATACTATCACACTGGAGATTAGGACTTCAACATAATAATTTGGGGAGGGATATAACCATTCAGTCCATAGCATATACTATGTAGTATTTTTTTTTTTTTTACTATGTAGTATTTTAATCCTTTGATTAACTTGTTTCTGTTTTACTTAGGATTTATACTTCTCTTTTATTTAGGGTTTAGACTATATAATTATATGCAAAAAATTTTTTATATATATTTGTCAGATTTTGTGCTCAAGGTTTTTCCTACCTTCATGATGCATTAAAATATTTTAATCTTCTTTTTCACTTTGGAACTTTTGAAATGACATGGGAATCACCTGTTTCTTGGAAATTTGTGGGAACTCGACCACAAAGTTAACAGGATCTAGTCCCTTTCTTGAATAGAACTTTTTGTAATTTCCTAAAAAGTTACTTACTTAACCAAGGTGTTCAAATGCGTTAGTTTTCTACATTATTTTTTTAAAAGATTTATTTGTTTGAGAGAGAGAAAAAAACACAGGAGGGGGGGGAGAGACAGAGGGAGAGGGAGAGAGACAATCCCCATTGACCGCAGAGCCCGACGTGGGGCTTCACCCCATGATCCTGAGATCATGACCTGAACCAAAATAAAGAGTCAGATGCTTAACCAACTGAGCCACCCAGGTGCCCCAATTTTCTATATTCTTATTAAGGTTTGCCTTCTTTATATATCAGGAGCTTAGAGATGTATTTTATAGCCTTTAAAAATTTTTATTACTTATTCTTCCATTTTTCTTATATCTAAGAGCTGTACTTCATACGTATTTATGCTTTTTACTTAGTCTTCATACTTGTATGATTATTATATCTTCGTTGTGAACTTTTGTCTTCATAAGTAAAAATTTTAATGTTTTTGTCCCATTTGTCTTGAATATATTTCATTTTTTATTTTTCTTCTTATTTACACAAGTAAAACATGTTTATTATGGAAAATGAGAAATCAGAAAAGCTGAAATTCACCTTTAGATTAACACTATTTTTTTTTTCAAAGAACTAACTTACTTTTTCTAATAATGAGTGTTTATTTTAAGAAAAATCAGGGGAAAATACTGGCAAGAATGAAGAAAATAAAAATCCTATCATTTAGAGATCATCACTGTTAACATTTGGATGTATAATTATGCAGACCTTTTTTCTGCATTTATAAATGCATAAAACAATATTATAAGGTATTTTTTATGTTTTCTCATAAAAAATATCAAATTTATTTCTATGTCAATAACTATACTTCTACTTTGTTTTTTCATGGCTGCTAGCATTGTACTGTATGAATATACAATTATTTATTTTAACCTTTATTGTAGAACATTTTGATTGTTTCCTTCCATTTTGTAAAATTTAATTTTTTTTTTTTTTGCTATTACAAACTATCTTGGAGCAAACATCCTTTTGTGTCACTTTTAAGCATTTTAAATTTGTTTCCTCGTGATATAGCTCTACAGTAACTAGTTAGAAATCCATGTTCACTAATAATTACATACCCACAAATTAAGATAACTATAATGTACAACCTTACACCCATCAGATGGGCAGGGATATGGTCCAGTATTGGTATAGGGGTAGGAAGCCAGGCGCTCTCACATGCTTCTGCTGGGAGTGTGAATTGAGAGAATCTTCCTTGAATGCAATTTGGAAATATATATCAAAAGCAGCTTGCCCTGGTTTTTCATTTTTACAGATGTTTCATGAGAAAACCTGATTTTTCCAAGATCTTATTGGAAAGGAATCACATTATATATACACATGTTGTAAATCCAATCCTAACAGAGAAGAATTTTCTTAGGGATATTCCAAATAATGAATCCAGGTGCCCTGAAAATTTCCTGAAGTGTGCTTTTAAGCATTTAAAATTTCTTTTGACAGCCATATAAATCATGCTTGCCTTGGGGCTCTATTCAAAACAAAACCCAAGCTTTTATTATGGATAGATGATGGTATGCTAGAATGGGGAGAAGTCTGCTTCTTTTGTACTCTGGGCTTTCCCAAATGGGTAGAACCTTTAAACCCTTACTGACATTTCTTTAAACATTACGTTTCTGTATTTTCATCGCATCTAGTAGTGGGGATGCGGTGGCTCTCGGGTCTGCACATGGAGCGTGAAGTCTGGACGTCCCGAGAACTTGAAGTTGTGTATGCTCTGACCGTCGCACGTGGTCTCACAGGACACTTTGACTTGCCCTGTTGTGTTTTGGTACAGGTGGCACAAGGGCTCTTGGGGCCCCTGCTCAGCTACCTGTGGTGTGGGAATCCAGACCCGAGAGGTGTACTGCCTGCACCCGGGGGAGTCCCCGGCCCCCGCTGAGGAATGTGGAGACGAGAAGCCGCATGCCCTACAAGCGTGCAATCAGTTTGACTGCCCTCCTAGCTGGCACATTGAAGAATGGCAGCAGGTAATATGGCAGCCTGGGGTCCCCATTGCCTACCACTGCAAGAGCCCTGACCCCCCCACCTTCCACCTTCTCAGTGTTCCAGGACGTGTGGAGGGGGAACTCACAATCGAAGAGTCACCTGTCGGCAGCTGTTAACGGATGGCAGCTTTTTGAATCTCTCTGATGAATTGTGCCAAGGACCCAAGGCATCTTCCCATAAGTCCTGTGCCAGGACAGACTGCCCTCCGCATATCACTGTGGGAAACTGGTCAAAGGTAAGGGCCATTCCCCACCTCATGGTCCCACCTCTTTTTTGCCCTGTGTTTGTTTCAGACTCTAAATATGTCCTCCACAAGATGATCCGGGAGCATGTGGTTGGGGTACATAACCCGGAGGCCTCCAATGGGGGTAGAGAGGCAAGCTGACATCAGAAATCATCTTGACACATAGGAAAGGGCACTTTCTGGCATTCCTGGACTTCCCCCGAGCCCTGCGTTCAGTGCTGGGCACGGTCAAACCCCGTTGTGCTCATCTCATCCTATAGTCCTACAAGGGCGCCAGAAGCAGACGTCATGGCCATGTCTTCTCACTGGCCTTTTAGAGTGGAGACTGATGGTGCTTCCCGCCCCGTCCATTCTTTCTGTGAACAGTGAATTTGCAGTTGCTGACTATGTATCGTCAAAGTAACACTGTTAACCACGTCTGCCCCAGCTTGCCTTTGTGTCTTCGCTCTTGTCCTTGCTCTCAAATCCTGGATCCAGGTTTGAGCTTTCCTCTTCTGTGAAATCTTTCATCTCCTAAAATCATGAAGGATTTCCCAGCTTTAACTCACAATGACCCAATTTTTTACTGTACTTCAGTGGGGAGCTACATCCTGAGTATGTGTCTGGTTTTCCTGTCTGGCTTAGAGTATCCTTGTGGCCAGTGGCCATGAGATCGATGACAGGTCCTGGAGCTCTCCCAAGCTCTGAACAGGTAAATATTCTTCCCCAAGATTCTTTGCAAAGTCAGGGGAAATGCAAAGTGTTGTTGAAGTGATGATCTTTAGAAAAGCTCAAGCCTGCTAACAAGGACAAGCAAATCATTCATTAGGAGCATTTTTGCAGGGGGTGGGAGGGAGGCTGGGTGGCTCAGTCGGTTAAGCATCCAACTCTCAGTTTCCGCTCAGGTCATGATCTCAGGGTCGTGAGTTCGAGCCCCGTGTCAGGCTCTGTGCTCAGCGGGGAGTCTACTTGAGATTCTCTCTCTCCCTCTGCCCCTTCCACTCATGCTCTCTCTTTCTCCCTAAAATAAATAAATAAACCTTTAAAAAAAAAAAAAGAAGCCTTTTTGCAAGGAGAAACAAGAGGAGACAGAAGAGAAGGTTGCCCACGTGAGCTGGGTTGGAACTCAGGCGAGTCGGTTTCCTAGGCCACCACCGAGCAACCTGCTGGTCACCCCCAGAGATCAGCCCAAGCACAGTCAAGACATTGTCCCCATTCCCAGCCAAAACTGCATCTCTAGAAAACCTCCACCCGGGAGGCAGGATGGGCGTGTACACATGCTCAGGAAGGCAGAGCCAGCCTCAGCTTGTGAAACCAAAAGCCAACATGCAGACTCGGGTCCAGTCAGGCACACATGTTGGGTTTCCTACTGGGTTCAGCTTTTCTCCTGTTTGTTGAAATTTCCTTTCATTGCAGAGTTGCTTTGTTCTGGCAGAAGTTCTGATGCCACACTGCCACCCTCTCCAAAGGTTTCTGCCACACTAGTCCTTCTGCCCCGGGCTGGCTCGCTTGGGGGCAGCCATCCATCTTGTGGTTCTGGATAAGGCCTCTCTGTGTTGGAACTATCCACTAACCCTGGACAGAGAGAGGCTGAGGAGCCGTGCCAGAATTCCCATTTTTCACCGAGCCAGACCTCTCAGCCTGCAGCTGGAATAGTCCCCCTTCCTGACACTAGCTCTATTCATGGCATGTTTGGGCCTTGTTCATTCATTGGCTCATTAGTTTTTAGATCTGAACTAAGTTTTGGGCAAGAAGAAGCCTTTGATTCTTACACTGCTTTTCAAGTTCTAAGAAGGGAGCATTGAGTCATATATGGGGCAGTCTTCCCAAATGGTGGATTTCTGTGCTCCACGGACCCCTTGCAGCCTGTTTTGTGGCCCTGTTCCTTGATGGAAATCCAGTAAAATTGTTCCTCATTCTTTTTTTTTTTTTTTTTAAAGATTTTATTTATTGGACAGAGAGAGACACACGAGAGCGGGAACACAAGCAGGGGGAGTGGGAGAGGGAGAAGCAGGCTTCCCGCAGAGCAGAGAGCCTGATGCGGGCTCGATCCCAGGACCCTGGGATCATGACCTGAGCCGAAGGCAGATGCTTAACGACTGAGCCACCCAAGCTTCCCTCGTTCCTCATTCTTTACTCTCTTGGCTTTGATGGAGTAGTTGACCATTTTGTCTACCTTCATCATTCTCCTTCATGATGTTTCTTGGTGTTTTTTATTTTTCCTGTTTACTTAACCACATCTTGTTAATTGGTTTGTCTTCCTCCAGATCTCCAAAAAACTCAATATCTGACCAGATATTTGATGTGTATCACTGCATTTTTCCTCCATAGCTGCCTCTGTGTCCTGACCTCTTCTCTGACTTTTATAGATAATTCTCTATCTGCAGGAACAGTGTCTAACTTTCTGTTCAATACAGTGCCCCCAGCTCTCCAAATAGGATGTGTCTTCAACCTGGGAAAGCAAAGAGACAACCTCTTCATTCCCAACTGGCTCCCCACCTCACTCCCTGTCTCTGTCAGTACACCACCATCTTTCCAACACTTATGATCATCTCTGACTTCCTCAGCTCCTGTGTTCAGTTTCTGACACCTGCTAACTCTTCAATTCTTGAAATTTATCCATATGCTAAGTAAAAAGGAGAAGATCTCTTTAATGAGAAATTCTTACAAAGAACAGTTCAAGATACGTCCTGGACACATGGATTTATAAATATGGCATTCTAATTTTCAATAGGCTTACTAAATGACTCATGAAAATGATAGTATATTGCAGCCCATCCATACCAGCTTGCAAGAACCAACTGTGATCTCCTACCTCATGCTCAGTGACATCAGGTTGATAGCTTGAAATCAGCCATGATGGGAGCATTCACACCCCAGAAGTTGGCAAATATAGTCAATGCTCTCTCCCCAAGAACTTGTGAAGCGTTTACCAGCACACCACTGCATGAAAGGGTTATACACACACACACACACACACACAATCCTATTTATAAGACAGTTTCAGCTTATTGATGGTTACTTACAATGGAAATGATCTCAAGAAGTTCCAATGTCTGGGCTCCTTTTCACAAAGTCTAAGAATCTTGGTTGGGCTTCTCTAAGGTATTTTTTAGTTTTGTATTCATAACTGATGGTTGGTAAAGCTAGGAAATACCTGATCTCTAGCTGAAAATCCATTCTATCAATCATTATCCTACAGGGTTAGTTTGGTCTTGATCCAAAGCGATTGATCCAAATGCATTAGGTATTCCTTCCATGAATAAAAGAGTATTCCAGCTCTTCAGGTTTATTCTAAAATCTTCCTTTTACTTTTTATTTTGTAGTATTAATTATGAGTTTCTTAATATTAATAATTCTGTAGATAACCACTCTTCTACTTGAATAATAATGTCTTTTTAGACTCCAGATGACAGTTTACTTATACATTTTGACTCACCTGAAATATACCCAGTGTATCCAAGTCCATCTACTTCTGTTTCCACTTATTTTTTTTTTAAGATTTTATTTATTTATTTGACAGAGAGAGCACAAGTAGGCTGAGCAGCAGGCAGAGGGAGAGGGAGAAGCAGGCTCTCCGCTGAGCAGGGAGCCCGATGTGGGGCTTGATCCCAGGACTCTGGGATCAGGACCCGAGCCAAAGGCAGACACTCAACTGACTGAGCCAACCAGGTGCCCGTTTCCACTTATCTTAAATAGTAAACACACACACACAAACACAGATATGCCTTATTTTCTCGACTAGATTATAACTACCAGAGGGGAAGGACCATCTCTGCATCTGTGTATCCCACTTGGTGCTCGGTAAATACTTGTTGACTAAAATATAGAGACTTCTAAAAGCTTCTTCTAAACTGAACATGCCTGTTGTCACAGCCCCATTGCTCAGTCACATCACCAGCAGACACTGCCCAAACACTGCTGTGTTAACTACCCCGGGCCCTCAGAACCCGAGTCAGCCAAGAATTTGATCTTCAGTGAGCTTACAGTTTAATGAGGCAGCCATAAAAAATTATGTAACAAGCCCAATAAAGGGCTCCCATCTACAGAACTGAGTGGAAATTGAGGGGAGACATCTGCATCTGCGTGGGTCCCAGGGAAGTGCCGCAGAAGATGCAGCCGTAGAGTTGGGTCTTCAGGGTTGAGTGCAGGCTGGGTGGAAAGGAGACCAAGGGTGTCCAGGCAGTGACAGGAGTGCACACAGAGGCACAGGGGGCAAGCTTGTCAGTCTTCCACGGCTGGAGATGAGGATGCAGTAGAGAAGCAGAAGGACGAGATGGAGAGGAGAGGTTGCAGTCAGACCGGGAAGGACCTCAGGTCCCTGCAGTGGCCGAGGACACCAAGGAAGGTTTCTGAATAGGGAAGTGAAATGCAGCATTTTTAGGCACACGGTTCTGGCTGCAGTGTGAATGGCGTGTTACAGGGGAAGGAACCAGAGCCTGGGAGAGCTTTTTAGAGGAGGTTGGAATAAAACCAAGGAGAATAAGGAAGCAGCTGGGTAGAGAATAGTAGATAGTAGTGGGCGATGGTTAGCAGATGTCACGGGCAGATTTGGTGACTGAACTCCTAAGAAAGAAGCAAAAAAGAGGGGTGTGGTCAATGGATAGAGCAGACATTCTTTTTAAAATGAATTGGGGAAGGAAAAACACATTTGGGAGGTGACTTGAAAGGGAGATGGAATGAGTCTATTTTGAGGTGTGTGTAGTTTGAGGGCCTGTCAAGGCATCAGTAAGGAATTGCAGCTCAGGAGAGATCTGCACTAAAGTTAATTTTGGGAAGCGTCAGCATTTAAGCAGTAGTTGAAACCGTGGAAAAATGATTACCATGACATACGAGCATATGTTGTCACTAGCAGTTCCTTTGAAAGTAGGAGGCTTTCAGTGAAGCGAAATCACGATGGCGACCTGGTTGTGGAATATCCCCAGATCCCTCACGGTGAAGGGGATGAAGAGTGACAAACTTCCAGTTACAAAGTCAATAAGTCACAAGGATGAAAAGCACAGCACAGGGAATAGTGTCAATAATATCATAATGACTTTTTGTGGTGACAGAAGGTGACTCCACGTATCGCGGTGAGCATTTGGTAATGTATGTAGAGTTGTCTAATTACTCTGTTGTACACCTGAAACGAATATAATAGTGTATGTCAACTATCCTTCAATTAAAAAAACACGCAAAAAACAGAGCAATTAGGATTGCCAGAGGAAAGAAAAAGCACAGATAGCCACTTTAACACAAGTGATACATGTGGGTGAGGCCAAATCATGCGCCAAAGAGGAAACTGGGCAGAAGCTGTAAGTTTAACAGCTAGGCCAACAGAAAGAAGGTAAGAGCAGGCCAAGAGCCAGGGAACACAGAAGTCAATGATACATTTCCACCTCAGGGTCTGAGACCCATCGGTGACACTGAGAGAGGATGCTGGGTCCCAGGCCATGGTTGAGTATGAGGAAGATCATGCGGACCCATGGGGGCCTTAAGAAGACTGGAGAGCACAAGGGGAGCGTACATCCCTAAGAGCTGATGAAATACCCGGCTGACCTGCCACAACCATAATCCAAGCTAAGACAGGACACGGAGGGGAAGGGAAGGGATGCTCGGACCCTGGGAGCAGAAGAGTCCAGAAGATACGAATCTCAGGACTGTGGCCAAACTGTTGAATACTTCTTCTCAACATCAGAAGAAGGAACAGTGAAGACAATGAACTTGAAACACTGCCACCTCCTTACACTTTCCTAAAAGTTCAGGAAAAAATAGATTATTTAAATAGGAGCATCAGCAAGCCCCATACAAAGATACTTTAAGATAAAAGTGTCAATAACATAGCAACGTCATGAAAAGTTGGCAGATGAATATATAACCTACTCTTTTGAAATGAGCTAAAAGAAATTAAGGAAGACATAGAGACAAATCGGAAACAGAAAAGCCCAGAAATGAGGTTGAATAGATAACAGGGATGTGAGCAGAAGGAGCTGATATGGTTCAGGAGAGAACCAGACGACTTATGGGAAAACTTCACAAGTGGAGAGTAAACTAGAAAGAAGTGTAATAAGAGAAATGAGAGAAAGGAGGGAATTGAAAATAAAGAGAAATAGAAGGAATTCAAGTAAAAATAACAGATATGAAAGAGAAAAAAAAATCCAACGTATAAGTATTATTAGAGTCCCAAGAAAAGAAAACCAAAACAATGGAACGAGACTGTAAATAAGATCACCATGTAACACAAATCACAATATTGAAACGGTACACCACAGCCCTGGGAAAATGGACCCACCATGGCCAGTATCGAGATATCTGCTGCTAAAGTACTGGATTTTAAAGATAAAGGAACGTGTTTGGGTATGCAAAAAGACCCAGTCGCTTACTAGGG
Source organism: Mirounga leonina (assembly GCF_011800145.1). Taxonomy (NCBI): domain Eukaryota; kingdom Metazoa; phylum Chordata; class Mammalia; order Carnivora; family Phocidae; genus Mirounga; species Mirounga leonina. Next base: position 25,819,330 of record NW_023270464.1, read on the forward strand.
CAAGAAAATTGGATTAGTGTCAGACTTCTCGACAAGACCACTTCATAATAGAAAGCAATGGAACAACATATTTAATATACTACAAGAAGGAAAATGTGAGCCAAGGATGTTATACCCTGCCAACGTGACCTTCAAGTGTAAAGGTCACAGACGAATTGTTGCAAAGTTGCAAAAACTTGGGTATCTTGTTCCCCTGAGCTCTTCCAAAGGAATCTACTAGATTTCTGTAGAATAAATAGTAGACATGTTGGATAAGGTTGCTGCTTTGTGAATTGTAATTAATGGCACTGATTTGGTCACTTCCTTTCTTTCTGAGGTGGGAACATTCTCTAATGGCATCCTAACTTTGAACTTAGGTGACACAAGGTCATGTAAGACCTCCATCCAGAGAAGGGGTTTACAAAGGATGCTCCCATTCATCATGGGGAGAAAAAAATCATATATTTATCATTAGAAATGGCTTATAAGTGGGGACTGGCAATTATGTAACTCACTGTTATATGAAGCAAAATTAAAAAGTTGACGTTAATTTTTGGGACACCCGGGTGGCTTGGTTGCGTGGCTGACTCTTAATTTTGGCTCAGGTCATGATCTCCAGGTTCCGGGATAGAGCCCCATGTTGGGCTCTGTGCTCAGCCGGGAATCTGCTTGAGATTCTCTCTCTCTCCCTCTGCCCCTCCCCTTCCCTCTCTCTCTCTAATAAATAAATACATCTTTAAAATGAAAAAAGAAGTTGACATTAATTATTACATGGGAAACTCCTAGATGATGATTTGACTTGGTTAAAAAAAATAAACCATAATTTGGTAAATGGTAATTTGAAGTTATTTGTTCAAAAGCTTACAAAGAGCTTTTCTCTGTCCTGAAAAATATGAGTAGTTTAGGGCTTTCTGTTAAAGACGACAATAAAGGATTTTTTAAAAAAAATTCCATTCCTTTCCTTTGAAATCCAACAAAAAACCCACAAGGAGAATGGAAGAGAGGGAACACTCTGTCTTCAGTAAACAATGAAATGGCCAGAATCCCAAACTATAAATCATGGAACACACCTGCCAAAGACCGTAAAATCCGGGCCAAAGTGAGAGCGAAGGCTGGGAGCTGGCAAGTATCCATCAGGCGCCGAGTGCGGAGTAGATCTCCCTCAGACGATGGGCGACAGTCCTCCAAGGCCCATCCACGGTCCTCTGGTTACAGAGGGCAGACGAGGGCTAGACCGCGAGCTGCCCCGAGAATGTCCCCGCGGAGCCGTGGGGCAGGTGGTGCCGAAGGAGACATGGCACCCACGGGCCTCCTAGCCAAGGAGGGCTGCCGGGGATGAAGTGGGGGGGAAGAAGGGACAGCAGTTGCTGCATTAGTCCCCAGGGAGCCAGTTTTGGAAGAGGCTCTTCTCTGAGTCACACCGGCCCCTCGGATGCCAAGAGCCGAACAGACATGTGGGCAACAGACACAAAAATGTGGTGCCAGAGGGTTGCATGAAACAGCTGTAAGGTGCCCTAGCTCACCCCTGCCCATGTTGTTCGCACACAGCTGCACTCGGAGTTCCAGCAGAAAACCTCCGCAGCAACACCAGGTGGGTGGGGGCACAGAGAAGGAGAAGGAGGAAGCCGGGTTGCAGGGAAAGGAAGAGCAAGCAAGAGTCACCGGAATGGCGGTAACATCACAGAGCTACACCCAGGGAACAGTTCCAACAAATAGGCTCATATTCCCGAGGACAGTATGGTCTTGGTGTCCTACGGGAAAGTAGCTTTAAAATGAGGTTGAGCTCGAAAAGAGATTGTAAGTCAACAAAAGGAGAAGACAACTGGAACAGTCAGAGGCAAAAAACAAACAAAAAAACCACAGATTACAAACAACAACAAAATTAAAGAAAAGACAGAAGATGGAGATGTGTGCAGGCTGGAAGGCTGCATCTACCATGTAGGAAAAGAGTGAAGATGCACACTGCCTTTCAGAGGCAGTGATGGGTGTGGAAGACAGAGAGGAGATCAACCCAAGCACACTGGTGTTTGTGAAAGAACAGAACAAATGGCACAGAAAATGAAAGAGAAAAATATTCAGAGATAATAAAGGGGAATTTATGAATAATAAATAATAATAAAAACTTTCTTTGATAAAAGCTTTGGTCTCTACATCATAACAGCATACCACATACCAAGAAAATATGACCCATTGCGACATAGTCTGCCTACAGTGCAGGACTTCATGGGTAAAGAAAGAGCCCACAGATCTCTGGGCAGAAAGGGCAAACAGATACACAACAGAAACTGCCTGTTTGGCCGCGCACATCTTCATGGTACCATCCACGAAGACAGTGGAACAGGGTCTGCATGGTTCAAAGGGAAAGAAAGTCTGACCCAAGTCTCTGCTCTTCTTGGTGTTCTTCGTGTAGAAAGGCATCAGGGAAATACAAATCAAAATCACAGAAAGATCCGACCTCACACCTGTCAGAATGTCTAAAATCAACAACACAAGAAACAACAGATGTTGGCGAGGATGCAGAGAAAGGGGAACCCTCCTACACTGCTGGTGGGAATGCAAGCTGGTGCAGCCACTTTGGAAAACAGTATGGAGGTTCCTCAAAAAGTTAAAAATAGAGCTATCCTATGACCCAGCAACTGCACTGCTGGGTATTTACCCCAAAGACACAGATGTAGTGAAAAGAAGGGCCATATGTACCCCAATGTTCATAGCAGCAATGTCCGCAACAGCCAAACTGTGGAAAGAGCCGAGATGTCCTTCAACAGATGAATGGATAAAGAAGATGTGGTCCATATATACAATGGAATATTACTCAGCCATCAGAAAGGATGAATACCCAACTTTTACATCAACATGGATGGGACTGTAGGGGATTATGCTAAGTGAAATAAGTCAAGCAGAGAAAGTCCATTATCATATGGTTTCACTTATTTGTGGAACATAAGGAATAGCATGGAGGACATTAGGAGAAGGAAGGGAAAAATGGGGGGGGGGGATTGGAGGGAGAGATGAACCATGAGAGACTATGGACCTGAGAAACAAATAGGGTTTTAGAGGGGAGGGGGGAGGGGGGATTGATTATCCCGGTGATGGGTATTAAAGAGGGCACGTACTGCATGGAGCACTGGGTGTTATACGAAAACAATGGATCGTGGATCACCACATCAAAAACCAATGATGTATTGTATGGTGACTAACATAACATAATAAAATTAAAAAAACAAACAAACAAACAAAACAACCATCTAAATTTCCTGTTGGTTTCTTCAATTTTCTTCATTAACATAACAGGGTTCTTTAGGGAATTAATTGTTATGGTGGGAAAAAAACCCTCAGATCTTCAACAACTCCTTTAATTCTACTTTAGTTCCCTTTTTTCTAATATACCTAATAAAACTGCATTACTTTTTTTAATAGATTTTTATTTATTTATTTGACAGAGAGAGAGATAGCGAGAGCAGGAACACAAGCAGGGGGAGTGGGAGAGGGAGAAGCAGGCTTCCTGCCGAGCAGGGAGCCCGATGTGGGACTCGATCCCAGGATCCTGGGATCATGACCTGAGCCGAAGGCAGACGCCCAACGACTGAGCCACCCAGGCACCCAAAACTGCGTTACATTTTAAAATTAAAATTGCATGTACACACAATGATTATCAGCTATCAATGTTATGCACACACTGATGATCAAATACTAGTGTTATTTTATGTAGTTTGAGTGGTTTTTAAAAAACTGTCCTTTAATACTTTTCTGTTTCTTGAAGTCTTGGTCGTGGGTGTGTATCTTTTTTTTTTTTAAGCACGATCATCTTACTATATAAATAAACAGCTAAAAAATAAATCAGATATCAATTATACTGTCAAAAAATCCCCATGACAGTAAATTACTGGAAATTACTTACTGTCTCAGAGAGGAAGAAGGAAGGGAGGGAACTCCCCTGTATTATAAAAGATAAGTCAAAAAAAAAAAAAAAGACACGGGGATGAAAAGCACAGTGTGGGGGATATAGTCAGTAATACCATAATGATGTTGCGTGGTGACGGGCCTGACTGCGGTGAGCACCGAGTACCGCAGAAACTTGGCCAATCATGTGTTCTACACCTGAAGCTAACGTAACATTGTGTGTCATGTGTACTTGAATTAAAGAAATAAATTATCAATAAGAAATAAGAGGGGTTCGAGCCTAGGAAATGGCTCACGTACAAATGGCAGCCACACGTGGGACCCCTCTGGTGCCGCCAGAGACTTGGCTGTTGGCTGCGTTGTCTGCGGATGCTCCATGTGACAGGTGCGCAATTCTCGTTGCAGTGTTCCGTCAGTTGTGGTGTTGGAACCCAGCGAAGAAAGCAGGTGTGTCAGAGACTGACGGCCAAAGGCCGGCGTGTTCCCCTCAGTGAGATGATGTGCCGAGACCTCCCGGGGCCCCCTCTTGTAAGATCTTGCCAGATGCCTGCGTGCGATAGTAAGTATGCACAGGCCATGCTCCATCGGATATGTTCATTCTGTTCCTCTCGTCCTGATGGCTGTATTTCCCGCAAAGCAGCACGTTCCTAATCTGTAGGTAAAGCAGATCAAGAGGAACCCAGAATCGTTTGAAGCAATCACCGGTATAATGTTGAATACAAGATACCGTTCGAAGGAAAGTCAATGTTAAGAAACGTCCACCCAACTTAACAAATGCATCTGTTAGTCTTCCTCACTTGCACTTACACTTCCTTCTATCCTTCACGTGGCCATGATTTCTTCCACTAACAATCCGGGAGTATTTCTTGTAGAAGTTAAGTTGGACTACTTTCCAGTTTATTCGCCAGTGATGCATTTGGATCCATTCCAGTAAGAGTAGAAGAGCTAAGTATTTCTAAGTATTCAGGTATCTGTTCTTGTGTATAATCTAAAACCAGCAAGGATGAAAACATAAATTATCATTGTCTTTTTTTAAATGATAGTTTGGGCACTTCTTCAATTAGTTCTAAATAACAAGCTTAGTATAATGAGTTAATAGTATATGGCTTCATTATATCCAAAAGCTAATATGCATGTCAGACTCCTCTGTATTTTCAGTATACATAACAGCATATATGTTTGCACATACGCATGTGTGTTTCATGTAGGAGGGTGGGTGACAACACGTGAAAATAAGGCAGCAGGGGGTACCTGGGTGGCTCAGTCGGTTAAGTGTCTGCCTTCAGCTCACGTCATGATCCTGGGGTCCTGGGATTGAGCCCCATGGAGGGCTCCCTGCTCAGCAGGGAGTCTGCTTCTCCCTCTCCCTCTACCCAGCTCATGCTCAATCTCTGTCTCTCAAATAAATAAAATCTTAAAAGAAAAGAAAGAAAATAAGGCAGCAGAGTAGTGGGGGGAGGTGGGGTTCGGAGATAGGGGAAAAGCATACTAGGACTGCACAGCTTCTGGGTCTGTCTCCTGCTTTCTTGTTCACAGTCTTTAATTATTCACCATAAAGTGAATTCACCTATTAAGTACCTCAGGTACCCTCCTGAGCTTATGGTAAGTAAACAAAAATCAGAAAATTAACTATTATGTTAATGCTGCTTAAGGAAAAAGACCTGAGATATAAAATCCAAATTTACCAAAAACTTCCCTGGAGAAACTCATAAAACAAAGAAGAAGAAGAAAAAAAAAAACAAAAAACAGTTACAAGTTTTAAAAAAAGCAGTAGCATTTTTTGGACTATTTATTGCATTTATTGTGTGGAGCTCCTTGCATGCTTTAGGTCCTTTAGTCCCCAGCGATCTGTGAGACAGATATTATCCCCATTTAGAGACAAGAAACCCAAGACTTAGAGAATGTACAAGACTTGACCAAAGATCCGTAGCTGCCAGTTGGACACCTTGGTCTGTTTGACCACAGGTCTGTCTGATGCCTGAGTCCATGCTCTTAGCCGCCTCTTTATGCTCATTTATGGACAACATCAACTTTTTTCTCTGGGAATTCTTCGAGAACACATTTCCAAAATCTTGAGATTCCAAAAATGTGAGATTCCAAGTTTCCTGGTGTCCTGGAATTCAAGAATGCCTGTGGTATACGGCACCATGTCATGCTTCAAAACGCTTATCTATCTGATTTTTATCAGAAAAAATGTGATAAACTGCCTTCGAGGAGAGAGTGAGATTAAAGGAGTACTGGAACTTCCTCTAAGATAATCACAGAATAGCATACGGAAATACATCGTGGTGGTTAGGGTATGCAACATGGTGCAGATGAAATTATAAACTATTACAGCATGCAGTGGAGAATAGAATAAAATTATAAGCTTTAGGGAGTGCAAAAAAAAAAAAAAGAAAGAAAGAAAAAAGCCAGTAATATTTCTTCTTTCCCCACCCCATTCCCTAGCTTGCCAAACATGTGGGTCATGGAAGCAGAGAAGAGAGGGGAACGCCTGCTCCCAGCCCTGCCAGATCACCCCGAGCTGGGCCTCCATTCCCGCTGTAGTCTGGCTCACGCCATCACCTTCGCTTAGTAGCCCTTGCTTGCTGAAATGTGGCTTCTCCCTTTGCACTGTGATGTGGCATCCTCTTCTCCCCACCACCGTATCGCAGAGCCAAGGGACACGCATGGCATTCACCCATCCTCTGGACCCCTGCTGTCTCGCACCATTTCCCTGCCACTGTCATGCATTCAGTACTAACACTGCCCTCCGTACACCTTCTAGTGCATCACATGCAGACCTACAGACACCAGCTGCCTTTTCCCAGCACACACTACCACCAGGCCCATTCTTCCTTGCCGACAACCAACATCCGTGTCCTTGAACTTTCTAACACCCCGATATCCCTATTTCCTACCATCGTTGACTTCCCTGACCCCTGCCCCATCACCCTGGCATGGTCACCCCTTACACTTGCTCAGACATGGCCCTCAGAAGTAGCTTCCTGCTCTCCCTCCCCCACCCCCATCTCGCTCCTCTTGTTTGGTGAAAGCCTCGCTGTAGATATTCTTGCCCGTCCTTCAACCCCTGCCTTGATCACCTGCTCACTTCAAAGCTGGTATTACTTTTCAGGTGATATTTGTTTGGGTTTTGGTTCCCTGGCCTGAGCTACTAGGATTCACTGAAGTAAATAATATCACCATGCTGATTAGACGTCCTTCGTATTCATGCTATCTGACTTACCTGGGTATTGTGTGTTTTTCCCTATTTCCTAAGAATCCCCTAAAAATTCACCATAGTAGCTGTCTATCCCATAGTAGCTCTGATTCTCTTTCTCTGTTTTTTTTAAAATTTAATTTTATTATGTTATGTTAGTCACCATGCAGTACATCATTAGTTTTTGAAGTAGTGTTCCACGATTCATTGTTTGCATATAACACCCAGTGATTCCCTCTCTCTGTTGGTGCACTTGTCTTTTATTCCACTGGGACTATCAAGGCCTATATAGCATAATGTCCTCTGACTTTCTTTTCCCCTTCACCTCAATTCTGCCTGCCCCATCTGCTCTCCAGACTGGAAATGTATGGTCTTTGTTGTGGGCCTGACCCCTGCATTATTGAAGGGAGTCTGAACACAAGAAAGACCAAGTCCACTTGTGCTGTGATCTTGTGCTCTTAAGCCTCCACTTCTAGATAAGTGTTCTCACTGGTGCCTCAGGTTTAAGTAAAACCCATCCTCTTTGGAGGAGTGAATTTTGCTGGTCTTCATTTTGACCATTTTGATGCAGAGTGGGGTGGAGGGCGGGCGGGAGAGGTGTCTTGAGCACCACATGGTCCAGTTCTACCCCTGCCTGAGTCTCCCCTCCATTCCCTGCCTTCCCCAACGGCAGACGTTGACCCCCTCTTGAATTCTTTCTCCCGCCATATCTAGTGACTGACGTTCTTCTTATTCCTGAAAGACCAGCACTAACCCTGCTTTCCCCAATAATCTTTCTTTTTTAAAAATTTTTTTATTGTTCTGTTAATCACCGTACATTACATCATTAGTTTTTGATGTAGTGTTCCATGATTCATTGTTTGTGCATAACACCCAGTGCTCCATGCAGAACGTGCCCTCCTCAATACCCATCACCAGGCTAACCCATCCTCTCACCCCCTTCCCCTCTAGAACCCTCAGTTTGTTTTTCAGAGTCCATCATCTCTCATAGTTCATCTACCCCTCCAATTTCCCCCCCTTCATTCTTCCCCTCCTGCTACCTTCTTTTCTTTTTTTCCTTAACATATATTGCATTATTCGTTTCAGAGGTACAGATCTGAGATTCAACAGTCTTGCACAATTCACAGCACTTACCAGAGCACACACCCTCCCCAGTGTCCATCACCCAGTCACCCCATCCCTCCCACCCCACCCCCCACTCCAGCAACCCTCAGCTTGTTTCCTGAGATTAAGAATTCCTCATATCAATGAGGTCATATGATACATGTCTTTCTCTGTTTGACTTATTTCGCTCAACATAATACCCTCCAGTTCCATCCACGTCGTTGCAAATGGCAAGATCTCATTCCTTTTGATGACTGCATAATATTCCATTGTATATATATACCACCTCTTCTTTATCCATTCATCTGTCGATGGACATCTTGGCTCTTTCCACAGTTTGGCTATTGTGGACATTGCTGCTATAAACATCGGGGTGCACGTACCCTTTCGGATCCCTACTTTTGTATCTTTGGGGTAAATACCCAGTAGTGCAATTGCTGGGTCATATGGTAGCTCTATTTTCAACTTTTTGAGGAACCTCCATACTGTTTTCCAGAGTGGCTGCACCAGCTTGCATTCCCACCAACAGTGTAGGAGGGTTCCCCTTTCTCCGCATCCCCGCCAACATCTGTCATTTCCTGACTTGTTAATTTTAGCCATTCTGACTGGTGTGAGGTGGTATCTCATTGAGGTTTTTTTTTTTTAATTTTTTATTGTTATGTTAATCCCCATACATTACATCATTAGTTTTAGATGTAGTGTTCCATGATTCATTGTTTGTGCATAACACCCAGTGCTCCATGCAGAATGTGCCCTCCTTAATACCCATCACCAGGCTAACCCATCCTCCCACCCCCTCCCCTCTGGAACCCTCAGTTTGTTTTTCGGAGTCCACCGTCTCTCATGGTTCGTCTCCCCCTCCGATTTCCCCCCCCTTCATTCTTCTCCTCCTGCTATCTTCTTCTTCTTTTTTTTTTTCCTTAACATATATTGCATTATTTGTTTCAGAGGTACAGATCTGAGATTCAACAGTCTTGCACAATTCACAGCGCTTACCAGAGCACATACCCTCCCCAGTGTCTATCACCCAGCCACCCCATGTCTCCCCGCCCATCCCCCACTCCAGCAATCCTCAGTTTGTTTCCTGAGTCCCCAATAATCTTTCTTGGTTGTATTAATCTCTGGAAGGTAATATAACCTTGTGGTTAAGCTAACTCACTTGAGTTACAATCCCAGTTGTTCCAATCCCTCATCCTGTGACATAGGGCAAGTTACTTAACCTCTGCCAGCCTCAGTTTTCTCCTCTGTAAAATGGGAATAGTCATTGTATCTACCTCATAGGATTGTTCTGAGAAATAATACCTATAAAATGCTTAGAAACAATGCCAGGCCTGTGCTAAAGCCTCAAAAATATTAGTTATTTTTAATGCCATCCTTTTAATTCCTAGTAGAACTTCAAGATAGACTAAAATGGCCTAGAGCGACTTGTGCTGCACCTTCTGTCCCACGAGGGCAGGGGCTTGTATGGGGTAGGTTCACAGTCGCCCTGGACTTTCCTCCACATAGGCCCCAGAAGTGCTTATCACAGTGACTTATACCCATAGAAATGCTTTTCAAATACGTCAGACTTGGATTGTCCTCATATTGCTGTTAGAAGTCTATCTGTCTTGGCTTTTTGTTTGTTTGTTTTTAAGATTTATTTGAGAGAGAGAGCAAGTGAACGCACAGGGGGAATGGCAGAGGGAGAGGGAGAGAAGCAGAAGCAGACTCCATGCTGAGTGCGGAGTCCGACGTAGGCCTTGATCTCATGACCCTGAGATCAGACCTGAGCCTAAACCAAGAGTTGGACACTCAACCGACTCTGCCACCCAGGCATCCCTACCTGTTGTGGTTTCTAATTAGGGATCTGAAGAAAAAAAAAAATAACAGAAATGTAGTGTTTGATTTTAGATTTTTTAAATTATAGCCCTAGTCTTTTAGGTTTCCCGAGTTTTGGTAAAGAATTATTATTTTTTGTCAAAGTACCGAGATCAAGATGGTTGAGGGAGGGGAGGCACCCAGGCATGCACTATGTGATTGAAATGTCAAGAAAAGATATTCTTCATCCCCTTGCCAGGGTTATCTCGAACACACTCACTTCTCTGAAGCTCTTGGTCTCCCTCTTGGTTCCAACCCCGTATCTGCCTCGTTAGCTCTCCCACCTCCTACACACACTTTGGACTTCAGGAGAGAATATAGCCCCCCTGCCTCCACTCTCCCTGTAGCTTCTCAGCTTCCAGTGACACCCCCCCCCCGACATAGCTGCAGCCCTTGGAAACCCGGGGGGGCACAGGCCCACCTTGGCAGCACCCCTCTTGGGATTGTATCATTTGTCCAGCATCCAAGGGCATACACTCAGTCATTCATTCATTTATTCATTCAATAAAGAGTAAGACTACTCTCTACTAGATGCTATGCTGTGCCCTAAGGGTAGAGACAATCTCTTTCCTAGACATACTTAGTTTTCAGTGTCAGATGATACTATTCCCGTATTAATTCTTTCTGCAGTCATTCATCAAGTGCTATATGTTTTAGGTGTTATGATACAAAACGGAAAAGATGCATTCTCTTGTTTCTAAGATCTCAGAATTCAATGGGAGAGAAATATATATAAACAAACGAGAATAGTAAGTGCCATGGGTGCCATGATAGGATGCAGATGGCAGTGGCCGATGCCACTGGGGGAGGGGGAGGTCAGGAAAAGTTTCAGAGGAGGATCCCCTGGGCAGAGTTCTGGAAGATAAGTGTCCATTCTCCAGGCTCACGTGGAGGAGGACACGGGAATCTGGGAGAAGAGGGCAGTGTGGACAAAGGTAGAGGGTGTCAAATGGAGTCCTCTATCTGGGGAAACCGCCAGAAATGCCACAGGATTAGAACATAGGTTCAAGTTTATGACAAAAGAGAAAGCTTGAGAATTTAGCTGTAGAGGATATTAGTACTCCATGTTAAGGGGTTTAGATTTTATCCAAGAAGGAGATGACATAGTCAGATTTTATTTTGGTGTATTTGCTCTGACAGCTATAAGATACATTGGATAAATACAAGGGTGCGGGCTGGGAGTCTGGGTAAGGGGCTGTGGCCATATCTAGGTGAGAGAGCATGGCGGTGGATTCTCACAATGGTTCGGATATCCCGCCTAAGTAGCTGGAGCTGGGAGCTAAGGGACAGGGACGGGGTGTACTTGTAAGTGTTTAACAACCAGCTCTGGGGTAGAGGGGTGGTGAGGAGGGAGGGCAGCTACTATTTGTCATCTTTGCTGATTTCTGTGGTGTAAGTACTCCCATCATGGCCAGCTTCAGGTGACCCATGTGACATGGTTGAATGCACAGTTGGGGACAGGTACTCACAATCTCACTGACCTGAGAGCCAGTGAGAGGTAGGGCCAGCACACCACTGGACAGGGAGGAATCATGATGACTTTCTGCTTTCTGGCTTGGGGTAATTGGGAGAAAGTGATGCCATTAATTGAGGGAATACCGGAAGAGGAGGATACGTGGGATGGGAGGGGAGGCAGACATAATGTGTTTAGATTATAATATTTTAAACTTGAAGTGCCAAGAAGAGATTTCAGATAAGCAGTGGATAATTAGGTCTGGAGCCCCAGAGAGAGGTCCAGGCTAGACAGATAAACTAGACAGATAAACTAGACTAGATAAACTAGACCTGATAAACTAGACCAGGTAATCCAGACAGATAAACTAGAATGATAAACTAGTCCAGGTAAACTAGACAGATAAACAGACTAGATAAACTAGGCAGTTAAAGTAGACTAAACTAGACAGATAAACTAGACTAGATAAACTACACAGATAAATTAGACCTGATAAACTAGACTTGATAAATTTGATCAGATCAGATAAACTAGATAAACTAGACAGATAAATTAGACTTAATAAACTAGACCAGGTAAACTAGACAGATAAACTAGACTAGATAAACTAGGCCAGATAAACTGGACCAGGTAAAGTGGACTAGATAAACTGGATCAAATAAACTAGACAGATAAACTTGACTTGGTAAACTGGACCAGGAAAACTAGACAAGATAGATTAGACCAGGTAAACTAGACGAGATAAACTAAACTAGATAAACTAGGCCAGATAAACTGGACCAGGTAAACTGGACCAGATAAACTAGACTGATAAACTAGATAAGATAAACTAGACCAGATTAACTAGATAAGATAAACTAGACCAGATAATCTAGACTAGATAAACTAGGCCAGATAAGCTGGACCTGGTAAACTAGATTGATAAACTAGATAAGATAAACTGGACCAGATTAACTAGATAAGATAAACTAGACCAGATAATCTAGACAGATAAACTAGGCCAGATTATCTAGACAGATAAACTAGACTAGATAAACTAGGCAGATAAACTAGACCAGATAATCTAGACAGATAAACTAGAGTCGATAAACTAGGCCAGGTAAACTGGACCAGGTAAACTAGAATGATAAACTAGTCCAGGTAACCTAGACAGATAAACAGACTAAATAAACTAGGCAGATAAACTAGACTAGATAAATTCGACTAAACTAGACTGGGTGAACTAGACGGATAAATTAGACTTCATAAACTAGACCAGGTAAACTAGACCAGATAAACTAGGCTAGATAAATAGACTAATAGACCGGAACTGATAGACCAGAGCAGATCAAGTAGACCAGATAAGCTAGACAGCTCCGAGCTGCTCATTACACCTGCAAGGTCATCCGAGGAGAAGGTCAGAGCACGAAGAGAAAGTAGCTGAGCACAGGGGGCAGTGGCTGGAAGGGACCCGGTGAGGGGTAGCACACCTGAGCGGAGGGACTTCTTCGAGAAGTGAGTGCTTAAAGGTGCCGCATGTCCTAGAATGGCTACGTAAGAACTCGGAAGGGAGACTTTGTATTTGTCACTAGAGGGGACGGACCACGGGTGGCCTTTCCCAGAGAGCATTTAGCGGGGAGCTGCGAGCAGGAGCGCTACGGCATTCGGTTGGAAAGTGCCCGAGAGGCAATAAACAGAAGCCACTGTCAGGCTGACGTGGCATTTACAGTAGCCGGCTTCCCTGGGGCGGCCGGGATGTCACAGCTCATTTAGCGAGTCCTACCCGCAGCACCCCTGCCTCCCCCTCTCGGCTCCCGGCCGTGCTTCCACCCTCAGAGGAGTCTGGAGAGGGTCCAACGCGCCCAGGGTCTTGACTGAGCTCCAGATGAGCTTGCCGGCTCTTCAGTGCTAGTGGAGGGCTTGGGGGCCCGCGCCAGCCCAGCAGCCACACTCAGGGGTGGGTTCTGATGGTGCTGGCATTGCAGCTGTGTGCAGCCAGGTTCTAGGAAGGCTTAGCAGCCGCATCGCCACTGAAGCCCGTTCGGGCGTGGCTGGAGGCCCATGCTGGCAAGACCAAGTGTAAATATCCAGCCCAGATGGTTTGGGGCAGGAAGCTGGCCTGGCACCAAGGCTTAGAGTTATGGCAGGGACAGGACTGGAATTAAGGCAGGACACGAACAAGCAAGGAGCTGAGACGCAATCGCAGTAAACAGCCCCAGGTTCCCAGGGCTGGCCTCCGTTGGGTAGGGCAGGCTGGCACAGAGGCCCAGGAGGAAGACCTCTAGAAGAGAGATCTTTGCGTTTTCTAGAAAAGCCAGAAGATGTGGCATTTCTCACATCCAGCGCAGCGGGAGAGGTGGAGGGATGGGGCGGTACCCTTGAACGGGCCCGCGGCCCCTTCAGGAGGATGCCATAGGGACTTGACCACTCTCTGCACAGTAGATGATGCCCTCCCTGATCAGGCTTAGCCAGTGTTGTAGTCTGGGGGCATGGTCTAGGGGCAGAAGGAGGCAGTCACCCAAAACCAGACCAGTTCTTGCCTAAGAACTGTGTCCAATGATGTCATGCTCCAGGCACTTCTCCAAAGGAGCCCACAGGAGTCCCAAGAGAAGAATTGGTCCAAGCTGTGGAACCCGGCAGCCTGGCAGAGCCTGAATCCCAGATCACTCCCCAGGCACACCTGTTAGCTCACCTGCTCTGGACCCAGCATGAGCACTTGCGAAAGCAGGGCTGGGAACGGAGCCAGCCAGGGTCACAGGGCTGACCTTCCAATGAATGGGCATGCAGCCAGAGGGAGCAGATGGCCTCTCATGTGGCTCGCCCAGCCCCTTGGGCAGCTTCCTCGCCAGGGCTGAATACTTCCCATCACCTTTAGATTCCCCAGGCTGCCTTGGATGGAGTCAGGGCCCCATCTAGTTTAAGCCTCGGGCTTAACTGAGGAACATCTGGCTACCAGGGGACTTAAGTTAATTAGAACCCACGTCCGTGGCTGCTTCTAGGGCATCGGGATGCTGTGTGGGGCTATCCTGGCCTCAGATCATCCCCAGCCTGAACCACTCAGCTAGACCGGTGTACTGCATTGCCCACGTGGGCTTCCACATCCCGGTTAAGTGCAGGAACATTCCAGCTGTGACCTCATCCTTCGCGTCATGGCTACCTGAAAGAGCCTGTCTCCTCACATGCCTCAGTTGCACGAGTTCAAAAACCTGAGTTTGGCCCAGTTGGTGCTGTGATTTGAAGTTATCCTTCTTTCCGTTGTCTGACACCGAGGGACCAATGACCAGACAGGGTGTTCAAATAGATCCTTATAAATAATCGTGAGAACTCTGTATAGGGAGATGTGCACACATCTGTGTAGATACTGTGCTCACGCATGTACGTGTGCACTTGGGCATACATACCCTGCCTTGTGACAGTGACCGGCCACTTAGGAGCATTCACAAGATGCAACCAGGTACGTAAAATTACAAGTAGGTAAGGAACAAGAAAGGAAAACAAACGAGGCGAATACGTGATTCTGTCTTGAATTGTACACTCCTCTTATGTGTGGGCACAGATTAGGCTCTAAACTTGCCAACACGACAGCGATCTTGAAGAAGCAGCCTGGTCAGTGGGGACATGGTTCAGCATGCATTGGATAGGAAATGAGCTAATTACTCAGGGTATGATGATCCCTGAGGTTGAGGAAGACACCTTCCAGAAGACACCACATGCCATACAGACTTTGGTAGGGTTTGCACAGAGAAGACAGATGCTGATTTCTTATCCTCCCTTCTCTCTTGATCGACGACATCCCATCATGTTGCCTTTCAGTAAAAGAAATGGGGTCAGGAACGCCTTTCTCTGCTGCCTTGGTTTCATCCAGAGGTACGCTTGGGGACAGGGGTTCCCAAACTTTGCTGCACATTGCAGGCACCCGGAGATCTTAACCAAATTTCAGTGCCCAGGCTGCACCCCGTAAGTCACAATTTCTGGGGATGGGACCTAGGGCATTGAGATGAACAAATAATAATGCAGGTGCTTCTAACAGGCAGCGACATTTGAGACTTTAGTTTATATTGAACCTCCACATACTGGTTGTTAACATATGGACATAGTTGGGGCACCTGGATGGCTCATCGGTTAAGCATCGGACTCTTGATTTTAGCTCAGGTCATGATCTCAGGGTTGTGAGATGGAGCCCTGCATCAGTGTGGAGCCTGCTTAAGATTCTCTCTCTCTCTCTTTCTCTCTCTCAAAAAGAAAAAAAATACGGACATACTTCCCAAATGTTGGTAAATAGCCTCTGTCTGCACACCCTTGCTGTGCACATTGCTAAGTATTTTGGATGGCATCTCTGCTTATAATAATGGATAAACTGCATTTACCAACGAATCCATACATTTTCTTCCTGCTTTTGAACGTGCAACAGTATGTTCAACATCCTATGCTGCCAACTGAAAGAAAATCTTTATGCCTCGGCTGGTGGGGGTGAGCTTGGCATCCTCCGCAGAGACTGTATCCAACAGGGAGGTGCGTGTGTGTGGCAGGTCGTCCAGCTCCACTTAGAGATGAGCCGAGGAACATCCAAGGGCAGAACCCAGGACAATAGTCCTGACCTACCAATCCCACCTCTGCGGGATCTGCACACAAACTCATTATGCATGTCCTTCACCAAGAACACCTACTGTAGAGATTATGGGTTCACCCCTGTTGTTTTCCTGAATGCACGGTACCACCGCACCCCAGCAAGCAGCTAGACCCTATGGGGCTCATGAGCCACCCAAGAGGACTCCAGGAGTTATTGTGGAAAAACAGGGTGTCAGTAGACCCACCATACCTACTGCCTCGGGCCTGAGAGGGCCGTCTAATTGGAAACTCAGTCTGATTCTTCTCCTGGTGTATCCCTGCAAGTGCTTCAACCGAGAGGACCTATAACCGGGATCCTCCAAGGTAATGAGGCCCCTGATCCCATGACCTTCTGTCTAGCAATACGTTCCATAGGAGTCCAGTCTCTCTTCTATCATGCCCTGCTGCTTCTAGGTCCTCCATGTCCCTATGGACCTAAGGGTATCATCAAAGAGGAACCAGGTTTCCACCCACACTGTGCCTCCCTCCCTTCAGAATCACCCCGGGACACAGCAAGACCTTCCGGCAGGTTCCTCTTTCGAAGGAGAGACCTAAGGTGTAGCCTCTTTGGGCTGAGGCCATTCACTAGAGCCCGCGTCCAGGAACAAGCTAGAGCCAGCCCCACCTCTCACTTCTCTCACTCTCTCTTGGACTGCCCTCTGTCAGCTCTCGGGGTCACCGCGGTCGTGCATGAGAATGTATCATGTGCCCACTACTGTGCCGTGCATTTGGTATAAATGTCCCACCAAACTTTCACACTAGCATCACCCGAATTTCGGGTGGGAAAACTGAGGTGCAGAGAGATCAGGTGACTTGTCCAAGGGGCAGAGCTAAGATCCAGCCTCAGATTTGTCTGGCTTCAAAGTGCCTGTTCTCCCTTTTCTTCTGAGCTCACATGCTTCTTCAGGCCCTGCTGCTTTGACTGACTTGCTCCACTTATCTGCTACCTTTAGCCACCTCGTCCTCACCTCCAGATCCTTCAGATGCATTCGCTCACTTCCCCACTCCTGCTTTCTCCTGCAGGGCTGATGTGCCTCTGGCCGAGCCGTATCAGTAAGGGGGTGTCTGATATTTGGGGCCTCTACCCCAGAGTACAGGCACGTTACGGTTAGGCAGTGGTTAGAACGTGCGTGGTGGAGGTCTGAAATATCAGATACCCCCTTACTAATACAAACCCTTCACCTCACATCTCCCCAAACCAGGGCTTTGCAAAATAATTTATACATTTTATGCCATTCATTCAAATTTCCATTCTTCGCTGCTGAAGTACTAGATAGTTGTGAAATTTACCTCGGTCTGTGGATATATGGCATAACGTTATTTATCGTTTCATTGTCAGCTGTTTTTCTCCTTTTTTTAAATTTAAATTCAATTAGCCACCATATAGTACATCATTAATTTCAGATGTAGTGTTCAGTGATTCATGAGTTGCCTGTAACACCCAGTGCTCAACACATCACATGCCCTCCTTAATGCCCACCACCCAGTTGCCACATCCCCCCACCCATCTCCCTTTCCACAACCCTCCGTTTGTTTCCCGGAGTCCAGAGTCTCTCATGGTTTGGCTCCCACTCTGATTTCTTCCCATTCAATTTCCCTCCCTTCCCCTATGATCCTCTGTGCTATTTCTTATATTCTGCATGAGTGAAAAACCATATGAGAATCGTTTTTCTCTGGTTTATTTCACTCAGCATAATACCCTCTAGTTCCACCCATGTTGATGTCAATTGTAGGTATTCATCCTTCCTGGTGGCTGAGTAATATTCCATTGTATGTATTGTCAGCTGTTTTAAAAGAGGAAAAAAATACACATTTGTTGACTTGCATCAGCCTTGGAAGACTACTGTCAGAAAGCTTATATTATTGAGATATTTGTTCGTATTTTCTTCCTTTTTTCCCCTGCAGAAATCAAACCAGAGCCGAAGACAAAACCTGGGGAACAGGGGCCCCAGATCCTTGGTGTCCAGAGGGTCTACATTCAGACAAGGGAAGAGAAGCGCATTAACCTAACCGTGGGTGGCAGAGCCTATTTGCTGCCCAACACATCGGTGATTATCAAATGCCCAGTACGACGATTCCAGAAATCCCTGATTCAGTGGGAGAAGGATGGCCATTGTCTGCAGAACTCCAAACGGCTTGGCATCACCAAGTCGGGCTCCCTAAAAATCCACAGCCTTGCGGCCCCGGATATCGGCACGTACCGCTGTGTGGCCGGCTCCGCGCAGGAAACCGCGGTTCTCAAGCTCATCGGCACGGACAACCGGCTCATTGCGCCCCCGGTGCTCGGGGAGCACGTGCGGGAGTACCCGGGGATGGACCCCAAGGAAGCCAATAGCTTGGGAGCCACGTGGCAGAAAATGAGGCAGCTATGGGGTAACAAAAATGAGCTTCATCCGGAGGACGGCCAAATTGCTAAGCAGCCTTTCTTGAGGGCTCTGCTGGGCCCGTGCGGGAATTCTGCAGGCCACACCAGCTCCTGGGAGTTTAAGAACAAGCAGTTTGAAGCTGCGGTTAAACACGGAGCATACAGCATGGATACGGCCCAGTTCGATGAGCTGATCGGAAACATGAGTCAGCTCATGGAAACCGGAGAGGTCAGTGATGACCTCGCGTCCCAGGTGATCTATCAGCTGGTGGCCGAGTTAGCCAAGGTGCAGCCAGCCCGCACGCCGTGGAGGGGCATCCAGGAAGGGGTGCCTCCCACTGCACAGCTGAGCGGGGGAGCGAGAAGGATGCCTCAAAGCTCGGATGTGGAGAGCTCAGGCAAGCTGAACTTCAAGCCGAAGGGACCTGTTCTCATGAGGCAAAGCCAGCCCACCTCGATTTCGTTTAATAAAACAATAACTTCAAGGATTGGAAATACAGTATACATTACAAAAAGGACAGAGGTCATCAATATACTGTGTGAGCTCGTTACCCCCAGTCGGGCCACGTATACATGGACCAAGGATGGGGCCTTGTTGCAACCCTCAGAAAAGTAAGTAACAGCGGAATACAGTGTTCACTGTGTCATACCTTCTTTTTTTTTTTTTATTCTTATGTTAATCCCCATACGTTACATCATTAGTTTTAGATGAAGTGTTCCGTGATTCATTGTTTGTGCACAACACCCAGTGCTCCATGCAGAACGTGCCCTCCTCAATACCCACCACCAGGCTAACCCATCCTCCCACCCCTCTCCCCTCTAGAACCCTCAGTTTGTTTTTCAGAGTCCATCGTCTCTCATGGTTCGTCTACCCCTCCGATTTCCCCCCCTTCATTCTTCCCCTCCTGTTACCTTCTTCTTCTTCTTCTTCTTTTCTTAACATATATTGCATTATTTGTTTCAGAGGTACAGATCTGAGATTCAACAGTCTTGCACAATTCACAGCGCTTACCAGAGCACACACCCTCCCCAGTGTCCATCACCCAGTCACCCCATCCCTCCCACCCCACCCCCCACTCCAGCAACCCTCACTTTGTTTCCTACAATTAAGAATTCCTCATATCAGTGAGATCATATGATACATGTCTTTCTCTTTTTGTGTGTCATACCTTCTTAATGGGCATTCCAGTTTTCTTGAAAAGACTTTCAAATTCCTTCTCCTGAGAATGTGTTTCCAATAGGATTCTTTAGGAAAGAGACTAAAAAAAAAAAAAAAAAAAAAAGTTGGGATGTGTTTTTCACATACGCACTGGAATTTTAAAAATTAAACCCTACCATCCCCTTCATTACCAAGACTGGCTACAGTCAGACTGAGTTTAAGCATGTGTAGGCTCTCTCTTTGCAGAGCACTTAACATTATTTAAAAATAAAATCCATATAAGGCCTCAAAAAAGTAATCATCCTTGCAGTAATCCCAAATCAGAATTTATTTACGGTGCCCTTCTATACCTGGGAGATGTGGTATCTCTTTGGAGTTCACGTTGGTCCCGAGAGTTGGCAGGGCAGAGATTAATAGTTTTCTGATGAGGTCACTGAGAGACAATCCCAAGACTAATTCACGGCCATCCGGAACCAGGGACCGTATCTCCTGAACACCGCCAGGGATGTTTAGATATCACACAAATAACAGCCTTAGTAGAAGGATTGAGTATCTGAAGCACTTTTCTGTATCATGCAATTTGTTATGTCATAAAATCCAAAAATAAGGATCAAAGTTTTTGAGATGCTCACAACATGATATTAAGTCATATTTTTATTAGGCTCTCCATGTCAGTACAAAGATAGCCCATTTCATTCATTTCACATAAAATAGGGACTAACAAATATTAATTCATTTTTGCATTCCTCAGTGTCTCTTAAATCTTGCTGTTTGTACACATGGGACTGGAGATATTTTGCTTTCTTTTAGTTTGCATTCAGAGAGCCCAAGCTGCCTCTAGGGATTATTAAGAGAAACAGAACAGCAGATGTTAAATTGCTTTGCAGACCATATTGTACTTTAAAAATGCAAATTTTATTTTTATCATGTCTTTTAGTGCCTTTGAGCCTAATATGTGAAACAGCAGAAGAAATCTAGGTAAAACTCAAATTTTTTTTTTTTTTAAGGTTTTATTTATTTATTTGAGACAGAGAGAATGAGAGAGCACATGAGAGGGGGGAGGGTCAGAGGCAGAAGCAGGCTCCCTGCTGAGCAGGGAGCCCGATGCGGGACTTGATCCAGGGACTCCAGGATCATGACCTGAGCCGAAGGCAGTCACTTAACCAACTGAGCCACCCAGGCGCCCAAAACTCAAATTTTTTATAATAAATTATTAGGCTGTACCTTAGAGTGAAAAGGTAGAACAAATCTAACTTTTTCATTTTTGGCCCCGGAACTCTGAACAGAAGAGTGTAAAGTTGTTTTCCCAGTGGAATAAACCTCCCAGATCAACTAGCTTAGCAGTTCGCAAAACTTTTGACCTTAGGACCCTTTTAAACCGAAAAACTTTAAAATCTTCCCTGAGAAGCCTAAAGAGCTTTCGTTAATGTGAGTTATAGCTATCGATATTTACCATATTAGAAATTAAAACAAGGGGCGCCTGGGTGGCTCAGTCGGTTAAGCGACTGCCTTCAGCTCAGGTCATGATCCCAGGGTCCTGGGATCGAGCCCTGCATCGGGCTCCCTGCTCGGCAGGAAGCCTGCTTCTCCCTCTGCCCCTCATCCTGCTTGTGTTCCCTCTCTCGCTGTGTCTGTCAAATGAATAAATAAAATCTTAAAAAAAAATAATAATAATAATTTGTTAAAAAAAAAAGAAATTAAAACATAAAACACTTAACATATCTATTTATTAATCCATTTAGAAATAACAATAAGAAGCCCATCACATGTTGGCATAAATAACAATTTTTGAAGAAGCAATATTTAAGGAAAATTACTGATAACAATGGCACTGTTTTATATCTTTGCAAATCTCTTTAATGTCTGGCTTAATAAAACACAGCTGGATTCTCATAAATGCTTCTCCGTTAAATCTGGTGTGATATGTTGTTTTAAGTAAAGTTGATAGAGAAAATTTGGCTTCATCCAGCTATGGGAGTTGGAAAAGAGGGACATTTTCATAGCCTTTTCGGATAATCATGGCTATTCTTTATGACTACACTAAATCTGGCCCAATGGTAGCTTCTGAAAGGTCAGCGGGAATGTGGACTTTAAAGCCATATTGATGAAATTTTGTTACTCCCTTACAGCGAAATATTGCCTTATCTTGCACTTTCAATGGCTCTTTTACCTACACATGATTTTATAATATCACACACTGGTCATTCAGAAAGTATTAGTTCCCCGAGTTACACTGATCTCCCCAATGTTGGCCCGTTTCCTTAGATGATGTAAAGAATACACGTAGCTGTCAAGCTCACAATGGAGGATACTAATTTTCCAAAATTTTAATTTTCATGTGGAAGTTCGTGAAAATTAAACACCGTCTGTTGTTTTCCTTGAATGGGCCAGCTCCTTTTAGTTACGTTTTTTAAAAATTGCTGCCATATACCCCAATCTGAATGATTATAATTTGTTAGCCATTCTTTCAAGTAAAAATCGTATTCCCTGAAAAACAAAAACAAAAACGGCTCGTTCAGCTAGCAAATCAGACATGTAGCGCTTTGTATTTACTTCCCGTTCTATAAACAGACTATTAAAAATATACATATTTAAGGATTGAGATTTAGTAAAACCAGTTAAGTCTCATGCCTCATTAAGGACATTCGTAAGGGAAACACATTTTTGTTTCTGTGGCAAATGCATGGTGGCCAAGACCATGGGGACTCCCTGTACACGTGGACCCCAGAATTGTACCTACCAATGCTTTTGCTATCTGTGTAAATGTCAACACAGCAGGAAAGGCAAATAACAGCTTAGCATTATTATGAAAATCGTTTTGACCTCCCGAACCTCCGGGGGTCCCTGGACCGCCCTTTGAGGGCGGCTCAGCAATTTTCATTTTATAAGAAGCAGAGGCTGAGCGAGTTGAAGTGATCGCTTCACCTGTGGTCGGATCTGTAGGGCAGGAGTGTGGTAGAGCGTGGCCAGTTTAAGTAAATGTTTGTTGAGTTGATTTCAAATAGTTTGACTTGATCGCATGGAATTTACATTAGCTTCTGAGCCTGAGACTCCTGGAGGTCATATGAAGAAAGGTTTTGACATGGTACATCCCGTCCAAATGTGTTTCTGCATACTTTAGGGATCAGCCGTTTGATACCGAAGCAGTTCCATATGTCTATTAAAAGTTTTTGTTTTTAAGTTGTTGATAAAAAAAAATAAGATCCACTCTTATTTCCGTTTTCTTCCTCAAACTTACCTAATTAATTTGTTCCCCTTACGTTTCATTTCCTTGATGCAACAAACGTTCTCACCTTTAGATACATTTTTTTCTGAATCTCACATGTCTTTTCAGTCGAAGTAACTCCGAAATGGAATTACATTTCTGAGAGCTTCTATCCAGTGAGAAGAAAGCGTGTAGGGGTGTAGGCATTTGGATGCTAGCTGGGTAAGAAATCTCAGCCAGGAAGGGCAGACTGTGGGTAGATTCGCTGGGGCTGATGGCTGTGGAAAGATCAGCTTTGTCAAGAATAAGGTCATCCAGCAGAGACCAAGGTCACATCCCTTATGGGACCCTACCTGCTGTTCTCCAGCCCAGGGACTGACCCAGGCTAGATACCGGGACGGCTCCTCCAGAAGTAAGGTTCACGTGATTTCTCTCTGTGCTGTTGAGACCTACAGAACAAAGGGATTGCTAGAGGATTGCTAAATCATATAAACATGTATATGAAATGATTGAAGAAAACATTTTAGTGTATTTATTTTTCAAGTGCAGTTACTCGTTCTATTCTTGTTCTTAATCGACTATTCCTTGTTAGGGATTTTAGATTTTAGACGCCAGGTGTTAGCGTGCTAATAGCTAGGTCTATCGTGCTCCTGTTTTTGGTCCAGGCAATTCCGCAGCTGTATTTCTGCCCACTTTTGTGTATTTCCTATGTGTGTTGCAGAGGGGCTTGCGTCCTGCTGGTACGCACAGGCTGCACCATGATTCTGTTGCATTCTGACCGTTTGTACATTTAGCCGCCGGAGGTTTCTGAGAGCTTTCTATACAAAATTCACTGTGTCAGGTACTGTCGATGCACAGCTGTGAATAAGATTTGGTCCCTCCTTTTGAAAAGATCACAATCTGGTGGGAAGAAGTAGATATTTCATCAAATAAATATATGAACCAGAGCAGAAGGAGCCCAGAGGGGGAGAAGATAACTCTAGGAGTACTGGGGAAAGCTTTACAGGGAAAATTATATTTGATCCAGGATCCAGTGGGTAGGTCAGAGTTTGCCAGAATGGGGAGGGGGGAGGGCATTGCAAATACAGTGAATAACATATGCAAACGCTCGGGGTGATGAAAGATCATGGAATGTTCTGGAAACTGTTAGAGGCTCATTATGACTGGAGCATAGGGTGAGCAACGTGAAGTGACAGGAAATGGAGAAGTGGCCCCAGCTCAGTTCATGAAGAAACACACAGCATTTGGTGGTCAGAATAGTCCATGTGGCTAAGATCTGGAAAGTGAGAGGCGGCAGGGAAAAAAAACAGTATACGGACCACTGATCCAGGTGACCGAGAAACAGCTTCAAATCGTTAAGAAAAAATTAAAATAAAAGCAGAACAAGCACCCTTTTCTCTTCCCTGAATAATTACCTCATCTGTCAGGATACACCTGAACAACTCTGGTTCTCGTGCTATTTACCTGCAG
The DNA here is from genome assembly GCF_011800145.1 of Mirounga leonina. Classification (NCBI taxonomy): domain Eukaryota; kingdom Metazoa; phylum Chordata; class Mammalia; order Carnivora; family Phocidae; genus Mirounga; species Mirounga leonina. The sequence continues at coordinate 25,843,608 of NW_023270464.1, forward strand.
GTGTTTATGGTGATCAGTAATGGGGAAACCATACGGAACTCATACAGGTCAGCCCCGATTCGTAACAGCCTGCTCCAAGTCCAGTATAACACCGCCTTAGCACCGTTGCCCCCAGTGACTTTTTTGTACAGTCGTGGTGAGGTAACGACTAGAGTCAAGCAGCATTAACTAACGGCCCGCTCACTTCCGGTGTGAAAATCCGAACTGAAACATCCATACCTGCTGTTTGTGAGGAAGGATTTGGGCACCAAATGAGGGGTTAACATCCTGCCAGCTGATGCTTGCTAGTTTGTCTTTTTGAAAATGTGGTAGAGTAAGCATTGAGTCCATCCAGAATAGTCTCTTCTCAGGCAAAGTGAGGCAGGAAGACTGGCTCCCCAAGCACCGTCCAGCTACCATGTCTCTGAGCTCAAGCGCAGGAGGAAGACTTTTCCACCCTCCAGTCTTATGGGCGGCATCCTTGCCAACCCAGGGTCTAATTTTGCAGTCTTCTTTCCCTGAGACATGCTGTGGGCCCAGAGCAGTGAAGTACGTCACGTGAATGCACCCCTTTCTAACTGTTCTACAGGATAATCTTGGCTGGAATGGGAAAAATGCAGATACGGAACCCTACAAAGAAGGAACAAGGAACGTACGGATGCTCCGTAGCTAACCATCTCGGTTCAGACGTGGAGAGTTCTCCTGTGCTCTATGCAGGTAATGCGCGTTGTTGAAACCCCGGAATGCCTGGTTTGGGGTTCCCTAGAGCAGCAGTTCCCAAATGTCAGTGCAAAGCAGCAGAACACCTGAGGGCAAGGGGGTGGTCAGAACACAGATTTCTAGACCCCATTCCTGCAGCTCCTGACTCCGTAGGTCTGGGACGGAGTCCAAGAGTTTGCATTTTTAACATGGTCCCAAGTCATACCAATCAATGCTGCTGGCCTGTGGACCAGATCTTGAAAACGTCTGCTTTAGGGCTCACCTTCTGAGAACCGGGAATTAATGAGACAGAGTTTCCCCGGCAGCATGGGTAGTACAGGCTTCCCATTTTTTTAAGTGCCACCAGCCAATGCAAGAGAATAATTATCCTCTAAAGAGGGCTGTCTGCCTCCAAAGGACCTATCAGTCCTTAAAGACGCTTTCAGGAAGTTGTATCTGTAAATTAGTGTCTTTCTTCCCAGGAGGCAGATGGTGTCATTTTAACATGAAAATGTGCTTAATTATGAAGGAATGCTTTTAGGTGATAAGCAACGCTTCCTGCTTCCTCGTGGCAAGTTCCTGTTCTGGGGTTAAAAATAAACCAAGAGCTCCCTCCTCCAGCTCTCTGCTCTGTGGTTTCTGGTATCTGTGGCTCACAGGGACTAAGAGGAGGAGAGGAGCAATACCGGGGATTAAAATCCAGCATTCGGGACAACTGAGCATTGAGCTTGGTGGCAGGTACCTCATATCTACACATTGAGAAGGTTGGACCAGGTGATTTTAAAAGCTCCTCGAATCTGTATGGCTTGAGCTCCTCCCCTGGCTGCATTCCCAAGGTAGGGCCTTCAGGCCTTGATTTTCTGTGCTTCGACCATCCTGTGAGCATCAGCCCCTTCCCAGAAAATGTCAGTCCCAAGGTTTGGGAATTCCTGGGAGGAATGGCAGGCCCCCTTGGGGCTCACAAGTCTCCCCTTAAACCCATCGAGGACAATCCAGATTCCTGAGAGAGCTGGCACAGCATGTCCTCTGGCCCCTGAATACGTGGTTACCAAACAGTCCACTGAAATGCATTCGTTTTGCATGCACTATGCGTAGGTGATAAAACAGCCCTCACCCTCCAGCAGCTCACATGCTAATGGTGGAGTAGGGAATGCCATCATGGAGGTCATCCTCCGTCCTCCGTAGACGGATGCTCTGTCAGCACCCTTTCCGGGATGTGGCCTTCCTTGACCCTCACGTGCTATTGAGAGACCCCTGGGCAACCAGCACCTCTTTCTGTCTCAGCAGCCACCAGCCCCTGTGGTTTGGTGTCTCCCACCAGTTGGAGTTGCTTGAGGGCAAGAATGGCTGTTTTCCACTTTGTATTCCTTTCGTTCATCTCAGGCACAGAGTATATTTCCTGAGTGAGTTAACGAATGAATCTATTGAAAGTCTACATTTCTCAAAATCCAGGGAAATAAAAGTCCTTGATTAGGTCCTTGATGCTCTGTGACTTTGTTGCTATTATTATTTTTCCATGCAAGTTTTAGGCAGGTTTGTTTCGAGTGTTCCTTCCAGAGACAGAGTCGGTGGGTCCCAAGCCCCTGGTGTGTTGGACCCCGCTTTAGTTCATCCAGGGGATACCCTGCCCTGCCTTCTTGGCTTCTTATGAACTTCTGAATTCCTTCTTTTTCAATTTATCAAGGAGGGATTTATCGTCAGTTTTGGTTATAAACCAAAACAACCTCATAGCCTATCTATGGTTGTTGCAGCGCACCCCGTGGGTATCTCTTTGAATGCATTCATCCATCCGTCTGTCTGCCTGTCCATCTGGGCACCAAGCACCCCCCGGGCTGTGTATGTGCCAGTCCTAATGGGGCACCAAAGGGAGACAGAGAGAGCCCGACTCTGCCCCTGCTCTTAGTGAGCTCTGCCAAGTTTACCAGACGCGGCGTGGTTTACCAGAGCGAAAGCCTGAACCTAACATAGTTTCCTGCTCCCTTTCAATGAAGAGGCGCCTGCCATCTTGTCTATCGAAAGAAATATCAGCAGACTGGGACACAGCGATCTGTCAGTCGTGGTTGGAGGCGTCGTGGAGGCAGCCTTGCAAGCCAATGTGACAATCCGATGTCCTGTAAAAGGCAAGTCTGGGCGCTTCTGGGGGTGGGGAGGGAGGCAGGGAGCCTGGTGTTGCAAGAGATGGCAGCTCTCAGTTCGGCATCTCAGACCTCAGCCCGACTGGCTTAACAATCTTGAGTCTCACTCAAGTGTGAGTGGCTCTGTCTCTCAAGCGTGAGACCAACTCAAGGGACCGGGGTGTAAAACAAAATGCCCATGTCTCCACTTCCCGGGAGGACTGTGACTGCCTCGCACACTGGCGTGCTCGGGCGTGACCAGGACACTGTCGCTGTGGGCAGACCTACCCGACAAGCCAACTTCTAGTCCGGTGGTTGCCTGGTGAGCAGAGCATCAGTGAGGGGGTTTGCTGGAAACTGCTGGAGGTGCCCTGCAGCTGGGCAAAGCCAGGTCCGGGGGTGGGAATCTCGAGGTCTCCCGGCCCATGCTGTCTCTATCCTGGACTGTCCTAAGCCAAGCATAACCAGTCTGTGCCTCGGTGGCTCGTTCTGCTTTGTTCGCCATGGCAGAGAAGCCTTCTTTCTGACTCCTCCTTTCTTTAATAGAAATAACACTTTCAGTCCGACCTTGCCTTAATGTCAGGCCATTCTTGCTCAGATTCTTCTGTCTTAACCTGGGCCCACGCATCTCTAAACTGAGGTCAACATTATAGCCTGCACACATGTCCATTTTATGGGGTCAGGGGTGCTGTGTGAATAACTTTGATCAGTTTCTCAGGGAGCCTTGGGACCTCTTCACAATTAAGATCTATTTTAAGGGGACAGAGTGTATGCCCGTGATTTACCATGCATTGATTCACAGCCGGGACGGCTGAGTCTCCCTGGTTTCCAGCTAATGGGGCACCTGTAAGTTGTAGCCACTTGGATGAATCTTACCTGGGCTATGGCCCGGGTGAGCAGGGTGACCCGGGGAGCCCTCACGCTGCTCTCGATGACACAGTGACCGCACATGTAGCGAAGGGAGCCTGGGACACCTCCATCCACCTTCCAGGCACTCCCTCCCTGTAACGGTCCGTTTCTGGCCATGTTTCCAGAGCTGCACCTTTGGCTCCACGAGCAGTGGAAATTTGCTAACCCCCAAGGTATTATTTTTCACCCCTTGGAAGTCCCTGCAGTGTTTGGCCTTCACAGACTTGCAAAATCCCTCCAGCCTCCCAACTGACTCCACCCACAAGTATGTGAGTTTTCTGGCCAAGCGCTACCTACCATCACAGAACGCGGCCCGCATTCCCGGGCCGCACCGAGGAGAAAAGCAGAACGGAACTTTGCAGCTGCCAAGCCACAGAGGGCTAGAGTTTCTAGAGCCCTCCACCTGCAGAGGATTCTGCAAAATAGATCTGACTTCTATGAAGAGAAACCTCAACTTTTAACATTATTTCTTACTTCCACAAGAGTTTAAAATCAGGCATTCTGGGGGGCGGGGGGGATGAGCCCTTGAAAGGATTGTGGTGTATTATTTGCTGTCATAAGTCAGCGGCTGGATTCGGTGGCAACTGCTGTTGTGAGGGAAGCCTCCAGCAAAGACCATTAAACGTGTCTGGGTTTTATTCTCTGGGCCAGGCCCCGTCAGCACGCGGGCCATCTCTGACCTCCCTCTGACTCCGGCAGCCCCTTGTGCCCACTTACCGCTGCTCCCCGGGGGCCTGAAGGGAGCTCGGTGTTGGGGGCCCTCTGCCTCCTTGCTCCCTCCTTCCTCCTACCAGACGCGGCCCCATTGGCTGTTTGCTTACCTGGCAGCCGTCCCCTGTGGACTAGCTCCCCAGGGACTCAGCAGGACCCTTTCTTCTCAACATAAACCTGTCTCATTTTGAGTTTATGTGCCATTTTAAATAAACCTGGGCTGTGTTTTCTTATGGGCAGAAGCCATACGAACGTAGCTTTTTCTGGAGATCTGTCTTCTTAAAGACAGATGGGGAAGTGGGGGAAGGGTCAGAAAATGGGTCTTCTAGATGGTTCTGTCACTATCTCGTATAGGACCTTCCTGCCCTCGTCTCGGCAGTGGGAAATGTACCACTAACGTTAGTGGAAGGAGGGACTTTGGGTTTCATCTAATCCAGCCCCTCACTTATAGCCTCGAACGGGCGTCACAAAATTATATTTTCATATTGCACATGGAGATTATTTCTGTGAATTGGCAGCATGTATAAATTTGTCTTTTATTTTTCAATTGCCCTTAAAATATTTTCCAGTAACTATAATGAGCTCATCTATTCAAACCTTTTAGACAGATTCATAGTTTTTTGGTATGGCCAAATATGTTTTATTTAATTCGTGTGTCTGGATATCAAAAGTGATGGTCTCTGGTCTCTCTTAGGTGATATTTCTCATAACTGTATTATGTAATAGAACCTGCAAATCTGTATGTTTAAAAGTTAGAAGTTTTCAGTTGTAAGAGTTTTTTGCCTTGCTCTTTAAAAAAAATTTTTTTTTCTTTTAAAAATGGGGGAAGAAGAGTTTCAGCTGCATCCTCTCTGCCACCTTCTGGTAAAAAGGGAAAACTCATCTGAGAGAAATGACTGATAAATCTTAAGAGTGTTGTTTTTCTTTGTTTTGTTTTGTTTTTTAGTGTTAATGCTTAGTAAGGACATCATTTATTTTATAATTTTCTTCTTTTTTAAAAGATTTTATTTGTCAGAGAGAGAGAGAAAGAGCACATAAACAGGGGGAGCGGTGGGCAGAGGGAGAAACAGGCTCCCCACTGAGCAGGGAGCCCGATGAGGGACTCGATCCCGGGACTCTGGGATCATGACCTGAGCCAAAGGCAGATGCTTAACCTACTGAGCCACCCAGGCATCCCATCTTTCTTTTAAAAAAAATTTTATTTATGGGGCGCCTGGGTGGCTCAGTTGGTTAAGCGCCTGCCTTCAGCTCGGGTCATGATCCTGGAGTCCCTGGATCGAGTCCCGCATCAGGCTCCCTGCTCGGCGGGGAGTCTCCTTCTCCCTCTGACCCTCCCCCCTCTCATGTGTTTTCTCTCATTCTCTCTCTCTCAAATAAATAAATAAAATCTTTTAAAAAAAATTATTTATTTGAGAGAGAGAGCGTGAATGCAAGCAGGAGGAGGGGAAGAGGGAGAAGGAGAGACAGAATCTTAAGCAGGCTCCACGCGCATCATGGAGCCTGATGTGGGGCTCGATCTCATGACCTGAGTTGAAATCAAGTTTGGCGCTTAACCAACTGAGCCACCCAGGCGCCCCAAGCAATAATTTCTTAGCTGGGGCATAAGCACCAAAAAGAACAAGTGGATGAATGGGCTTCTTCAAACTGAAAAACTTTTGTTCTGCAAAGGACGCTGTCAGGAAAGTATAAGGAAAACCCACAGAATGAGTGAAAATTTTCTGCAAATCATATATTTGGGAAGAGAGTGTCCAAAATATAAAAGGAACTCTTAGAACTCAGCAATAAAAAGACAACCTCATTTAAAACAGACAAATGATCTGAGTGGAATCTCTCCAAAAAATGTACAAATGACCAATAAGCCCATAAGAAGATGCTCAACATCCTTAGTCATCAGGGAAATGTAAGTCAGAACCACAATGAGATGCCACTTCCTTTTCTTTTTTTTTTATTTTTATTAAAATCAATTGGTTAACATATAGTGTATTATTAGTTGCAAAGGTAGAGTTTGGTGATTCAGCAGTTGCACACAATGCCTGGTAATGAGATGCCACTTTCTACCCTGTGACACCTGTAATCAGAAAGATAATAGAAGTGTGGAGAATGTAGAGAAGTCAGAACCCTCTTGCACTGCGGGTGAGAATCTAAAATCATGCAGTTGCTTTGGAAAACAGTCTGATGGTTCCCCCCAAAGTGAAATCCAGCAATTCCACTTCTAGATATATATGCCCCAGACAAATGAAAACACACATCCCCACAAAAACGTGTGCAGAGAGGCCCATGGCAAAGAGTAGGAACGACTTCCGAGCCCATCACTGATGAGTGGATAAACAAAATGTAGCACATCCGTGCAATGGAATTTTCTTTGGCCATAAAAAGGAATGAAGGACTGATCCATGCTAAAACACGGATGGATCTTGAAAAATTACGGTTAGTGAAAGAAGCCAGACACAACAGATCACATATTGTGTAATTACATTTCCATGAAATGTCTAGGACAGACAAATCCGCAGAGACAGATAAGAGGCTGCCGGTGACTAAGCGACTGGAAAACGGGCGGGATGACTAACGGGCACACATTTCTTTGGGGGGGGGATGAGAATGTTCTGAATTATAGAGTAGGGATGGTTCCATGGCTTTATGAGTGGGCTAAAGAAATCACCGAATTGTACCCTTGGAAGGGTGAATTGTACAGTACATAAATTGTATCTCATTAAAATCACAATCTGCAATCCGAATACCCACAAGAGGATAAGGCTACAAAGTTTTAAAACCTACAGTGCAGTCATGGATACTATTTATCAGTATATAAGTTGGTGGCAAAAATACACAGATATTCACGGAAGGGCGGACACCAGTGGCAGGATGGTTGGTACTCCCAGACTCCGGGAGAAAAGGAGGAGAAGTTTGGGGAAGGAATGGTAGCCTAGCTGTGATACTTTATTGCTTAACCAAGAACTAAAGCAAATAGAGTCCAGTGTGAATGGACACTAAGTTTGCATGATAGACCTGTGGTTATCTGTTATACTGCTCTTTTTTTTTTTTTTTTTTTTCAGTTTCCCTCCCAGCCCTGCGTCTGCCTCGCTGTGAGACATTGGGCCTGTCACAGACGCACCTTGGCCCGGGGTTTTCTGTTACAGAGTAATGGATTAGAGGCTGAAGACCAGCCCTAAAATTCTGTCCTGGACCCCTGGTCTCTTGTAGGAATCTGGGACAAATGGAAGTAAAAGTAGGAAAAATGCTTGAGCTATATCTGCCCAGTCTGGGTTAGGACTGAGTGCCAACAAGTGTTTTCACCCAATGTCAGGGAGACTGAGAGGGAACCCAGAAAGAAAATCTCTCTAGATAGCCAAAGGGGAGATGGATGGGGGGACAGTTGACATGGTTGAAGGGGGTGAAGAGGTACAAACTTCCAGTTATAAAGTAAAGAAGTCATGGGGATGAGAAGTACAGCACAGGGAATATAGAGAGTCAATAGTATAATGCGTTTATTGTAGTGAGCATTTCATAATGTGTATAATTGTTGAATCCTTATGATATACACCTGAAACTAACTTAATATTATGTATCAACTCTACTTCAATGAAAAAAATGTTTAATGGAAAAAAAAAAGGTAGATATCATGTCCTTATCAAGGAGTTACTTGGAGCTAGAATACCAGCCCATGAAAAACCCATTTACCTATATTATGACTCAGACACTAGAGTTATAATGAAAAGGAAGGAACCAAAGAATGTAAGAATCTGTGATTTGGTGAAACTGAAATTTGACGATTTGAAAAATGTCTGTCCTTGATTTAAAAGCTGATGCTTAAGGAAACACGAGTTAACTGGAGGGCAGTGAATCCAGAGGGTGAGTTGAAGCAACTTGGATGGCCTTGGGTAGAAACCATCCAGGTGTTGGTCTTGGGAGTTGAATACTGAGCAGCCTTTGAAATCCATGCGTCCCGCCGTTATGTTTTGAAAACAAGACCCAGAGAGGGGAGACCTGACCAAAATGATGAACCCAGTCCATGGAAGTGCTGAAGCCAGCACTCCTTCTGCTCCAAAGGCCTCCCCTTCTTTTCTGTTTTCTTGTCTCATTATAAAAAACTAACCCATCTCATTGTAAAATCACTAGAAAGCATAGCAAAGTATTAAGAAGCAAAGAAATTCCCATAATCTCATCACCAAGACACAACCAGCATTTCTACTTTTTCACATTCCTTTAACCTTTTCTCGTTAAGTCAAAGAATTTTCTCATGGTGCTAAAAAAAAAAAAAATCATAAATATCATTTAATTGCTGTACAGATTCTATGACTCTAACACAACTAAGCCATTCCCTTATTTAGGGAAACTTAAGCTGCTTATTCTCTTTATAGTTACGTCTAGCAGTGTAAGGAACATTTTTGTGCATATAACTTCTTTGTGTTGTTGAGATTAATTTTTTAAAACAGATTAACAGGATTGGAATGACTGGGTCACAGGTCACTCAATGTTTTTATAACAAGGCATTACAATTTCTAGAACTCAAAATGCATATTACAAATTACCTTCTAGAAAGTGAAACTTGCCAAGTGGTGTGGGTTTAAGCGCTCCATCCCTCTCACTGTTACACTGCCCAGCGATAGGAAAGAATAGGGAAACAAGTAGGCAGAAGTTACAGGATTAACCCCCCACCGAGTATGGACAAGCAGGTGGCAGGAGGCAAGTGTGTCCAGGGGGCGGTGGGGTGACTGGTGCTCTGCACCATGCGTAGAGGGAAGGAAAACCTTTAATGTCTAAGAGATGGTGGTCAGAACATATGACATAAATTTAAAAGTATTTTCTTAATCATGGGATTTTTTTTTTTTTAGGATTAAAATGCTGTGGAGTATACCTAAAGTTTTGTTGATGGCTAATGGAATTACTGGCTTTTTTTTTTTTTTTTAACTGGGTTTAATAATTTCCCTTACAGGGGAGGATTTTGAGAACATTTTTGTGGTGCAGCAAAATTACGTGGCTAAATTCCTATACATAGCTCATCTCTCTGACAATTATTTTCCCCCATCAACCATCAGTTTATATGTAGTGTGGAGTTTGATGGTAATAATGGAACATCTTTAAATCACAAATTTCTTTGATCCTCTAAAAAAAAAAAAGAACCATTACTCCAGAAAAATACATTTACCCACAAAATTTTGCATATAATTTTCAGAATACTTAAAAAGAAAATCTGGGGATCATCTGCTTGTTCCTATTTTATGAACTAAATATTTTGTTGCTTTGGACCGTATTAAAACTAATTTATCTTTCTCAACCTGTGCTTTTTGAAATGTATTCCCTCTTCTATATTATGCTTACCTCTTGTTTAAACCAAATACAATCTTTAAACTTGCTAAAATTCTTTTTAAACATATTTAAAACCTTTTCTCCTGTTCAAGAAGGCTACCTATCCTTGTTTTTCCTACTTCTGCCTGTGATACAGAAATTTTCCCAGCATCCTCCTCTCTTAATGCCATATTCAACCAAATAATCAATCATGGGTAATTGGAAATTCCATGCATTTTTCCATTCTTTCAGCAAGCATTCACTGGGCATCTGCTAAGCCCAATCTAGTTCTTTAGTACAGAGATGAGTAAGACCTGGTATCTGCAGCTTTACAGACAAGGAAACTGTGATATAACAGATGCAGAAATCTAAGTGTTTATGAAGTGCATCAGACACCTATGAGAGAATAGTTAAAGCTTCTAAAGGATTAGAGGTTCACAGGACAGATGATGTTACAACTAGGCCACTTGGAACAAAAAGGAAGCCATCTGAAGCAGAAGAAACAGCATATAGGCAAAAGCACAGAAGCGCGAAAGCTCCTGGCTTATTTGCAAAACCACAGTCAGATCCGTGTGCCTTAAAGCAGAGGGTGTGAAGAAGAGTGGGGAGGAGGGGGCTTTGGAAGTATAAGTTGGGACCAGATTGTGAAGGGCATTTAATGTCAGGCTAAAACCCTTGGACTTCATTTCGTTGGCATTGGGAAGGCAAGAAAAGTTTTAAGCAGAGTAGTGGTGTGAGCCGATCTGTGTTTTAGAAAGAGCATTCTGCCCACAGCGTGGATGAAATATTAGAGGGGAAAGAAACTACAGAAAGCCATAAATTGAGATCAGTGGAATTGTATTACAGTCATTGATTGGATTGTTGGACCAGTTACTCAAGACATTAAATGCTTCTGTTTTGTCCAAGAGGGAGAGAAGGCCTATCTGGCATTTAGCAACCAATGTGTCATTAATTGAAGATCTGGGACATAGGAGTCCCCAGGTCAGTCCAGAGTGTTGGCACATAGCAATTGAGTTGAACATGGAGAGACACATGGAAAGACACAAGAGGGAGAGAATCTGGACTTGAGACAGAAGAATGGGAACCCCAGAGTGCTAACCAGAGAGAAGGGTGTCAAAACAGAGGCCTGACGGGGGAATTAGGAAGTACCACAGCTTGGGGACAAGGGTCAGAGGCTCAGGTAGAGGCAACAAGCAGGCCCCAACGTCACCTGCAGAAGTGCCCCATGGTGTGAGATGGAGGGTCCAGGGAGAGTACATGAGGAGGCCGGCCAGTGTGAGGTCAGGGGTCTGCCTGAGCAAGCTGGGTCAGCGCCCAGGCTGACGGAGGTCCCACCCAGACACGTGCTCTCACTGTTACTGCAGCGACGGGAAGGGACGTGGCCAGTCGTGGGCTGTCTGGTAATGACTCCCCACTCCCTCACCTAAACCTTGATAGGCTTGCCCCAGATCTCTTTGTGTTCATATTTGGATTACTGAGTTAGGGGATCAAAAAGACTCATTTGTGAAACCATTTTCTGTTCTTTGAAGATCTGCTGAAGCTCTATTCTCAGTGCTCCTTGAGCGATGATTTTGTCCTCATCTTTAATCCACATCAGTTTCCCATGTGGAGAAAACATGAGTCTCCGCACAATCAAGAAGGAGCGAGAAATGTTAGAATAAGGTAGCTGAATATGCAAGATGAAAAACAGAAAGGGCTATTCTAGAACCTATCGAATTTCATACTTACTGCGAAAAGCCTCGTGGTTGGGCGTGTATGTCTGCAGATACTGAGTCATGCCGCATCTTCAAGCCTCCAGAGCACAGCTGTTGTGGTTTGGTCCTGTTATCAACAACACTGTTTTCATCCTCAAGTGTCTACACCCCACTTCTGTCTTCAGTCCCACCAGTATGTCTCTCCATCCCCCAAACCTCACAGACATCCAGCCCCACGTTAATCTTCACTCTTTCACATGATGAAGACAGACTGACCCATAAGGACTTTTATCATGTAATCTCACCTCCTGGGCCCACTCATTCCCTGTCCGCAAATAACCTTTCTTCTGTCTACCATCAGTAGACCAGCAGATAAGCCAGTGGTTTTCAAACTGTAGATTCCATGGAGCCTTGTCAAGGACCCCAGTCTTACCTTTCTACCCTACCTACCCTCTCCCCCAACATACAGTTCACCTAAAAGACCTCCATGTTTTATAGTTTTATAAACTGGATTTTCTCCTAAATTGGTTCTACTACTAACAGTGTTTGAGAGTCACTGATTGGAACACTGGAATAGTGCCTATGATCCATGGCAAGTTTCTGGTCCCAAAATAACATACAACCTTTCCACAATTATATCTTATTTCAGATTTAAAATAGCTTTCTCCTCCTGGCTTTTTTCATTACCATATTTCTGACGTGAAGACCCATTAAGGCCACCTAAATTTTAAGATCAATGAAATGGCCCTGACTTGGTCCTGTTGGAGCCTGTTGATCTGTGTACCACAGACCTGAGGTGATCCAGGAGGCAAGAACTGGGTTGGTTCGTCCTCTTTGCTTTCAGACTTCAGGTATTCTCTTGGTGATCTTTTGAAGCCCAGGTTTCTAGAGAAATGAGTTGCTTCAATTCCATGAGTCCCTGTGTGGTAGCTCTAGGCTGGACCCGTGTTCTCCCGGTTCCTCAGAAGACTGTGGGAGCATGAGCCAGAGTAGCTAGGGCCGAGTTTTCCAGACCTGTATGAGATTTACTAGTAAACAATTGGGAGGCTTTTCTTAAGAGCCAGCAAGAGCCAACATCCAGCCAATCCCATCTACTTATCCAATAAGAAAGGCTCTCACTTGCCCTCTGTTCCTCAGGAGCCTCAGCTTCTCACTGTGAATGCTGTGAGACCCACAGACAGTGACAGAGGGCACAGGATAGCTGTGGGGGCTGGAGGAATACCTATTGTATAAAACACATGGAATTAGTGAAAGCCCTCCAACGACCCATCCATCTGCTCTCATTCCTTTGCCCCAACTGTGCCTTCCTAGAGTAGGGCCCACGGGACCTCCACGGTGCCAACTGAGAGAGAGAGAAAATCTTGTTGGAATCCAACTCCCAGAAATAAAAAAGCATGAGGACTTCTTGGTATAGTCTACAAAAGGCATTCAGGACCTGGTGATGGAAAAAAATACTTCTTGTGGGGAAAATACCATGGGACCTGAATAGAATTTCAGTATCTGTATTAACATCCGGGCTTAGGTGCCCCTCTATTTTTTGTGTTGTTTTTTTTTTTTATCTTTTCATTATTTCATTTGTCTTTACATTTATTCACCCTGGTTATATATTTGATAATGCAACAGCCATGTATTCATTTTCATAACTGACACATGGTATACTAAAGTCGTTTTATTATGGACAGGCCTGGATATCACCTCCCACCCCACCCACCCTACCCCAGAGAGTCTGACTTAATTTATCTGTAATATGGCCTGAGAATGTTGTTGTGTTTTTTAAGTCCCCAACGCAATTCTGATGTGTATCCAAAGTTAAGAACCAATGCATTAGCCGGTAAGTGTGGCCAAAGAGTCTCCTGGGACTTATCGCAAATGTTATTTCAAAATGAGAGACATCCTCAGGAAACAGTGGGTAACAAAGAGTAAAGGGGAAGCTGGGCTACGTGGCAGGGCCTGTGTCCATGCTCTGGGCTCATTCTGAAGGGGGAATCAGGCCTGTCAACAGCTGAGCCCTCAGTGTTCGAAGGTCCACAGAGGAGGAATCAGCTTCAGCGTCAGACAGGGTCAGGGAAGAGAGGGCCTACAATGGATCTTTAAGAATGAGCAGAAACTGGGGCGCCTGGGTGGCTCAGTCTGTGAAGTGTCTGCCTTCAGCTCAGGTCATGATCTCCAGGTCCTTCGATTGAGCCCTGCATCAGGCTTGCTCAGCAGGGAGTCTGCTTCTCCCTTTCCCTCTGCCATTCCCCACCACTCATTCTCTGTCTCTCAAATAAATAAAATCTTAAAAAAAAAAAAAAGAATGAGCAGAAATTTTCCAAGTGGTAAAAGAGAATAGCAAATAATCTGCAGAAGAGAGAAGAGCACATAGAAAATCTTAGCATTACACAGTTTGGGAAACAGCGAGGTCCCCGAGGCTGGAGGATGAGCGCTTGTTAGCATTTGGTACCCATAAATTGAAAGGGCTTTTGTGCCTTTATCCTCCCAGAAGAGTATAAGCTTTGGAGCTAGGAAAACGGAATCTTACTCCCGACCATTCCTAAGGAGAAAGGAGCCATTTTATAGGGTAAGTGGGGGCAGCTTGGAAAAACAAGAAAAGAGCCAGAACCTTGAGGGAGGTGGAAAGGGAGCCTTGTGGAGTCAGCCCAGACTTGGGATGTCACCTCAGGAGCTCCACTGTCGGTTTGGGTCTGCTGGTGACAGCAGCAGGACCAACTTGAAGGTCATGGTGCATGACTTCCAAATAGACAGTACTTTTCAGTGTAGCCTTTGAGGGACCGTATCATAGCTATTTGTTCATCTGAATCCCGATGTTACATTGATCAGTTATCAAAATTGCTGTTGATCAGAAAGGGTCTCCAGAAAGTCCAAGGGTGTCCTCATTTGAGCTGTTGTTCCAGAATTCTATGTACCGGAATGAGCGGCATTTACCTCTTGTATAGCTTCAGAATGCATCACTATGCTTGATTTGCACCAGCTCTGACTTTGAGTCTTATTCTTCAAGGAACCACTGGAGGGTTTTGGTGTAGAGATAATATGTGGAATAACTCTCATGGGCCCATTATAGGCTATGAACAAGGCACTGGAGGACAATATCCAGCAGTGGACTATGTAGCTGTCATGAGATGTGATGAGAAGTGTCCAGTCCCAAGCAAAGCGGAAGTCAGGGAAGACCACACCAGGAGGAGACTTGCTGACAACATTGCTCCCTGTCAAAAGAAACATATTTTAAAAGCCTCTGGGGAAAGACTCTTGAATATGGAATTGGGGATAGATGCTGTGACCCGGAGTGTTTCTAATTCCTCAGATCAAATTGCTTGGGGACCTGATTATGTCAGTCTGTTAACATTATTGTGTTAGAAAAGAGAAAGTATTTCAGCAGCTATTCAAGAGTTCTGTGGTTGGTAAAAGCCGTAGCCTTATATTTGGAGGAAGTTCTAGATATGGCATCATTGAAGGATAGTCCTTTATACCCAAAAAGCATAGAGTAGATATTGCCAAAAAGAACAGAAGGGTATGTAGTTAACTCAAAATGAGAACATTTCATACAACATTTACTGCCTTGTGAAGATTGACCCCACTTTCAAGGAGAATATATACTCTTTGTGCTGGTAGTGTTGAGGGTTTTTTTTTTTTTTTTTTCCGACACTGCAACTGTGAGCTCTTGTTTGTTTCATTTGTTAGTAATGACTCCCCTTGTGGTTTGTCTACACTGTGTTCAATTTGCCTCTTAGCCTATATATTGACACCACCATTTCTTTAGAGCTCCTGGAGGTAACTAATGGTAGCTTCAACTTTCAATCGTCATGTGTGTGGGGAAAAAAAAATACAGAATATTGTATGAGTGTTGAGTAGCTGGAGGAAACAAAGAAATGAACAAAAATATACAGGGATAATATATGCGACACACTGATATAAAAATCCAGCCTTTTAGAGCAGTCTGGAATCATCCGAGGATTCTGCAGTGTGGAATGTTTCGTGGGCCTTTCAAGGATGAAGGATATTTGTTTTTAAACAGTGACCATTTTAAAGACACCCAGAAGTGCACGCTTTCTGCAACACATGGTTTATAGCCCTCCAGATCTGAACTTTTTTTCCCACAACATTTGCCTTCCAAAAACTGTTTCAGCATTGTGGAAACAGAACGTTGGATATTTCAGAGCTCCGTGTCTTGGGGGAAATAGCCTGTCTTTGAGGTTAGATAAATAAGTTTAAACTATTTCTGACATCTTGTAGCTGTTTCAGCAGAGCAAACATTTGTTATTTTGAAAGACCATAAAGAACAGTGGTATGAAGAATCCCATCTGAATTCCTCTGGCTTCTTCCGTTCTTAGAAAATGTTCACACGTGTAACGATGTTCTAGGTGCCGAGTTGTGGCAGAGACCCTCCCTCCTCTTCCCACCACACTGGAGACCTTCCTGTCTCCTTTCGCATCTCCAAACTTGCCAAGTTCTGTTTTGTTCTCTGAACTTTCTGGTGTATGTGGAATGTCACCATGTGTATAAACTCCACAGAACCATGTGTATAAACTCCGCAGAACCATGTGTATAATCCACTCTGAGGTTGAGGTTTAAGTGGAGTTATCTCTGACCCCTGGCAGTTCCAGACATTGGAAATTTGGAAGACTTCTGGAACTGACTTCTGACAGTTCTTGGGAACTTACCTTGGCCTGGGCACTCCGCCTCTGACTGCCTCTTGGACTGACCTCATATGCTCTCTCTCTTGCCCTCCATCAACTGGGATACAAAACTCAGTTCCTTGACTGGTTTCTACTCATAGCAAGACATCCATTAATACCAGGCATTTGGCAGCTTTTTAAAGCAAGGCTGAAGATTGAGGGCTTGTGGAAAAGGCATCCCATCACCTGACTCCTCTGCTCCCTGTTCTCTCTCCCATCCTCCCTCTACTTACTCCAACCCCTAGGATTGCCGTAGGAACTTCAAATTCTTCCTCCCTACAAATGCATGTGGCTCTTGCCTACAAATGCATGCATCAAAATCTTGCAAGATGTCCGAAGGAAAAACATCCAACCTCTTTAGAAGACAGCTGGAGTTGTATGGAACAAAACCATTTCTCCAACCTGTAGGTTCTATTGAATTTACTTCAACAAGCCTCCTGTGTGTAAGGCACTGCTTGGGGGCTCCTGAGGTGTGGCTGCTTGTCTCAGCCCAGAGGAAGCTCATGCGGGAAAGAGACTGCCTCCTGAGGGAAGTCTTACCCTCCCTGAAAGCCTAAAGGCAGAAGCAGCTGATGCTCCGCCTTCAGCGAGGCTAAGATCCCAGGATCTGGCAGAGTACTGGCACATGGTACGCACTTACAGGATACTCACTGGATAAATAAATCCGTGACTAATTGAAAGTGTAGGGGGTTTGGGGTGGGGGGAGGAGGATGGTCTGAGTGGCATTTATGTTGTCGCCTACACCAAGTGACATAAGCAAAGGCACAGGGGACTTAAAGCATCTAGGACATAACCCGTGCCTCAGAATAACTAGTGACCAAAAATCATGTTGGGGAGCTTTTTTTTTTTTTAAACAAAAATGTGTACCACGAGGCCCTGAGGGCAGGTGAGTCCCATGACAGGCCACATCCCCAAAGCCAAATCCTACTCTGATAAGGCTCAGGCTGATAAAAGACCATGGATAGGGGGCTTTAACAACAGCCATCTCTTTCTCACAGTTACAGTGGCTAGGAAGTCCAAGATCAAGGTGCCAGAAGCCTTGCTGTCTGGTGAGGGTCCCTTCCTGGCTCACAAAGAGCATCTTCTCACTGCCTCTGCACATGATGGAAAGGGGGGAGGGGGAGAGGGGTTCTGGTTTCTTCCTCTTCTTATAAAGGGCACTAATCCCGTCATGAGGGCCCCACCCTCATGACCTCATTTGAACCTAATTACCTTCCAAAAGTCCTAGGTCCAAATATCATCACACTGGGGGTGAGGCTTCCACATACGGATTTGGTAGTGGGGAGCAGGGGAGGGACATACACATCCACTGGAGAGCCATGAACACTGTCAACTCAGCTGACTTGCTGAGCACCTGCTACGTGCCCAGCTGACAACAGGGACTCCCAGAAAGCTGTTGTACTGACCACGATACAATGTTGCAAACACAACAGTGTCTGAATAAGACTCTATAGAAACTGGGAGGGGAATACAAGCAACTCAGTGGCAGAGGCGTTTTCCATGAAGAGGAATGGACCCAGATGAGAAGGTGGGAACACTGCATCTGAGTGAAGGGCATGAGTAAGGACAGACGGCAGGCAGGGCGGGCTTGTTGACAGGACACTGAACTGACTGCGATGCGCAGACTGCGGCAGGAGGGATGTGGCCGGAGGGACAGGAGGTGGGGCCGGGAGTGTGGTTAGAGCCAGGCGGCCCAGGCGGGCACTGCCAGGGCCATGTGCTTCTGGAGGCAGGCAGCGGCCAGCACTTTGCTCCCTCTGACCTCACACGAAGAGGCGGTTTGGAAGGAGGGAAGCCAGCCGAGAGGTTGTTTCAGTAATTAAGGGAAGAATTATGGTCCTAAGCTATAGCAATGACCGTGGCCATGGGGAAGAGCTAATAGGACCCAAGGGAGTTCTACATTAGAAATGACTTTTACAAACTTGGTGGCAAATCACCCGTGGAGAATAAGAAAGCAGGAGCCAGGAGTGGCTCTGAGGCTCCAAGGTGGGTGACCGCCGGCTGGAGGGGGCACTGTAATGATGTTGGGGGGGGGTGATGGCATTGGTCTGGGATGTGCGGGGTTTGAGACATGTGGGGGCCGTGCTGACAGCGCAGGTCCAGGAGGACCATCAGTTTTGTTTTTTTAACAGTGTTGTATTAATCTCAGGTGTACAATATAGTGACTCAACAATTCTATACATTACTCAGTACTCATCGTGACAAGTGTGCTCTTCATCCCCTTCACTTGTTCCCCCCAGCCCCCTACCCACCTCCCCTCTGGTGACCACCAACTTGTTCTCTAGTTAAGAGTCTGTTTTTTGGTTTGTCTCTCTCTCTCTCTCTCTTTTTTAACCTTTATTCATTTGTTTCTTAAACATATAAGTGAAATCACATGGTATTTTTCTTTCTCCGCCTGACTTACTCACTTAGCATAATACTCTGTAGCTCCATCCAAGTTGTTGCAAATGGCAAGATTTCATTCTTTTCTATGGCTGAGTAATAATCATACGTACACTGCCTCTTCTTTATCCATTCATCTATTGATGGCCATTTGGACTGCTTCCCTAATTTGGCTGTTGTAAATAATGCTGCTAGGAACATCGGGGTGCATGTAGCCCTTTGAATCAGTGTTCTCATATTCTTTGGGTAAATTCCCAGTAGTGGAATTGCTGGATCCTATGGCAGTTCTATTTTTTATTTTTTGAGGAACCTCCATACTGTTTTCCGCAGTGGCTGCCCCAGTCTGCATTCCCACCCACAGTGCATGAAGGTTCCCCTTTCTCCACATCCTCACCAACACCTGTTGTTTCTTGTGTTGTTGATTTTAGCCATTCTGACAGTGATTGTGTTTTGACAATTGCTTATTCCCTCCTTCTGGAAATACTTTCTTCTCTACTCCCGCTGTCACCTGTTCCTTTCCAGCCCCCTGGTCTGGTTTCGCCTCATCTCTCCGGTCTGTATGGTGGAGTGCCCCAGGGCCAGTCCCAGACAGTTTCCGTTCTCTAGCTGTCCTCATTCCCTTATCAACCTCATCTGTGCTCCAGGATTCAAATGTCATCGATATGCCGGCAACTCCCAAGCTGATATTTCCAGCCCAGACCTCTCCTCTAAGCTCTAGGTGAACAGATCCAAGTGCCTCCCCAGCATCACCCTATGACTATCAGATGTTTCAAACCTAACAAATTTAAACTGAACTCCTGAGTTTTGCTCCCAAATGGGCTGCTCTCATAGACTTTCTTATCTTAGAGAATGGCAATGCCATTATTTCAGGTGCTTGGGCCATTTTTGATCTGTGTTTCTCTCTCACACACCCCTCTATCTGTTAGCCCCCCCCCCCATTCCTTTGTCAGATTCTTCAAAATATTTCCGCCTTCAAAATATATCCAGAATCTGACCATTTCTCACCACTTCCATTGCTCCTGCACCGACCGGTCCATACCACCATCATGTCTCGGGTGGATTGTGATAACAGCCTCCTCCCTGGACCCCCCATCTCTGCCCTTGTGCCCTGTGGTCTGTTCAGGCTGTCAAAGCAGTTCTTCAAAAGACCTCATGTCATTCCTCAAAGTCTGTAGAATAAAAGCCAAATCTTCCCAGTGACCTGCAGGGCTATGATCTGAGCCCCGTCCCCACCTGCCTCTTCTCTGCCCTTGTCTCCTACTGTACCTCCCTCACTCCCATCTCTGCAACCCCAGTGTTCTTCCATGCTCCTCCGAAGTAGCCGGAATGTGCTAAGGAAGCCTATGGGGCTGCTTCTCAGAAGAGTATTTTCAAATGCAAAAAATAAAATATATCATATCATAAAGAAAACCAGTTATCAAAATCCAGATATGAAAATGTTAATAAATCAAAAGTGTGATCTAATAATAGAAGTGCTTCTTTCCACTAATGCCCTCAATTCAAAATCTAGCATCAGGTCCAATAACCACCATAATTTCAAAGTGGTGGTGGTGTAAAAGGTATTTTGAGATATCCGTAACACGATGGTCCTGTGAAATGGAAATATTTATCTGTGGTTTCCATTAGCAGCAGAATCAAAAATACTGCCACCTTGGTTTGTTGCTTATGTTCATAGTTGATGGAAATGCTGAATGTCAGCTAGAGTTAGCGAAAAGGTCATGGAACCTTGACTTCATCTGTGGACCCAGATGAGGTTAATGGACTCCATGTGAAGAGCCTGCTTTTGGGCTGAGGCACCTGCTGGACCTTTTTCCTGAATGAGAGCCCCACATGGCTTGCTCAGCCTGGCTAAAGGACTTAAGTAAACCTTTCTTAGAATTGACGGCATTTTTGCTTACATGTTTTTTACCATGGAGGCCTAACTAAGAAGCCAATGCATCTGAAATGTTTCAGGGTCTCTCTCTGGAAGAGGTTTTATAACTTGAGAAAAACCCCATTTATTTAGACTAATTATAGGAGGTAAGTCTGAATCAATTAAGATCCTTGAATTATAATGTTTTCAGGGGCGCCTGGGTGGCTCAGTCATTAAGCATCTGCCTTCGGCTCAGGTCATGGTCCCAGGGTCCTGGGATCAAGCCCCGCATCGGGCTCCCTGCTCCACGGGAAGTCTGCTTCTCCCTCTCCCACTCCCCCTGCTTGTGTTCCCTCTCTTGCTATGTCTCTCTCTCTCTCTCTGTCAGATAAATAAAATCTTTTTAAAAAAAATTTTTTCAAACTTATGTATTGCTTTCAAAAATGCTTCGTCACTTATGAATTACTCAGTAGGAGCTCTTAAAGGAATCTCCTTGAATTAGTAAATAATTTAAATTCACATATCATATATGGAGGCTGGTGAAGTATTTAAAGAGATGTTTGAAATGATTTTCATTTTTTAATCAAAATACTTAAGGAGGTTATTTTTTTCCTAGCTAATACAGCCCTTCACTAAATTACCATGGATCCCAAAATAATTGTGTGTGAAGGTATGAAGATTTCACCACAGTGTCTGTATTTTATTACCTTCTCTGTTTGGAAGAGGACATTGCCATGAATAACCAAAAAGTCATGCTGATGTATCTTTGAGATATAATGATTTTCTTTTAGTAGATCCATTCCCTTGTTCAACTCATTTATGCATTTGTCAAATATTCATATATTTATTTTCGCTGCCAGCCGCTGTCCTCACAGCCTACTGGGGAGGCCTGGGATTAATGCAGGAATGATGCTCTAAAAGAGTTCTGGTCATAGAAGGCACATAAAAAACATGAGCTGAATAAATATATAAAGGGAAGGGTGAGTGGATGAATGAATGAATTGATCTCACGCATATCTTACAGCTGAGGGCGGCCCCAAGAGATTGTGTAACACAGTCTCTTGCCCTTACTCTTGTCAGTTTTGAGCAACATGGTCTAAGACCTTCAGGAAACCACAAATTCACTACTGTGGTCTTTAGGCAGAAAATCTGCCCCTCCTAATGTTACATTTGAAATAATAATAAGGTGTGCAAAAGAAAGACGCAAAGCATTGACAGCACTGGGAGCCAAAGTATCCATTTGGAACTGGATGAGTCCACGAGGAATTTCTGCTCATTAGAACTCTGATTATGCAGCAAAAATGCAGCAGCAGAAAATGATGTTGAACACTCAAGAGGCACATGACGAGCATCCACTGTATCAAAAGAGTAGATGTTAGGTAGTGTATATGTTGTGTCTCCCCAAAACTCTAGAAAAGCAAGAAGAAAACAAAGATAAATTTTAAAAACCTGTTAATTTATTTGTTAATTTAACTGAAAGTTGCTAAGAAAGTAGATCTTAAATGTACTTACCTCAAAAAAGAAATGGTAACATGGGGCGCCTGGGTGGCTCAGTTGGTTAAGCGACTGCCTTCGGCTCAGGTCATGATCCTGGAGTCCCGGGATCGAGTCCCACATCAGGCTCCCTGCTCGGCAGGGAGTCTGCTTCTCCCTCTGACCCTCCCCCCCTCATGTGCTCTCTCTCTCAGTCTCTCTCTGTCAAATAAATAAATAAAATCTTAAAAAAAAAAAAATGGTAACATGTGACATGATTTGGGTGTTAGCTAATGAAGGTAATGGTGGCAGTCATTTTGCAACATGCAAGTGCCTCATACCAACATGTTGCACGCCATATGTGCACAATGTTATATGTCCATTATATTTCAATAAAGCTGGGGGAAAACCAGCTAGAAGAGAGGTAGAAATAAAAATAGCGCTGGAAAGGGTTTTAAAAAACAATGAGAAATAAAGCCAATATTAGAAGCAGAAAATGAAACACTTGAAATAAAAGGGAAGGAGCGAAGTAGGAGCAAGGTCAGAATTGCTTGCAGAATGCCGAGGAAAAGAACAGAGAGCTAAAAACAATGATACCTGCGTGATGGACCTGGAGGAGAGAGATTAATCACCTAACTGGTGTTCCTGAGCAAGAGAATGGAGCAAACGGAGCAGACACAGAACTTAGAGAGAGAAGAGAGAGAGGGAGAAAGAAGAGCAGAAAGTTTTACTGAATGGAACAGCGACTAGTTTACAGACGGAATGCCCCAGAGTGTTCCAGGCATAATTGATGAGCAGGTAATACTATCTCCTGATCATATCCTGGCAAAAGTTTTGAAAATTTTGATCATGAACGAATCCTGCAGGAATCCAAAAAGAAAAAAGGAAACAACAACAGATTACTTAAAAGACAATAAAAAATCCACTTGCCTCAGACTTGATCACAGTGTGAAAGCCCAGGTGACCATGGGCGGCATGGGCAGTGTGCAGGAAAGTGCGTTGCAACACTCCAATTCTGTTGGAAGCTGAGCTGCTTCTTGGTGAGGAGAAGAGAAAAGGTTCTCACCCACTCAAGGATTCCTAATCCATCCTACCCACTGACCTACCTTTGTGGGGAAAAATACTCCCAAGATGCTGCCTTGTCAAGCAAGAAATGCATCTTAATTATGATCACGGAGACATTGCAGTATGAAAGCAATCATAATAAAACATTTGGATCAATTTAAATACAGAATTTAAGAGTTTATTTTAGTGACTTAGAAATAGATTGCAAAAAAAATCTTTAGAAGAAGATATATAATGAAAAGTGATAATGTAAAATGACCTGAATTTCAAATCCCATTTTATGTCAGAAGAAAAGAAAAGGGTGGGGGAAAGATGTGGGAAGGAAAACTTCACCTTTCCTCATCCTAGAAGGAGAATTGGGGATCTAGGAGATGTCATTTGTGTTTTTTAACTAACTTTTTAAAATTTGGAGGTAGGTAAGGCATTCAGAGGACCTCATACAATGGAAAGTCCCCTGTTCCCACTCCCTTGTTCACCCTCCCCTTTCACTTGTACCCTATACACCCAGGTAAACACCCTCATTAGATTCTTACATATCCTTGCAGACATTCTCCATGCAAGCATGAATACTTATTTTTTTCTCTTTCTTATATAAAAGTGAGTATATTCAACATACCATTGTCTACCTTGTATTTTTCAGCTGAGAACATTTTTTTCTAAACAGTGTCATGGAAATATGAAATACAAAAAATTGCATATATTTAATATATATAATTTGATGAGATTGGATACATGCATACACTCATTAACAATCCTCACAGTCAAGGTAATACACATATCCATCACCTCCAAAATTTACCTTGTGTACCCCTTTTTTTGTAGTAAGAACACTTAACATGAGATCTACTCTCAACACATTTTTAAGTGCATAATTCAGTATTGTTGACAGTAGGTGCTATGCTGTATGGCAAATCTCTAGAACAAATTCATCCTGTATTAGCTGAAACTTAATACAATTGAACCGTGCTTCTCCATTTCTCCTTCCCCCGGCCCGTGGTAACCACCATTCTCTCTGCTTCTGTGAACTTGACTATTTTAGTCATTTGAGAGGAAGCATGTTGTATTTGCCCTTCTGTGACTGGCTTGTTACAGTTAGCATGTTTTCTAGGTTCATCCATATTGTCACAAATGGCAGAATGTCCTTTTTCAAGGCTGTAGAGTAGTCCACTGTGTGTATATACCATGTTTTCTTTATCCATTCACCTGTCAATACATATTCGGGTTATTTCTTATCTTGGCTATTGGAACAATGCTGCAGTGAATGTGGGAGTGCAGAGACCGTTTGGGATCCAGTTTCAATTCTCTTGGATATATACTGTATCCAGAAGTGGGATTGCTGGATCACATGGTAGTTCAATTTTTTTTTCAATTTTTTGAGGAACCTCCATACTACTTTCCAAAACAGCTGTAGTATTTTACATTTCTACCAACAGTGTAGGAGGGTTCCAGTTTCTCCACAATGTCACCAGCACTTGTTATCTTTTGTGTTTTCAATAATAGCCATCGTAACCAGTGTGAGGTTATATCTCCTTGTGCTTCTGATTGCCCTGATGATGAGTGAGGTTGAGCATCTTTTCACGTACCTGTTGTCTGTCTTATGCCTTTGGAGAAATGTCTGTTCAAGTCCTTTGCCCATTTTTAAATTGGGTTATTTGTGTATTTGCCATTGAGTTGTAGGAGTTCCTTATATATTCTGGATATTGACCTCTTATTAGATAAATAGGCTACAAATATTTTCTCGGATTCTGTAGGTTGCCTTTATATTTTGTTTCCTTTGCTGTGCAGAAACTTTTTAGTTTGATGTAGTCCCACTTGTCTGTTTTTGTTTCTGTTGATTATGCGTTTGGTGATCCAGGAAATCATTCAATGTCAAGGAGCTTTTCTCCTGTGTTTTCTTCTAAGAATTCTACAGTTTCAAGTCTTACGTTTGTCTTTAATCCATTTTATATATATAATATTTTGAAATGATCATGTGGTTTTTATCCTTCATTCTGTTAATGTGGTCTGTCACATTAAGTAATTTGCATGTGTCCCAGGAATAAATCCCAGTTGGTGATGTTAGATGATCCTTTTCATATGTTGTTGAATTCAGTTTGCTAGTATTTTTTCGAGTATTTTTGCATTTGTGTTCATTAGAGATGTTGACCTGTAGTTCTCTTTTCTTATAGCGTTTTTTTCCCAGCTTTGGTATCAGAGCAATGCTGACCTCATAAAATGAGTTTAGAAGTATTTCTTCCTCTTAAATGTTTTGGAAGAATTTAGGAAGGATTGTATTAATTCTTCTTTAAAAGTTTGGTATAATTCACCAGTGAAGTCATCTGGTCCAGGACTTTGGTTTGTTGGAACGTTTTGGATTACTGATTCAATTTTCTTGTACATTATTCACGTCTGTTGAACTTTTCTGTTTCTTTATGATTCAGTCTTGGTAGTTTGTTTCTGTAAATACATCCATTTCTTCTAGATTTGGTGTATAATTATCCAGAATAGTCTCTTGTGATCCTTTTGGTTTGTGTCATCAGTATTCTTTTTAAAAAAATTATTTATTTATTTATTTGAGAGAGAGAGAGAGTGCACAAGCAGGGGGGAGGGGCAGAGTTTGGTAAGGGAGTAGAAGACTCCTTGCTGGGCAGGGAGCCTGATGCAGGACTTGATCCCAGGATCCTGAGATCATGACCTGGGCTGAAAGGCATATGCTTAACTGACTGAGCCACCCGGGTGCCCTCTGTGTTATCAGACTGAATGTCTCCTTTTTTATTTATTTGAATCCTCTTAATGATTTCTTTGTAAGCTTAGATAAAGGTTTGTCAGTTTAGTTTATCTTTTCAAAAAAACCCCAGCTCTTATTTATGTTAATATTTTCTATTGGTTTTCTCTTCCTTATTTTGCTTCTTTGTATTCTAATCTTTGTTTTTTTTTTCCCCTTCCTTCTAATTCAGGGTTTAGTTTGTTCATCTCTTTCTAGTTCCTTGAAGGCTAAAGTTAGGTTGTTTGAGATCTTCCTTCTTTTGTAACATTGGCATTTATTGCTATAAACTTCCTTTCTAGTACTGCTTTTGTTGTATCCCACAGGTTTTGCTATGTTGTATGTTTATTTTCATTTGTATTAGGTATTTTCTAATTTCCCTTCTGATTTCTTCTTTGACTCAATGGTTGCTCAAGGGTGTCTTGGTTAATTTCCACATATCTGAATTTTCTAATTTTCCTTCTGGTACAGATTTCTACTTTTATTCCATTGTGGTTAGAAAAGATACTTGGTGTGATTTCAGCCTTCTAAATTTATTAAGACTTGTTTTGTGGCCTAATATGTGATTTGTCTTGGAGAATGTTTCATCTGGGCTTGAGAAGAATGTATATTATGCTACAGGTGGGTGGAATACACTATGTCTGTCTGTTAGGTCTATTTGGTTAATAGTGTAGTTCAAGTCCACTGTTTCCTTATTAATTTTCTGTGTGGACATACTATCCGTTGTTGAAAGTGGGATATTGAAGTCCCCTACTATTATTGTATTGCTATCTGTTTCTCTTTATAGATCTATCAATGTTTGCTTTATATATTTAGGTGCTCTGATATTAAGTGCATATATATTTATGATTGTTATATCTTCCTGAAGAATTGACTCTGTTATCAATATATACCATCTTTATATCTTGTAACAGTTTTTGACTTGACATTATTTTGTCTAATGTAAGTACAGATACCCCTGCTCTCATTTGGTTACCATTTGCATGGAATCTATTTTCCCATCCCTTCACTCTCAGTCTGTGTATGTCTGTAATTCTAAAGAGAGTCTTTGTAGGCAGCATATAGTTGGAGCTTTTCTTTAAATCAATTCAGCCACTCTGCTTTTTGATTGAAGAGCTTAATCCATTTATGTTTAAAATAATTATTGATAGGTAAGGATTTAGTATTGCCACTTTGTTAATTTTTTTTCTATCTTATTTGTGGTCCTTTTGTCTCTTTTCCTCTATTTCCATCTTCCTTTGTGATTTGTTGATTTTTTTAACAGTGACATGCTTTGGGGTTGTTTTTTTTTTTTTCTTTTCTTTTGCATATCTACTATAGGTATTTTTTGTGTGGTTACTGTGGGGTTACATAAATCATCTAATATTTATAATTGACTATTTTCAGGTGATAACAACATAACTTCAATCTAATACAAAAACTCTACACTTTGTACCTCTCTATCTTCCTGCTTTATGTTACTATGTCACACTTTACATGTTTTTACATTGAGTATCCATTAACAAATTTTCATATTTATATCTTACTCCTTTGTCTTTTAACTTTTAGACTTAAAAGTGATTTATGGGGCACCTGGGTGGCTCAGTCGTTAAGCATCTGCCTTTGGCTCAGGTCATGATCCCACGGTCCTGGGATCGAGCCCCGCATCAGGCTCCCTGCTCCGCGGGAAGCCTGCTTCTCCCTCTCCCACTCCCCCTGCTTGTGTTCCCTCTCTCGCTGTCTCTCTCTCTGTCAAATAAATAAAATCTTTTAAAAAAAAAAAGTGATTTATACAGGGGCGCCTGGGTGGCTCAGTTGTTAAGCGTCTGCCTTCGGCTCAGGTCATGATCCCAGGGTCCTGGGATCGAGCCCCGCATCGGGCTCCCTGCTCCGCCGGAAGCCTGCTTCTCCTCCCACTCCCCCTGCTTGGGTTCCCTCTCTCGCTGTGTCTTTCTCTGTCAAATAAATAAAAAAATCTTAAAAAAAAAAAAAGTGATTTATACAGCTCCATTATAGTATTATAGTATTCTATACTTATTTTGATTTTGCTAAATTGCTGTCAACTAGTTTATTTTTTTAAGTAAATTGTAACATTATTGGAACTTAAAATACAGCATTTAATTTCTACTTTACAAGACAAAAGGGAACAAAGAAAGGATGACCAAAGCCAAAGGCCCATAAAAGGCCCATAAAAAGTCAAAGGCCCATATTTACCTTTTCTGGTGAATTTTATACTTTCATATGCTTTTGTGTTATTGTTTTCTGTTCTTTCATCTCAACTTGCAGAACTCTCTAGCATTTCTTATGAGGCTGGTCTAGTGATGATGAACTCACTCAGCTTTTGTTTGTCTGGGAAAGTCTTTATTCCTCTTTCATTTCTAAAGGACAGTTTTGCTAGGTATATTATTGGTTGGCCACTTTTTTCTTTCAGTAATTTGAGTACATCATCAATATTTCATTGTATTGATATACTGTAAGTTAATTTGTTGGATATGTGACTTGTTTTCAATCTTTTGCTTTTATATAACTGCATAAATAGAACATTTTGTATGCAGGTATATCGATAGCATTAATTCCTAGGAAAGGGGATTACTCTTTAGAGGATAAATACAATTATAATTTTGGAAGATTTTGCTAAATTGCTGTCAACTAGTTATTTTTTAAGTAAATTGTAACATTATTAGAACTTAAAATACAGCATTTAATTTCTACTTTACAAGACAAAAGGGAACAAAGAAAGGATAACCAAAAGTCAAAGGCCCATAAAATCAGAAGGTATAGAACAATGACAAGGTAAACCCAGACATATCTGTAATCACACTAAATATTAATAGGGTTAACATTGCTATTAAAGGCAAAGGCCTGGGGCGCCTGGGTGGCTCAGTTGTTGGGCAACTGCCTTCGGCTCGGGTCGTGGTCCTGGGGTCCTGGGATCGAGTCCCATATCGGGCTCTCTGCTCCGCAGGAAGCCTGCTTCTCCCTCTCCCACTCCCCCTGCTTGTGTTCCCTCTCTCGCTGTGTCTCTCTCTGTCAAATAAATAAATAAAATCTTTAAAAAAAGAAAAAAAAAAAAGAAAAAGAAAAAGGCAAAGGCCCTTAGATTGGGTTTCCAAATAAAACCTAATGATACACTATTACAAGAGACACTTCCAAAATAGAGTTATACAGAAAATTGTAAAAATTGTACAAAAGTATATTAAGCAGAAGAAAACAGAATAACTAGCAGTCACAAAAGTAAAATCAGGCAAGACAGGATTTAAGACCCTAAAAAAAGATAAAAAGACACCTATTAAAAAAAATCCACAGTAAAGTATCATCAACATGAACTGTCATTGCTAGATAAGATATAATACATAAAAACAAAAATAGGAAAAACACAAGGAAAAATTGATAAACATAGTAGACTGGAGCACTTTTTTCTGGACAGAAGAGCTCAAGGAGAAGCAAGTTAATAAGGACACATACTAAAAGAATATAATAAGACTTAATTATTGTAAATATTTGAACTTTATACCCCAAAAAGAAATAATATACCTTCTTTTCAAGTATGCAAAGAACATTTACCAAAAAAAGTGATTGCATATTAGGCCACAAATATACCTTAGAAATTTCAAGAAACAGCAGTTGTTTGGACTGCATTTTCTGATTACAATGCACTAAAGTTACAACTCCCTTGCAAAAGGTCAGGTGATTAAAATACCAACAAGTTGGAAATTTTAAAATTCCTTCCCAAGTAGGATGTGAATCAAAGAGGAAATCAGATGCAGTTACCAACTATGCCGAAAATCCTTCTGTCCCACAGATTTTATCCTGAATCCTCCCCTATGCTCATTTCATGCATTCCCCTTTAATCACCTCATTTAATTTCATGATTTCAATCATCATTTCTATGTTAATACTTGTGTCTCCGATTTAGACATTTCTCCTGGGTTCCGAATCCAGTCAGTTGATTTTGGATGTCATTTAGCTACCTCAGTCTCAACACACTTACAATAATTTCTCACATATTCCATGCAGATCTGCTCTTCCTCTGGTTTTTCCCTGTTTCAGTTAATGGCACCACCATCTATCTGCATGTCATCCTTAAATCCTTCTCTCCTTTACTTCCCCATGTAAAGTCAATCACTGTGTCCTATTGGTTTTTTCCTCCTGTGTCTCTCTAGACCCACTGCTCCTGCGTCCACTGTCCCATCTTTGTCTCTCACCTCAGTTGCTTTTGTAACCCTCCAATTGGTCCTCCTGACCCATGTCCCTGTCTTCCTTGTTTTACATCACATCCAGGCCGAAATTAATTAATTAATTAATTAATTTTCCTTCCTTCCTTCCATCCTCCCTCCCTCCCTCCCTCCCTCTCTCTCTCTCTTTCTTTCTTAAAAGAGGGAGTGAGAGTGCAAGCAGGGAGGAGGGGCAGGAGAAGAGGGAGAGAGAGAATCTTAAGCAGGCTCCACGCCCAGCATGGAGCCCAGTGTGGGGCTTGATCTCACGATGCTAAGATCATGACCTGAGCCAAAAATCAAGAGTTGGATGCTTAACTGACTGAGTCACTCAGGCTGATACTTCTAAAGCACCAACCTGGTATTTTCAGATCATTTAAAATAATTATTGTTTAAAATAATTACATTGTTTCCCATTTTCCTTAAAATAAATTCAACCAAATTCCTTACTATGGATAATAAATTTGCATTTGATGGACACCTTCTCACCTCTTATCTCATCTTTCCTCACTCCTCCTCCATGTACTTTAAGCTCGTCATAATAAACTTACATGATTCCCCAAAGGGGAATTTTACTCTATTTTACTTTGTGTCTAAGACTTAATGCCCACTCTTCCTTGGGCCTAAAACAGCCTCTCCACCACTGCTATCCCCTTCCCTTGACATGTTCCTCCTTGTCCTAAGGTATAAGCTGAGGTGTTACTTCATGTGGGGATCTTCCATATCTTCAGTCTGCATTAAGTGCAGCTTCTATGTGATGGCATCCAGTGTTCACCTTTATCATAGGCCCTTATCTCCTTTTATTGCAATCACCTATTTCCCTCAAAGCCCTACCTTAAAATTAAGTTTCTTTTTCCTTTTTTTTTAAATTAAGTTTCATGAGGAACTTAGTTCACCATCATATCCTTAGCCCCAGCATTGAGCATCATATAGAGTAGGCACTTCAGAAACATTTTTTGAATGAATGAATTAATGGTGATAATTGTATTGCATTTCAAAATACAAGATATATAGTCAAAGCTGTATTCAAAAGAAAATTAATAGCTTTAAATATTTTAACTTTAAAATAAGAAAATTAAAATACACTCAGTATCAACTCAGAGACTTAGAAATTTCCATGTAAACTAGAAATAAAAGGAAATTTCTTTGATTTGACAACAACTATCAGAAACCAAAAGCAAATATCATGCTTCAGGAGGGAGCTTTAGTAATATTCCCTTTAAAGTTGGAAATAAGACAGATATGTTTGTTGTAACTGTCCTTATTCAGCATTTAGAGACATTAGTCAATGCAATGCAATAGTTAGAAATAATAGGTATAAATATTTGAAGAGATAAAATTATCACTATGTGTAAATATGATTGTTTGCCTTTTATTTTTTAAATTTTTATGTATGTATGTATTTATTCATTATTTTTTTTAGAGAGAGAACATGAGCATTAGGGAAAGTGCAGAGGGAGAGGGAGAGAGTGAAAACCTTAAGCAGGCTGCATGCCCAGTGCGGAGCCCAACACAGGGCTCGATCTCACGACCCTGAGATCATGACTTGAGCCAAAATGAAGAGTTAGACACTTAACCGACTGAGCTACCCAGGCACATCTGGTTTTTTACCTTTAAAAAAAAATCAATTGAAAACTATTCAAAATACAGTTGACCTTGAATGACACAAGTTTGAACTGTCTAGGCTCACCTTTAAGTGGATTTGTTTTATTATTTATTTATTTATTTATTTATTTATTTATTTATGTTAAGATTTTATTTATGTATTTGACAGAGAAAGACACAGCGATAGAGGGAACACAGGCAGGGAGAGTGGGAGAGGGAGAAGCAGGCTTCCTGATGAGCAGGGATCCTGATGCGGGGCTCAATCCCAGGACCCTGGGATCATGACCTGAGCCGAGGGCAGACGCTTAACCACTGAGCCACCCAGGTGCCCCTAAGTGGATTTGTTTTATAAATACAGTCCTGTAAATGCATTTTCTCTTCCTTATGGTTTTCTTAGTAACATTTTTTCTTTAGCTGACTTTAGTGTAAGAATACAGCCTATAATACATATAATACACAAAATACATGTAGGTGACTATTTATGCTATTGGTAAGACTTCTGTTCAACAGCAGTCTGTTAGGAGTTAAGTTTTGGGAGAGTCAAAACTTACATATGGAATTTTGACTGTGCGGGGGAGGGGAGTCGGCATCCTTAGCCCCCATATTGTTCAAGGGTCAGCTGTAATAAAGTTCAGTGAGATGGCAATACAAGAGAAATATACAAGGGTTCATAGCTTCCCAATAGCTTTATTGTTAGCAATAAACAACCATAAAATATATATTTTTAAAGTCTGCTAACTTTGGCAATAAACACTGTAAGGTATGTAGGAATAAGTTTATCAAGAAATATGCAAGACCTATCTACATTGTGGTTAGGAGATCAGTTCTGGAATAAACTGTGGGTGTGAATCTTGGCTCCAATGTTTACTAGCTGGCGACCTTAGGGAAGTTCGACTCTTCTGTGTGTATGTGTTTGTAGAAGTGACTAGAAAGGCATATGTGCATGTGATTAGCACTTGTCTGGGTATTTAGGTTCCAGCCTAGTGTTGACTTGGCCATCTTCCCCGGTGTAAGCTGGAGCTAACCACACCTTCGTGGGGCAGGCGTTTTGCCTACTATAAGGAGCATTGAAAATGTCGCGATGATAGCGGTGATGCCTGTTTTTGGCAGAAAGCCTCACCACGCCTGCACATTCTCTCCAAGCAGACCACTGAGGGGGAGAGCAGATCGCCAAAACCACTTACTATAGCTGGATCTCAGGATCATCTGAGGCTGCCCCAGCTCTTCAGAACCAAGAGAGGTTCCTCTGAGTTTTGCATTTCATATCCCAGCAAGATGCTAAGACTTCTCAAGATTGGGGCCGGGGGAGAAATCCTTTCTATTTCTCATGCTCCTCTCTGTGTCCAGAGGTGTTGCTTACAGTCTCTGCACCTCGCTACATCAACCCAGACTTGAAACTCAACGCTTTGTGTTCCCTGAAATTATATTCTTTTACTAAAGTAGCAATGAACAAGTTTTTTTTTTTTCCCTAAAGATTTAATATTTTTTTCTGAAGGAGGGACATTTTGTTGCCGATGCACAGCAAGTAACTTAAAGATTCGCCTTAGATAGTTTTGCTTTCTGGCGACTTCTTTGTGATAACTCAGCACTGGGCATTTCTCTCTGTCTCTGCTTCTAGCTCCTCTTTTCCAACCACTCTCCTGCTCCCCCCACTCAGCTTTGTATTTCTTCTTTTTTCTGATATGGAGCTACCCCACCTACTTTGGCTCCTCTTGACTTACATACATACCCCAGTCAGGTGCATCATAGACCAAAGCCCTTTGCTTTGATGGAATCTCCTCTCTGCCGTCGAGGATCTATAGAAACAGAAGTAGCCATCTGTCCTATTATATGTAATTAAGCCCATTCGCTAACTTGTGGTCAGGATGCTAAATGGTATTTGTCGTATGGTTCTGTGGCCCTATTCTTAAAGGAATTTGCCTTTGTCATATTTGTTTTTATTCCAAAGGTGTCCCTCAGCCTAATATAACTTGGTTGAAGAGAAGAGGATCTCTGAGTGACAATGTTTCCTTGCTTTTCAATGGATCCCTGTTGTTGCAGAATGTTTCCCTTGAACATGAAGGAACCTATGTCTGCACAGCTACCAATGCTCTTGGAAAGGCAGCAGCAATGTCTGTACTGCACCTGCTGGGTAAGTGTCAGATTCTTCGGGTTCAAATGCTTCCTGTAACACGTACAAGCAGGCCCCCGTTTGGTCGATCCTGGAGCCGAGGAGTAAACAAGATGGACATTAGATGGTTTTAACCGTGCCTTGCCACATACAAACGAGCACTAAAGCTGGCATTTCGTCCTATCCAGGTCTTCTCTGAGAAGGCTGTGATTTTCTTGCTAATACTTCTCTTCCCAAGAACCTACACTGGCATATGGTCTTCTGCCCAGAATAAAGACCCTTCATGTTCTGCCTCTATATTTGCATATCTGCTGACCCCAACCCCCAGCCCAAGCTAGCAGTGAGCTCTGTTCTAGTGAACATGGTTTCCTGCCCTGTGATCTGACAGACTCCCCTGCCCACATGCTGTTTCCGTGGAAGTATCACCTCCAGGCACACTGCTCTTCAAAGAAGAGAAATGTAGGGCCAACTTCTGTCTCTTACAGAAGAATACCTATCTCCTGGGGGAACCCCCTGGATTTCGTTTGACCTCTTTTCTCTGGTCGAACCGCCTGGTATCTGATTAAGTCCAAACACACGTTGTTCTCCAATTGTTTCCTCTTTTACTTATGTTTCCTCAGCTAAATTGTAGGTCCTTTAATTATAGATCGTGTGTGATTTTTTTTTTTTTTTTTTGCAGTCCTGAGGATATAATATAGTATAAGGCACACAGTAGGTACTCAATAAATACTAATCAGTTGAGTCTTAGGACACCTTACAGTTGGGTCAGTAATGTCATTTGGAGAAGCTCATTACAATGTGCCCCTTGGCCCAGGATGACAAGCTGCTTCTGCTATCTGTAGGGATAATTTCTGGAGTTCAACAAATTTTTGTCACCAAAATGGGCTTTAAATTGTTGAGGTTTTAGGACTCGGTAAATGATACTCCTCTTTCCCATCAGGGTTTGGAACCAGTTGAGAGTTGATGACAGAAGTCAATCAGATGGACGTTAGGGATCATTTGTTATTCTTCTTTGTATCTCCAGCACCTAACACAGGTGTAATCAGTGTTAAATAAGTGTTTCACAAATGAATGAAATTGAGTTGTTGGCAGACCTGGTATGAGATTATTACAGAATCCACTGCGGAATCAAGAGGATGATGGAAAAGAGCCTTCTACATGGCTTTTCTTGTTGGCAGTTAGAGGTGCCCAGGGACATGCACAGGTGGGAGATGCCAATGTGGGGAGTTAGAACAGTTGTCATGCACAAAACACTTTGGTGTTCATTAACTCCTCTGATATTTACAAGAGC
The DNA here is from genome assembly GCF_011800145.1 of Mirounga leonina. Taxonomy (NCBI): domain Eukaryota; kingdom Metazoa; phylum Chordata; class Mammalia; order Carnivora; family Phocidae; genus Mirounga; species Mirounga leonina. The sequence continues at coordinate 25,878,387 of NW_023270464.1, forward strand.
ACAGGGTTGGGGCAGTCATTTTTAATCCCACTGCATGAATGAGGAGAACTAAAACTCACAGAAAGTTTTCCTGGAGCCCAAATATATAGCCTTCTCTTTGAGCGTTCTTCATGCTACCCCTCCTGGACCATCAGTGCTGATCAGGAAGGCTCTGGTGTACCTCTGTGTGGCCCTTCCCAAAGAGTCCCCATGGTCTTCTAGGATCTTGGAATGGAAGATTTTCAACTGATGGGCTTGGCCAAGCCTGTCTGATTCTTGAATGCCTTCCCCATGCTCTGAGAAGTGCCAGCCTTATTCCTTGCTTCTGCTCGTCTCCACTCATGAAGCTGCATGGCCATCTCAGCCTCGCCCCGCACACCTCTTCTCTCAGGAGTACCTCCCACTAAGCAGCTCATGACTTTGCTTAAACTGACTGAGGAATCAAGAATGTCTTACATGACACAATGCACGGCATTCTTCCACCGCCCTGCTCTTAGAGCTTCACGGTCTTCCTGAAAGCCCACACTCCCCACCACGTGAGGTGCTCTGTGAAACCTCACTCATTCTCCTGCTGCCAAGGCTCCTGTTAAGTGGAAGAGCTCTACTGTTCAGTGGACTCCTCCAATCCCTTCTGGAATTTGGTGAATCTGTTTTTTCCCATCTTATTAAGCTATAAACTCTGAAAACATGCACAGATACCATGTGTTAGCAGAGTTGCTCTAACTAGACCCCTATAGCACCCACACACCCAGACCCACATGTAACTCCCAGATCTGTGTGAGCCTGAGCATCCAGGACAGAGCATTTCTTTGGAAAGAGCTGACTTCCTAGTAGTTGTCTTCTTTAAGAACACCCAAGCTGGGACAAGAATTAGATATTGTTTAACTGGAAAACAAGGGCTCCTTTTTTCTTTTTTCTTTTTTTTCTCAGAACAAAGACGTTTGGACAGTAAAAGCATATTTCCCAAGGACTATAAAAAGCATATGCTCCAGGCATCCAACGCCGGAACCAACAGCAATGACCCAACAGGAGAACCCCGACCTCCAGGTCAGAGATCTGACTATTTAGGGATTTGCCATTTGTGAGGCATGTGCAGGGAAAAGGATTTAGCTACAAGACTCCATGTTTTGCACTTCTCAATAATTAAAATTATTCCTAGACATTTGGCCAGCTTTTCCCTTGCCCTCGGTCTTCTGTGGTTCAACTTGTTCCTTCCATATTGAAACATTTTTGAAAAAGAAATCACTCCTGAGGAAGCCCACAGAGCCCATATCCTAAATGTGCATCATTATTTGTGATAAAACAGGGATTGGCTTTCCAGTTTTAAAACTATTGCCAACTTGGCAAATATTCAGAGGGAAGATTTGCTGAGTTCTGGAACCAATTCTTTCATTTTTCTCTTTTCATAAGTTTTTTCCCCTATACTTATTAACTTTGTTATGCATTGCTGTCTGGTCAGGAGAACCTAATCTAAGTATTTCAAGCTGGCAAAACTCTTTAGGAGGCCAAGGGAGAGACGTAGAGTTAAGAAAATCAGAAATGCTGGAATCACAGGGAAAAGGTACTGATGATCTCAGATTCTTGTAGCTCAGAAGTGAGTAAGTCACAGAAGGATGCAGAGAAGCTCCTATTAGATTTCATGCTTTATTATACCTCCTATACAGGAACAATGCTGGCTACATCATTTTGACCTTTTAAATCTTGAGCAAATACCTCTCCTTTGCAGAACATATCCCAAAGGATAACTCTGCAGGTAGGGATTCTAGAAATGTGGTTCCTAGGCTCCCACCTTCTCAGATGCAGGGAGAGCATAGAAGAGGAAAATAGTGTTGGGCCACCAATCAAACAGTCCAGCTCATGTTATTTATGACTTCATTCTCCAGGAGTATTTATGTATTTCTTCTCCTCTGCCAGACATAAAACTACCATTATAAAATGCACTATTATCCATTCATTCAGGCTTTGTCTTAGTCTGTTTGGGCTACTATAACAGAAACCATAGACTGGGTGGCTTAGCAACAACATACATTTATTGGTCTCAGTTCTGGAGGCTGTGAAGCCCAAGGTCAAGGCACCAGCAGATCAGGCATCTGGTGAGGGCCCACTTGCTGTATCCTCACGTGGCAGAAGGAGTGAAGAAGATCCCTGGGTTCTCTTCTGTAAGGACACTAACCCCATTCCTGGGGGCTCCACCCTCATGACCTCCTCACCCCCTGAGGGCCCCACCTCCTAAGACCATTTCATTGGATGTTAGGATTTGACATATGAATTTTGGAGAGACACAAACATTCAGTCTATGGCAACATCCAACAAGTGTTTGCCCAGTGCTTTCTCTTGCCAGGCTGGGGGTACAGAGGTGAGTTAGCCCTTGGGAAGCTCATAGTCTCTACAGGGAGGCAGTCATGTAAACAGGTATTTTGAAGCTGGATGACAAGTGCTGGAATAGAAGGATGACCAAGTCCACTTGCAGCACTAAGGAAAGGGCCCACGTCTCTCTGGAGAAGACAACCCCATTTTCACGTGGGCCATGATGTTTGTTCTGGGAAGAGGAAGAAGAACATTCCAGGCAGAGAAACAGATGTGCAAAGGCAGATAGGAATTCCATGTGGAAGGGAACATGAAATCAAGGAACTCCCTCAAATCAATTAATTTAAAAATTAGATATTCATGAGGCTGAAACTGCTGGGAAAGTTGAAGCCTTTGGAATATTTAAACATTTGGTTTATCAATACTGCCTTTCTTGTTTGACCACCTCCTACACACACACACACACACACATACACACACACACCTGCACACACCTGCACATACATGTGTACACATTCTGGAATACGCCAAACCTTCAATGGATCCGATCCTACCTTAGCATTTCAAAGACACTGCTTTATTAATTGAACAGATACTTCTTGAGTACCTAATCTATAACATGCCCTGTCCCAGCAGTGGGCAGGACAGAAGAGCTCCTCACCCTCATGGACTTGGCATTCCAGTAGGAGAGAGGGACAGTAAACAAGGAAACAAACATATATTTCCCTGTGGCAAGTGCTATGAAGGAAACAAAATAGGGTGATAGCATAGTGATTGCATGCAGCCACTTTGGAGAAGAAAGTCAGGACAAGCCTTCTAAGGAGGTGATAGTTGAGCCCAGACCTAAACAATGAGATAGAGCCATCCGTGCACAAAGATGAGGAAGGAGCATTTCTGGCAGAGGGACTAGTGAGTGCAAAGACCATAAAGTGGGAACAAGCTTAATGTGGTCAGGAAACACAAAGAAAATTCATGTGATGGGGGCACTGTGGGGGAGAGGTGGGGCGGGGGTATGAAATGAAGTTGGAAGGTGGCTGAGGACCATATCATTCAGAGCTTTGAAGGTCAAGGTAAAGACTAAAGTTTATTCCTGTTTCCCCAGCACCATTGGTTGAAGAGACTGTCTTTTCCCCATTGTATATTCTGGTTTCCTTTGTCATAAGATAATTGACCATATAAGCATGGGTTTATTTCTGGGTTTTCTGTTCCATTCTATTGATCCAACTGTCTGTTTTTGTGCCAGGATCATACAATGCAAAGAATGAAACTCAACCATGTTCTTACACTATACACAAAAATGAACTCAAAATATATTAAAGACCTAATTGTGAAACCTGAAACCATAAAAATCCTAGAAGAGAGCACAGGCAGTTGTCTCTCTGACATTGTCTGTAGAAACATTTTTCTAGATATGGATCCTCGGGCAAGGGAAACAAAAGCTAAAATAAACTATTAGGACTACATCAAAATAAAAAGCTTCTGCACAGTGAAGGAAACAATCAACAGAACAAAAAGACAACGTACCGAATGGGAGAAGATATTCACAGATGACATATCTGATAAAAGGTTAATATGCAAAATATGTAAAGAACTTATACAACTCAGCACCAAAATAACAAATAACCTGATCAAAATGGGCAGAGGACCTGAGCAGACATTTTCCCAAGGAAGACATACAGATGGCCAACAGACACATGAAAAGATTCTCAACATCACTCATCATTAGGGAAATGGAAACCACAGTGAGGTATCACTGCCCACCTGTCAGAATGGCTAGAATCAAAAAGACAAGAAATAGCAAGTATTGGCGAGGATGTGGGGAAAAAGAAACTTTTGTGTACTATTGGTGGGAATATTGGTAAATTGGTACAGCCACTATGGAAAACACTATGGAGGTTCCTCAAAAACTTAAAAATAGAACTACCATATGGTCCAGTAATTCCATTATTGGGTATTCATCCAAAGAAAATAAAAATACGAATTTGAAAAGAAATATGCACCTCTATGTTTATACCAGCATTATTTACAATAGCCAGGATATGGAAGCAACCCAAGTGTCCATCAATAGATGAATGGATAAAGAAGATGTGATACACACACACACACACTGGAATATTACTCAGCCATAAAAAAGAATGAAATCTCGCCATTTGCACAACATGGATGGACCTAGAGGGTATAATACTAAATGAAATAAGTCAGACAGAGAAAGACAGATACCATATGATCTCACTCACATATGTAATTCAAGGAACAAATTAACAAAAAAAGAAAAAATAAAAAAAAAAAAAACACACTTTTAAATACAGAGACCAACTGGATGGTTACCCATAGGCTGGGAAGAAGATTGGCCAAACATATGTCTGTTGAGGAACTTATATCTAGAATATATAAAGAACTTCTACAAGTCAACAATGAACTCTCCCCTCCCCTGTACAAAACAACAGGCAAAACACTTGCACAGACAGTTCACAAAAGAAGATATACAGATGGCATCAGGGAAATGACAATTAAACCCACAAAGAGATACGATTCCACACTTACTAGAATGGTGAAAACTAAGACTGACAACGCCAGATTTGGTTAAGGATGTGAAGCTACTGAAACTCGTATGCATTGGTGGTAAGAGTGTAATCTGGTACAACCACTCTGGAAAATTGTGTGGTAGTTTCTAAGAAGGCTAAGCATGCACCTACCTTTGACCCAGCAATTCCACTCACAGGTATTTACCCAAGAAAAGTGAAAACTTGTTCACAAAAAAATTTGTACAAGAATGTTCACAGCAGCCTTCACTTCCTAATGGCCACCAAAAGGAGAATAGATGAACTATGGTATATTCATACAATGGAATATTATTTCATAAAAGAGAATGGGCTACGCACAGCAATAGAGGTGAATCTCAAAAATGTTATGTGAAGCAAGTGCAAAAGAGTACATGAATGAAAGCCAAGAGCAGGTGACACTAATAATGGGTACTGATGGAAATGAACAAGGAATTGCCTGGGTGGGGGAGGGGAACTGATTAAAATAATTCAGTTGAAACTAATTGATTAAAATAATTTAATTAAAGATTAGAGTCTTTTTTTTAAGATTTTATTTATTTTTATTTGAGAGAGAGAGAGAATGAGAGAGAGGGAGTACATGAGAGGAGGGAGGGTCAGAGGGAGAAGCAGACTCCCCACTAAGCAGGGAGCCTGATGCGGGACTCGATCCAGCGACTCCAGGATCATGACCTGAGCCGAAGGCAGTCGCTTAACCGACTGAGCCACCCAGGCGCCCCTTAATTAAAGATTAAAGTTGATCAAATTAGGAGGAAACTTTTTGGGAGATGAAGTGTTTTATATCTTGCTGTGGTTCATGGTTACAAAAGTAGATACAAGTGTGAAAACTCATAAAACTGCCCACCAGATTTCTGAGCATTTTATTGTATGTGAATGACACCTCAATTAAAACAAAAACCACACATGTTTTTAAAGAAATATATGTGTTTTCTGCCTTGAAGTGTCAAGGTGTCTTTGTGAAGTATGGCATAGTAGAAAGAGTTAGATGTGGAGTTTGACAGTCTTGGGTTCTAGATGAAGGACCTTGAGCAAGTCACTTAGCTTTTTCCCACTTCTGCAAATAAAACTGGTCTAATTCACAGATGGCCGTAAGGATTAGGTGAAAAACTGATGGCCAAGTATCTAAAATTCAGTACCCCTCACCTGGGAAGTTCTCCATAAACCCAGCTATTTAAAAAAAAAAAAATTGTTTAAAATAAACTGTAATCCTGGGGGCCCAACTAAAAATATGTACAGTTCTGCTTTGCAGAGGGTGCCATATGCAACTTAAGACAAAAATTCAAAAATCAGAAGGAAAATCTGGAAAACAATAAGTTAAAGAAATCGCTCTGCTCTGTGAGGGAGTCTGTGGACACAGCTGGTAGCTATCAATTACTTGTGATTGTGACGGGAAAATCTGGCACCTTCTGTGGTCACACACAAATCTGTCATCATCGTATTGTACCTCGTCTTTTTACCAAGTGTCAAAAAGGAAGGGAAAGGCTGTTTGGAATGAAGACTAAAATTAAAAAGCCATAATTACTGGAGGTGATCAGCTTCAACTTTGCTAAAGGAAACTCTCATTTTTACCTTCCCAGATGTCTCCATGACAAATTATTTATGCAGTTCCAGGAGTAAGTTGAAGTTTAGATAAGAATTAATGGAAAAGTAAGAATGGAATGAAATGCATTTTAACCTGACTGCTTAATCCCTGGTCCCTGCTAAACGGTCTTTCATTTCTCCGCCTGGCCTACATTTGAGAAATAGAACCTGTGAGAGCATCCCCTGGAGACACCCTCCTCTCTCGTCCTCTTGGCTCTGCTTGGAGAATACTGAGGAGCCAGCCCACTGCACGGAGCACCTCCTCCCTCTTTCTGGGATTTTTCTGGCAAGTCTGGCTGGCCTCCAATTGCACCTCTCCCAGACTGTGGTCCAAGGGCCCCAAGCTGGCCACCATTCCCACCCAGTGAGGACAATAAGTCAGTGGAGGAAACATGAAATGTAAAGGAGGCCTTCCACTAGGTGACGGCATACTCTCCGAGTGCTTCTCAAAGAAGCAGATGGGCAGCCAACCAGAAAACAGCTCCTGGTGGTCTGTGGCCATGTCCCTTCCAGCCCCATCATCATATCTCATTCAGGGCTGTCATGACATTTCATTTCCTTTCTGCAGAGCCTTTTTGGGAGCTCAGTAACTGGACACACTGTTCTGCCACCTGCGGCCACTTGGGAGCCCGAGTCCAGAGACCCCAGTGTGTGATGGCCAACGGGCAGGAAGTGAGTGAGGCCTTTTGCCAACACCTCCCGAAGCCGCTGGCTGGGTTTCAGCCCTGTAACATCCGGGACTGCCCCTCAAGGTACGTGTGGTCACTCTTCGTGTCAGTACCAGGTTTTTGCTCGGGTTAGAAGGCGTGGTAATTTGGACTTCCCAGTGCAATCACTGTGGTATATACAGTGTGTACTCTGCCTCGGGCATTCTGCTAAGTGCTTACAGGGACCACTTCACCATCACCTTGGAGGTACATGTTGTTAGCTTCCTATTTCACAGGTGGGAAAGCACCCTGAAGCTGCCCAGATACAAGGGCCAGAATTCAAATCGAGATGATCTGTGTTCAGAGCCTCCGCTCTCGACCGCTACCCGCATCTGTTTCCTACACTCACAGGGTTATCTGGTCCTTAGTAGAGCTGGTCCTGTGGGTTTGCCTCGAGATGGCACAGTGGGCCAGCATCACTGGAGGTCCCGTTCAAAATGCCATTCCTTAAATTCCACCCCAGAGGTCAAAACCATTCATAGCCTTTCTAGGTGATAGATAGAAATCAATAATTTAAAAATGTCCAAAATCAAACTCACGATCTCCACCAAACCTGGTCTGTCCCCAGGCCTCCAGATCCAGTGACTGCATCCCAGACGCCCCTGTTTCTCTCACTTCCATCCGTTCTTGTCCAGTTCCTCCGTTCCCCCGGGAGCTCACGCCATCAGGTTCCTCATGTGGACGGCTCCAGGATCCTCCTGATTCCTGTCTCCCTCCCTAGAGTGCTCGTCCCATGTGTAAACAGAGTCGTCTTTGAAACACAAGTTCACCGAGATGCCTCTTTGTTTAAAACCTTTCAAACACTTTGACAAAGGCCGAAAATCCCTAGCACTGGGAGCACGTCTGTCTCGCGCATTTTGTTCACCCCGGTGTCTAAACCAGTGCCTCACACACACTAGTGCTCAGTGCGTATTTGCTGCCTGACTGAATTCTGGAGCGAGAGAACAGAAGTCCCTCTGTGCCTGTGCCTCAGGCTGCCATTCTGTCCCAGCCTGGTTATCTGATCTCCACTCCATGCTGTCTTTTTTTCTCTGAGATGTGTCTTTCTCCCAACTCAGAGCCTTTGCACATGCTGTTCCCTCTGCCTAGAACACTGTTCCCTCTCTTTCCACTTAGTTATTTCTGTTCATTTCTTTTCAGGGGAACTATCCCTAACCTTCCCCTCCAAGCTCAGCCAAGCCCCTGTGCTGTATGTGTTTCATAATTTGTTATCATTCGTGTTCATAGCTCTTACCATGGTCTGTCTCACACTAGACTGTCCAGCCCAGGAGGGTAAATCCACAGCTGTTTGCAGAACACTTTATTCCCAGCACTTAGCACAATCTCTGCCCCCATTATGCACCCTCCACAGATATGTGTGGAGTGAACGAATGAATGATTGAATCACAGAGTCCCTAGCAGGTAACTGACCAAATGGCACCATAATCCCCAGTAAAATAAAATAAAATTAAAATAATAATAACAGTAGCATTTCTGGAGCATGACTGAGATGGATACTTCGTTAGAGAGTTCGCTGCCCTCGCTCAAATGCCCACGCTAATCTGCTGACCTGGGCCTTGGAGAGGAGTGGGAGACAGGGTCACCCTGGCAAACAAAGCAGATACCTGGAAGCATGTTCTCGCAAGGCTGTGGCCGTCGGTGGCTGACATGTCTCTCGGTACCCATCCTGTGCTTCAGAGGAAGGTCTTGCGCTGAGTCATCTGTCCCTGGAGAAGCAGCGAACTGATGCTACAGTAACTCGGGGGAGCTGGTTATGCCAATTCTTGATTCTTACAAAGTGGAAACAAATGTATCAGCTGCCGTGTTTATTACATATTCTCCAGCTGTGCACCTGCCTAGGATAAGCGGCCATCTACTTTCACACCTACGAGAGGCACCTTGAAGTCTTGTAACCCTAGGGCTCTCGCACTGAGGGTCCTTCATCTCTCTGTGCTGTGGACGCCTCTGGTTTCTGGAGAAGCCTGGGGATCCGTTCCCAGGACGAGGGTTTTAAATCTGTAAAATAGAATACATTCGATCACGAAACCAGTAACATTGAAGTACAGCATCATCATGTTGAAAAATGATGATACGGTAATAGATTTGCCTCTCTGTTGCTACACTAATATCGAGCAGTACGTTAATTTTGAAGTGGTGATAAATATAAATAACTTTCTGAGATGCCTTCCACAATTGTAAGGTCATGTAAAAATATCTATGGTCTCCATTGGTAACAAAATCACAGACAGGGCTAATACTACTGTGTTTTCTGGCTGACATTTTTATAACTAAAGGAACGCTACATTTCACTTGTAGCTCAATGACAACAAAGAGGTAATTCTTTTTTTTTTTTTTAAAGATTTTATTTATTTATTTGAAAGAGAATGAGAGACAGAGAGCATGAGAGGGGGGAGGGTCAGAGGGAGAAGCAGGCTCCCCGCCGAGCAGGGAGCCTGATGCGGGACTCGATCCCGGGACTCCAGGATCATGACCTGAGCCGAAGGCAGTCGCTTAACCGACTGAGCCACCCAGGCGCCCCAACGAAGAGGTAATTCTTTGCCCGTCCAGGTCCGCCGTCTCTTGGAGCTCCCTAGAGCTCAGGTTAGGAGCCCCTGCCCGGTAGGATCCCAGCAGAGCTTGAACATCCTCCGTGATAGAGCACTCGGTATCCCAAAGGTATCCAGCTCCAAGCGTTCTCTGTCATAAAAGTGGGAACTTAGGGTCAAATAAACCCGGTATCCAACCCCAGCTCTGTTGGCTTGTGGTTATGTGACCGTAACCGACTTATTTACCCCTTTGGACATTGGTTTCTTCCCTACAAAGAACGGGAATAACATGTAAACGTCTCCCAGAGCAAATAGCACATAGGTGCTTTAAAAATATTTTCTTCCCTTTGGTTTCAGTGAGCTGCAATCCACCTTTTTGAGATTTCCGCCCAATTTTCCCCTAGCTGTGCTCTCTGGGGCCCCGCCAGTGCCAGCTCTCATATCCTTGCAGACGACCCGGCCCCACCCCTGTGTTCCTTGTCTCTCCCTGGTAATTCTGTCGCTCCCCTGAACAAAAAGGAAATCTGAGCAGAGAGCCAGGGGTTATCGGCGCTGCGGTTCATTCCCCTCGAGACATGTGACGGCCCCCAGACGCTCACAGTGTTAGCATCGACGTTCAAGACACTCCCTGCAGGGGCTGACATTCCAGCCCTCACTGAGCTGCTGTACTTTTTATTCCCAGGTGGTTCACGAGCGCGTGGTCCGAGTGCTCTGTGTCTTGCGGCGAAGGGTTCCACAGTCGGCAAGTGACCTGCGGACGCGCCACAGCCGGTGGCACTAGGCAGGTGATGTCTCCGAGAGCGTGTGCTCCCCGAGAGCGGCCTCCGGGAAGAAGGCCGTGTTCCGGTCATCCTTGCGGCCAGTGGGTCGTTGAGCCAGGGGGCCAGGTACGGCGGACAGATCTAGTGCTTTGACAGTAATGTAATCATATATGTATATATTTTTTTAATTTGGGGGGAAACATCTGATTGATCTCTGAAGCGGATGGATGTGTCTGACCTCAAGGATTAGATCTGGAAATCACGGTGTCTCTGTCTTCCAGTATAAAGGTGAACCAAAGTTGGCTTCTTTGAATAGAGTAGCTCGGTGACAGAAGTTCCAAGATTGGCTGGTCTGGGGCAGAAGGAGTAAGAGCAGGCTTCGAGAAGGGAGCAGAGGATCATTAGTAATATGGGCACAGAAGTCTCATAGCCTGTATCCCAAACGCCACCTTGAACAACATTATAAGTAAAAAATATTTGGGAAAAAAAGTCTAAAGAAATGTCTAGGAACCTAGTTAGTCTACTAGGGCTGCCCTGTAACAAAATACCACAGACTGGGCGCCGCGGAGAGCAAAAGTTTATTTTCTCACAGTTCTGGAGGCTGGAAGTCCAAGGTCAAGGTTCTGTCAGGGTTGGTTTTGTAAGACCTCACTTTCCCTCTTAAAGACAGCTGTCTTCTCACTGGGTCCTCACATGGACTCTTCTCTGTGCAGAGAGAGACTGAGAGAGAGACTTCTGTCTCTTCCTCTTCTTGTAAGGACACTATTCCTAGCAGCTTAAGGCCCCACCTTTATGACAGCATTTCACTGTTAACACCTCCTTATAGAACCTGTCCCCAAATACAGTCACAATGGGGGTTAGGGCTACCAATACAAATTTTGAGGGGACACAGTTTGGTCCATAACATTCCGCCCTCTGCCCCCTCCCCTAAATTCATGTCCTTCTTGTATACAAAGTACATTCATCCCATCCCAATATCCTTAGAAGTCTTGACCCATTCTGTCCTCAATTCAAATCCAAAGTCTCACCAAATGTCATCTAAATTAGGAATGGGTAAGAAGTGAGCCGTCCTGACGGAGAATTCCTCTCTCCCTGTGAACCTGTGAAGGCAGACAAGTTACATACTTCCAAAATACAGTGATGCGACAAGCAGAGGACAGACGTTCCCTTTCCAAACCAGAGAAATCAGAAGAGGAAACGGGCGGTGGGTCCCAGTCAAGTCCAAAATTTAGCAGGACTAATTCCATTAGATCCTAACACTTGGAGAATAATCCTCTTTGGCTTGACGCTCTGCCCTCCAGACCCACCAGGGCAGCGGCATTGCCCCATGGCCCTAGACAGCAGCCTTTCCCACGTGGCTCTTTGGAGGGGCCCTGCTCCTGAAGCACTAGGCAGGGGCAGCGGGGCCCGCGGAAATCGAGGGAACAGCCTCCCCCTCCCCCGGGGCCTGTCCTGGGAGAGGCATCCCTGGTGAGCTCTGAATCTGGGATCATTCTTCTCTCTTCCTGAAGGATAAAGCATGTTTGCAGCTGAATGGCTTTATCCCATCCTGTAGAATCCACAGTTTCTAAAGCCTTCCTTAACTGGGTCCCTTCAGTGTCTCTCCTGGTACAATCCTATCTCTATTCCTGGCTTCCGCTGGGATGGCTGATTAACTCCATGGGGAATCTCCTTATGGAGTGATTGTCCAGCCACACCATTCGTGTTCCTTCCAGAACATACTTTCTCATTCTTTGAAATATGGATGGACTGAGAATTTTCTGAATCCTCCAGTTACAATTCCTTTTTGTTTAATGATTCCTTCAGTTTATCTGTCCACTCACATTCTGCTGTAAGCACTAAGGGGAAGCCAGGTGGCACCCTGAACACTTTGCTTAGAAATCTCCCCAGTGAAATATCCAGTTTCATCACTTGCAAGTTCTATCATCCACAAAACACTAGAACACAATTCGGCCAAGTTTTTGCCATTTTATTTTATTTTTTTTAAGATTTATTTATTTATTAGAGAGAGAGAAAGAGTGTGAGTGGGGGAAGGGGGGAGAGGGAGAGAGAGAATCTCAAGCAGATTCCCCAGTGAGCACAGAGCCCAACTCGGGGCTCCATCTCATGACCCTGAGATCATGATCTGAGCTGAAACCAAGAGTTGGAAGCTCAACCAACTGAGCCACCCAAGTGCCCCAAGTTTTTGCCATTTGAGAAGGACGATCACCTTTCCTTCAGTTCCCAGTAAGCATGTTCCTTACTTCTACCTGAAACCTCATCAGAGTCCTCTTAAATGTTTGCATTTCTAACAACGTGCCCTTCAAGGTAGTCTAGCTTTTTCTGGCACGTACCTCAAAACTCTTCCAACCTTTACCCATCACCCAGTTCCAGAGCCACTAACACAGTTTTAGATATTTGTTCTAAGATTCGGACCAAAATCTATATATCTGTATTAGCCAGGGTCCTCCAGGGAAACAGAACCAATAGGGTGTTGGGGTGTGTGTGTGTCTGTGTGTGTGCATGAGTTAATGAGTTAATGCAGTTATGGAGCTTGACAACTCCCAAGAGCCGCAGGGTGAGTCAGGAAGCTGGAAGATCCAGGACGGCTGAGTGTGTCATTCCAGCCCAGAAGCCAACAGGCTACAGACCCAGGAAGAGCCAGTGTTTCAGTTCAAGTCCAAAAGCAGGAAAAAGCCAATATCCCAGTTCAAAGACAGTCAGTCAGGAGGAATTCCCTTTTACTTGGGGAGGAATTCCCTCTTCCTTTTCTGGGGCCTATTCAGCCCATCAACTGATTGGGTGAGGCCCACCCACATTAGAGAGAACAATCTGCTTTCCCTCGAGTACTGATTTAAATGTTAATCTCCTCCAGAAACATCCTCCCAGAAGCACTTGGAATACTGCTTGGCCAAATATCTGGGCACACCATGGCCTAGCCAAGCTGACACATAAAATTAACCAAAACAGAACCCGTAAAGAGAAATAGAACACACTGTTGAAACATGTAAAGAAAAAGTAGGACAAATAAAGGTATTCTCCGTACTGTAAAGATGTCTGCTCCCTTAAATGAACTGAAACACATAATAGAATTCCAACAAAGACTACAGTAGAATTCTTTTTTTGGAACTTAAGGTAATTCTGACATTCATGTGCGAGAACAAATGAGCACAGGAAATTTTTAGGAAAGACAACTTTTAGAGGGGTGGACAGACCTTCTTTAGCTGGTGTTATCTGATGTAAGTAAATAATGTAGTGTTGATGCAGGAGTAACCCTGAGTCATGCAGTGAAATGAGAGGACAGACCCGTGTTAAGTGGGTTTAAAGTTCAATGGTAATTAACCAAAACAGAAGAATGGTTTAAAAAAATAGTGTTAAACTACAATAGGTTTTTTTTTTTTTAATTTTTTTTTAACATTTTTTTTTTTAAAGATTTTTTAAATTTATTTATTAGAGAGAGTGAGAGAGAGAGCGCAAGAGGGGGTAGGGTTAGAGGGAGAAGCAGACTCCCCGCCGAGCAGGGAGCCCGATGTGGGACTTGATCCCGGGACTCTGGGATCATGACCTGAGCCGAAGGCAGTCGCTTAACCAACTGAGCCATCCAGGCGCCCTACAATAGGTTTTTTAAAGAAATTAGAGAAGATCTAAATGAATGGAAAGACATCCCATATTTATGGATCAGATCGCTTAATGTTAAGCTGACCGTGCTTTCCTAATTGATCTACAGATTCAACACAATCCCCGTAAAAATCCCAGCTGGATTCTCTGCAGAAATTGACAAGCTGATCCTAAAATTCAAATGGAAATATAAAGGACCCAGAATAACCAAATCAATCTTGAAAAAAGAACAAGGTTGGAGGGCTCCAGCTTGTTGGTTTCCAAACTTACTACAGAGCTGTAGTAATCAAGGCTGTGTGGTGCTGACAGGGGATAGACATATAGGTTGCTGGAATAGAATTTAAGGTCGAGAGAGAAATTTCTAGATCTGTGTCAGTTGGTTTCATACGAGGGTGACAAGACCATTCATTGGAGAAAGAATAATCTCTTTGACAAATGGTGCCGGAAAACTGGATATCCACACACACAGAAAAATGAAGTTGTACCCTAGCTTATGCCATATGCAAAAAATTAACTCAAAGTGGATCAAAGACCTAAATTTAAGAGCTAAAACTATAAAGCTCTTGGAAGAAATGTAGACATAAATCGTCATGCCTTGGATTAGGAAGTGGTTTTTTAGATAATGACACCAAAAACACAAGCTACAACAACAAAAACAGTTACATTGGGCAGTGTAAAAATTAAAAGCTTTTGTGCTACAAAGGACGTGACCGGGAAGGTGAATGAAAATAGAACCAGTGTGATGGGAGAGGCCTTTTCAAGCATTAAACAGAGTATAAGGAAAAATTAATATGTATTATGACTACATGAAAATGTAAGAACCCCATGTCAGAAGAAAATTTTTTTCTTTAATTGAACTCACCTTAACTCACTTTTGCTCAGAGCAGGAAAACCCAAAGTTGGCAGTTGCTTATGGTTTTAAGCAATGTCATTTCTGGACCGAAGCCCCGTCAATTACAGACTGACCCCGTCCTTTTCCCTTCTCCCCAGAGATGGTCTAAGTTTCGGGGGGCTGGAGGGGGAGGAGGGGGAGGAAGATACTCAGGTATCTTCCTGGCTCTGAGGGAGGGCTGTCTCGTCCTCAGAGCTGCACTCCCATCCTCCCTGACTTCCCCTGGGGACCACCAGCTCCCCCTCAGTGCATGACCTTGGTACCAGGGCAGGCGTGAGCTCACAGGTTGTTTATGCTGCGCTGTGCTTCTGTTCCAGTGTCCAGCACGTTGCCTGGGTCGCACTGGGAGGATGCAGCGGCAGCATGCAGTTTGTCAACATCACAACAGCTCTGACCCCCGCTGTGATGACAGAAGGAGGTACTGACTCGGCCCAGAACCCTCTCTTGCCTCAGTCCGTGGTTGTGACTGCCTGAAAATGGAATGACTTCTCCTGTCCCCTGCCTTTCACAATTGACAGTTCCTATCCAATGATGATTTCTTATAGTACCATCCTCGACAGTATACATTATACTGAAATATTAATTAATATGCACTATTATAATTACAAGTTATTTGGGTGTTAAACATATTTAGAGAGGGACACCCCAAAGAGAAAAAAAGAGTAGCATTGAGGACAGATATTTTTCCCTCTATATACAAAGCT
The DNA here is from genome assembly GCF_011800145.1 of Mirounga leonina. Taxonomy (NCBI): domain Eukaryota; kingdom Metazoa; phylum Chordata; class Mammalia; order Carnivora; family Phocidae; genus Mirounga; species Mirounga leonina. The sequence goes on from NW_023270464.1 coordinate 25,894,001, forward strand.
GGTCAAGCCTGATGATATTTAAGTTTACAGATTAAATCTTCCTAATGTTTTCCGTGGATTGCTGTATTCCTCTGTCTAGAAACTGTTTTTTTTTTTTTTTTTTTTTTTAAGATTTTATTTATTTACTTGAGAGAGAGCATGAGAGAGAGAGCACAGAAGGAGAGGGAGAAGCAGGCTTCCCACCGAGCAGGGAGCCTGATGCGGGACTTGATCCCAGGACCCTGGGATCATGACCAGAGCTGAAGGCAGACGCTTAACCAACTGAGCCACCCAGGCGCCCCTAGAAACTGTTTTGATGAAGATGTTGGCATAGCAGTGTAGCAGAGAATGAAACAAGCTTTTACCTCGCAAAGGGGCTTAAACTCGAAAAGAGTTTGCTTTTCTCTTGTGTAGGAGTCAAAGCTGGTGCTCGGTTTGGGGTAGAGGGGCGTTGTTCCACGAGGTCACCCTGAGACCCGGGCTCCTTCCACCTGGCGACTCCGCCGTCCCAGAGGAGCGCGCCCCAGCCAGCGGGGTGTGGGGAGAGAGCCAGAAAGCACACTAATGAGGGAATGTGGAATTCTCCCACTCTCTTCCTGTGTGACCCGGGCTACCCAGCCTTCTGATCTGCAAAACGGGGTATTACTGTCCACATAAAATTATGGTTGCGAGGTTTCGAGTAGTTGGCTTAGTGTGAAAACACCTAAGCAGCCTGGGTCATAGAAGATGCTCGAAATATGGCTCCCTTTCCCTCTTCCCCACCCGGAGTGTTGCCAGAGAAAATTAGATGACCTTGACAGTTGGCTCAGTTTCCATTTTGAGCCTTCAGTAGGGTTTGGCAATGTAGAATCTTCTGTTTCCTATTCCCCACAACACAACTCAAGCCAGAAAACTATTTTCCTCAAGTGGAAAATGGAACTGCTGCCCTCCTTCTCAATAGACAACCTAGTTTTGTCTTTTGCTGAGAAGATAGAGACCACACACAGACTGATATGGATCACCCCAGATGTTTCACTTTGCATTCTCAAAGATAGACTTCTGACACAAACGCGTACGTGGACTGAGCTTTCTTTTTTAACATACTGATGTACTTTTCTGAAACTTGCTTTTTCTCCTTATCAATACATTATAGACTTTTTCCCCATCTTAGTACCTAAGATTCACTTTGCTCTTTTTCATTGTTGTATTTAACATTATTACCTCATTCCATTGCTGATGGACATTTAACTTTTTCATGAACATTATATGGGTTTTCAGTCTTTAAAAATTGTGCCCATCTGCAGGGTGAAAAATTACATCCTATTGTAATCTGTACTTTTCTGATTACTTTTTTTTTTTAGAGAGAGTGAGTGAGAGGGACAGCACATGCACATGCTCGCAAGCAGAGGGGAGAGGCAGAGACAGAGGGTGAGAGAGAATATTAAGCAGATCTCCCCTCAGCGTGGAGCCCAACACAGGGTTCAGTCTCACGGCCCTGAGATCATGACCTGAGCCCAAATCAAGAGTCAGACGCTCAACCGACTGAGCCACCCAGGTGCCCCTCTGATAACTTTTTATATACCTTTTGGCTCCTTGTAATATTTTCTCAAACCCATCTACTTTTTTTCCATCTCTACCACAATTACCTGTAGCCAAACCATCCCAGCCTGAGCGGTCCTTTCCAAAATCAAATCTGATCATACCACCACCACCACTTTAGAGACCTCACTTGCTCTTTGGAAGAAGGGTGACCAAAGTCTGTAATGTGACCTAGAAAATGCCACACGGTAAACACTTCCCTCCCTTTATTTATTTATTTTTTAAAGAATTTATTTATTTATTTTTAGAGAAGAGAGATTAGAGAGAGAGGGAAACCATGGGGGAGAGGCAGGAGAGAGAGAGAGAATCTCAAACAGACTCCCTGTTGAGTGAGGAGTCAGACACGGGGCTCGATCCCACGACCCCAAGACCACCACCTGAGCTAAAATCAAGATTCACACACTCAACCGACTGAGCCACCCAGGCACCCCCTTCCCTCCCTTCACAGCCGCATCCCAAACCTCACACCCGCTCACTCTTGGTGCTCCAGCCATGGTGTCCTTCCTTCAGGACCCACACTGGACGTGCCACATGCTTTCTAACCACTGGCAGCGAAAACAAGAAGCAGAAATATAGTGGAGAGGATAGAAGCATGGAAGGATCTATCAGGAGGCTCAATACATGGCCAAATGGGGCTTTAGAGACAGAGATGTGGGGGCACCTGGGTGGCTCAGTCATTAAGCGTCTGCCTTCGGCTCAGGTCATGATCCCAGGATCCTGGGATCGAGCCCTGCATCGGGCTCCCTGCTCCACGGAGAGCCTGCTTCTCCCTTTCCCTCTGCGCCTCCCCCTGCTTGTGTTCGAGCTCTCGCTCAAATAAATAAATAAAATCTTTAAAAAAAAAAAAAAGAAAAAGATGAACTGAAAACGTCAAAAATGTTTAAAAGAAATAGAAGAAGAAAGATTCCCTGGGAGGGGCCTGGGGGGCATGGAAGTGTGACAGAGAGGGTGCGAATTAGCTGGGGAGCGAGGCACACGTACAACTCGGGGCCCCAAGGCAGCGCTTCCAGACACAGGGAGTTTGCTTCCAAAGCGGTGATTCCTCGGAATTATCTGGGACGTTTCTTTACAGTAAGGATTCTCGGTCCTTGCCTGGGACTGCATGAATGGGAATCTTTGGGAGTGGAGCCTGGCCGTCTGCATCTCTTTAAAGCTGCCGGGCCCTTGGGATGACAGTCAGGCTCGGAATCTGTCCGCTGGAGTCCGTGGTTGCATCTGGCTGATGGGGAAAGGGGTGGTCTGAGGTAGGAGAGGAGTTCGACTGAACAGCGATGAGACATTGGGGAGACTAGGAGAACAGGGGGACTTTGTGCCTTTTGGTGCCGTGTCCGCTTTCATGTTTTAGACAGGAGAGCATGTGAGCCGTGCATGCACACGTGTACATAGTGCTGGCGCCCAGACTGTGTCCCCCTAGCTGGGGCATCCCCGTCCCCAGGCCTGTCCCTGGCCAGGAGGACGTGGGATGCTCTATGCTGGACCGACCGACCTTTCTTTCACCAGGTCCTCGATGACCAGCCTCTGGATCTGCAGCTGCAGCATTGATCTCTAGCCCCCTGTGTCCTCTCCTCTTTCATAAGCTCTGGGGCTCCTTCTGACTTCCCACTGGCCCTGCCTTCCATCAGAACAGAAGGTAGCCGTGTTAGTTAGGGTCCTTTGGGCTGGAAACAACAGAGTTGACTCGGAATGACATGCATAAAAGGTGGGCGATTTCTTATTAAGACGGGACCACCCAACACTCGTGCACAACAGTTTGGTATCCTTTTAAAATACATTTTTTGTGTGTTCTGTGAATATTCAATTTTTTCAGTAGAAAAGGCTCATCTCTGCATGGGGGGGATGGCTGAGGAGTAGTGGGTCTATGCTCGGTTGTCCAAAGCAACTACACTTTTGGCCGCTAGGATTCATACCCACTGGGGAAAACGAAAGCCCTGTAATTAATAAGCTACCCTCCTCTTCTTCGTAAAATCCTATAGTTTGGTGTGACCCTGTTGTTCAAATAAACCTTTTGATGGCGTCTCCCCCTACTGGCTACTCAGAGTACTGCTTCCAACTGTTTAATAACTTGTCCCTGGAGCAGCTCAGGTTATGACGTTTTCGCCATCTTACTATATTTCCAGTGGCATTCCTACACTCCTTATAGATCATGTGCGCTGGTAAGGAGCCTCTTACAGGAACACAAAAATGCCCCCAAGAATCCAAAGGGAGAATGCCATCAGACCGCAGGAAGGACTGTGACCAAGAAATGAGAAGTCATTGGGGTTTTTTTTCGCCCCCCTCTGGTCTCTGCAGCTCTCTGCGTTTTGCTGCCTTCTTTGTTATTTTCCTGAATTTTTTTTTTTTCTAGTTCTCTGGCCCGTGTGGCAGAATATGGCCAGCACTGCTCCAGCCTTCATGCTTACAGGTCTTGTTCCAGCAACTTCCAAATTCCTGAAAGAAAAACAGTTATTGAACCAGCTTGGTGAAGCTAGGGCTGTCTTTCAGTCGCCTGTGGGGTGGGAGACAGTCCCGGGTAGTACAGAGAAATCTCCCAGGACCCCTGACACAGGGAACAAGGGCATTTTCCCCAAAGTGGGTCCACCAAGCTGGCTCTCTCTTCTAGGCTAAGTATCTTCCAAAGTCAGAGGGCGCAAAGTCGGAACTCTGTTCTGTTTGAAAGGGTGAGGAACCAGAGATAGATCCCTGCCCCCAAACAGTCTTTATTGACTCTGACTGTGAGTCATGGTGTGGCCTAACTCTGTTAGAGTGCCGTCCCTTCGCAGACGAGCTCGCTCGCACACACGTTTACTCTCACACCCGAATCTACCCCAGGTGCTTCGATAAACACAACCGAACGTTTGTTAGCAAATCTGAAGCGGCTGATGGTGAGCCATTCCTCTCTTCCTTGCCTAAACTGACCTGCTCCGGCTTATCAGGACAGTGCATCCTTTGGGGTGCGTGTCTTGACTCGGTGTGGAAAGCGAGTGGAAACGTGTGGTTTGCTTGCCTGTCCTTGTCACGACTGCGTCACCAACCACGCGCCATGCAAATCATACACCTGACGAATAGGGTCCTAACCTGGAAGCCTTTAGTGTACTGAAAACAGAGTTCGCTGGAAGGCTCATCCCAGCAAGAAGTGACACCCTGCTTCTCCGTTTTCCAGTTTGTTTTTTTCCCTTGTTTTTCCCTTTTTTTCTCTTTCAGACCCACCTTGAGGAGGAACTGCTCGTCGGGGGCTTGTGACTCGTGTTGGAGCGTAGGCCCCTGGAGGCCCTGCACGGCGGCCTGCGGCCGGGGCTTCCAGTCTCGGAAAGTCGACTGTGTCCGCACGAGGAGCTGCAGACCTGTGGCGGAGAGACACTGCGTGCAGAAAAAGAAACCAGCTTCCTGGCGGCACTGCCTTGGGCCTCTCTGTGACAGTACGTAGCCCTCTCAGGTATCCCCACCGGCGGCAGCCCTGCCCCAGCCAGGCCCCGGGGGCGCTCACCTGGCTGACCGGCCATTCGGGACGCAGGGGACATCCTGGGACGTTAGGAGATGAGCAGCTTTGCCGTGGGTGGGCCTCGGCGTTCTCAGGAGAACCAGCTGGGTGTCGGCGGCACTGGCCATGACGGACTCCCCTTCTGCCCAGAGGGAGGTCTCGTCCGCTACCATAGGGATTCTTTTCCTTTTTTCCTGTTACTGTTTTTAAAATTTATTATGATGTCCAATTAGCCAGCATATAGTCCATCATTCGTTTTTGATGTAGTGTTCAACGATTCACGAGTTGTGTAAGACACCCCGGGCTCATCACCACACGTGCCCCCCCTAATAAAAATTTGACATAGGTGTTTATATTAGTATTATAATATGATATTATATATATTAATTGTAATACTATATATGTTCATATACACATATATTTTATATTATTATGTATATTATAATCGTTATCTTATTTTTACAAAACTTCATCATAAATATATTTTGCTAGGGAGCAGGTCCCTCGCTTTTATCAGTTTTCCAAGGGCTCCTCGCCCCCGCTGTTCTCAGCACTGAGAGGAGGAGTGTGGGCCAGAAGGGCCGGGAGGCCCCGGAGAGCAGGTTGAGGCCACTTGGCCTGGCTGAGAAGTGAGCCCCGTGTGCTTCTGGCTCTCGTGCAGGGCCGTGCCTCCAACCCAAGCCTAGTGGGGTTGCTTGTCAATGTTTTTTTATTTGAGTCCGGCTGACGCATGACGTTGCAACAGTTTCAGGTGTAAGACGTGGTGATTGGACAACTCTCTCTGTGATGCTGGGCTGCCCACAAGTACAGCTGCGGCCTGTCCCCACCCGCCCCCACCCGTCCCCACCCGCCCCCACCCGTCCCCAACCGTCCCCACAAGTCCCCACCCGTCCCCACCCGTCCCCACCCATCCCCACCTGTCCCCAACCATCCCCGCAAGTCCCCAACCATCCCCGCAAGTCCCCAACCATCCCCACAAGTCCCCATCTGTCCCCACAAGTCCCCACCCGTCCCCATCCGTCCCCACCCATCTCCACCTGTCCCCACCCATCTCCACCCATCCCCACCCATCCCCACAAGTCCCCACCCGTCCCAAGTCCCCACCTGTCCCCAACCGTCCCCAACTGTCCCCACCCGTCCTCATCCATCCCCAACAGTCCCCACCTGTCCCCATCCATCCCCACCCGCCCCCACCCATCCACACCCATCCCCACAAGTCCCCACCCATCCCCACCCATCCCCAACCATCCCCACAAGTCCTCAACCATCCCCAC
>NW_023270464.1:25900388-25997908 GCF_011800145.1 Mirounga leonina
CCCCCCCCGTCCCCATCCATCTCCACCCACCCCAACCCGTCCACACCCATCCCCACAAGTCCCCACCCATCCCCACCCGTCCCCACCCATCCCCACCCATCCCCACAAGTCCCCACCCATCCCCACCCGTCCCCACCCATCCCCACCCATCCCCACCCATCCCCACAAGTCCTCAACCATCCCCACAAGTCCCCACCTGTCTCCACCCATCCCCACCAGTCCCCACCTGTCCCCATCCATCTCCACCCATCCCCACCCGTCCCCACCTGTCCCCATCCATCCCCACCCGTCCCCACCCGGAGCTGTCACAGTGCCCCCCCGACTATATTCCCTGGGCCGCAAATCCAAGCCCGGTTTCTGCAGCTCACTCTGGGATCGCAGTGTAGGCTTGTCTTAAACTCACAGGTTTTTGTTTTTTGTTTTTTTTTTTTTTAACTCCGTCTCTAATGAGCTGTGTGTTCGATGGATGTCTGTTTTGTTTTTTTCTTTTCTTTTTTGCAGGAGACTGCTCGGACACAGCTCACTACTGTATGTTTGTAAAGCATCTCAGTTTGTGTTCGCTAGATCTCTACAGACAGAGGTGCTGCCAGTCTTGCCAAGAAGGGTAAACCTGTGGCCGGGGGTCGTAATGCTGCTGTGAAGACAGAACCAAAGCGTCAAAGCTCTCTTCCCCCACGTAGCTGGTTCAGGAACATGTGATTTCTTTCAGAACTCTAGACTCCGCGTTCAGGGGTTGGGGCAGACTCACCACTGGTGGGACGTCGTCCTGTTGCTTTCCCCGTGGCCCGTTTTCAATCCCAGCTCTTTGAGGTGACCTCTTCCGGGACCCTCAGAAATACCTTGGCAGGCATGCCCTTGCCCTTGGCACCCTCCCCATGTCCTTCCGATCAGGAAACCGCCCGGATCCCCAGTGTGTTGTCACAGGCCTGCTTGTCCTGTGACCTGTAGACCCGCGGAGGATAGGACGTCCTGAAGACATGAGGGACGCGCAGCCGCCGATGGCTTCCTCTTCTCTCGAGTTTTGGGGTTTCAACAGGTTTGTGAGGCAGCTACACTTCAGAAGCTCTGGCCAGTAGTAGTTAAGATGGTGTGAAGGGCGTGCATTTTTATGGGTCCTTAAGTCTGGTCTGTGGAGAAGAGGCCGTCGTTCTGGACGGGCTCACGGCACTGACCGATCCGAGGACCCTGGGGGCGAGGAGGGCGGTGGTGGCATCTTGTCCTTGCTCTTACAGAACCCGGGGACAAAAAGCACAAACTAAATGTTGCTGCCATTTTCACAACCATGGGGATCTATCTGTGACCAAATGAGGCGCCTCGGAAATCAAAGGAGAGGGAAAGTTCACCTTTTCTACTGATTTTGAAGTGTATTCAAAGCTTTCTTTTAAGAGCTGTGAATGAAATTTTCCTAAGCACTATTCCCTTGCACACACGCAGAAAACCGAAGCCTTGTTAGACCTAATTTATGCATGAAATAGTACTCCTGAGGATTTTTTGTTTCAGGATTTGTATTTCTTAAAATCCTGAAGATTACGAGAAAGTTCTAAATAGGAAACCTGGTGGTCGAAAAGAATTGTTTACCGTGAGTAATTGTTTTAATTCCGACCGATTTGTCAGTAAATCCAAAGTGAATGTGGGTTAGGCTAGAAGTTACAGGAGGGCTAGGGGTCAGAGTTGGGATTTGGTGAGTACGTTTAGGGCTCGTTTCAGTTTTAGGATCGGGTGAGGTGAGAGTAGAAGGTATGTTGGGTTAAGGCGAGAGTTGGTGTTGGCGGTTAGCGAGAAGGCCAAGTTGGGTTGCGTTGGGTCGCGTTCAGAGCGGGGTGAGTGCTGGTGTTGGTAGTGTGTCCGGGTGGAGGGTAAATTGGGAGTAAATTGTTTCTGCTGACGGAGTCTGGGGCTTGTGTGAAATGGTGATGTTCTGACGCCGATTCGGTTCTGGAGCACGTCCCCTAACATCCCACCGGTTATGGCTTTCGATGGCACACGACCCGAGGGTGCGGCCGGCCTTCCTCCATCAGCATTCTAGCTGCCTGCGCACATGCTGCCGACAGCCCGGTGGCCACGGCGGCACCTGAAGCAGGTGGTGCTGGACCGAGTCCCTGATCACGAAGAGGCGAACAGCGCGTCTGGGCTTTGGATTGGTCTGTGGGCAAGCTTGCTGTGAGTCTCTCTGCCATATGTTCTGAGCACCAGCTGTCATGTTCTAACTTCAGCCTCACTGACACTTTCAATGAGCACTACTGTACGCGGAGGGTTCGGCGGCCGGGACGGAGGGGGACGGGAAAGGCACACACAGCCCGTGGGGTGCTGATCATCAGTCACACCTGATTGTGGAGGGTTTTGAAATTAAAAGAAAGATCATTTGTAAAATATTCTCTGTATATATTTATTATATGACTTAAAGGTGCAATATTTTATTTTGTACAGTATGTAATAAAGACATGGGACATATATTTTTTTCTTATCAACCAAATTTCCTATTAAATCGCTTCACCTTTGTGTTTAAAGGTAAAGTTGCCATCTTTCATTTGCTATTGTACTTTCGTCTTGGTATCGTTCAAGTGACACTCCTGTGTACTGTATTTTAACTACTGTTTCTATAAGAGTTAATGTTTCTCTCATGACCCTTAAGCAATTCAGAAATAAATTTACTTTGATTATTTAGCGGCATCCTCATGAACGTGGATGTTATTTGTGTGGTTTCTGGAAGCCTTGGCCGTTGTCACCTTGGCTGCCTCCTTGGGAGTCGAGGAGCAGCCCTGATGGGCTCGCTGGCTGTCCTATGACGTGTGGGAGACAAGATTCAGGGCGGATCACACAGAGATTCCCTCTGACTCCCTTATCCCAATCATCGACACCCTGGGAACTGTAGTTAATGTCAAGGACAGAGGGGCTGGAAAGAAGTCCCAGATGGACAGCCTGAGACAGGTGTAGAAGTAGGTCATGGTAGGAGAGCAGGAGGTACTAATTGGGGCCATCATGAGGAGTTTAGGGACTGACTTGAGATGTCTGCGCCTGAAGATGTTTTGGCAGCAGTTGGTGAGTAGGCCCTTCCTCTGTTCCAGCCATGTGGATAGTGCTTCAAGATTGACAGCGAGTCTTTACAGACAACGTTCACGTTTTTGAACTTGAGAGTCCCCTCCATTTGTCTTGGGCCTTGGAGTTTCTAAGGTCGTTTGTTGAAGAAAAATCAATCATTGTACAGTTACCTGTGAGACTCTGTTAACCTCATGAGGGTGAGCCACAGGGGAGATAAGCAATCGAACACCTCAGATGTCTGAAAGTGTAGTTTTAGCTTCCCTTCCTCCCTCCCTTCCTTCTTCTTTTCTTCCTTCCCTCCTTCCCTTCCTCTCTCCCTCCTCTCTTCACTCCTTCCCTTCCTCTCTCCCTTCTCTCTTCACTCCTTCCCTCCCTCCCTCCCTTCCTTCCTTCTTTCCTTCCTTCCCTCCTTCCTTCCTCCCTTCCTTTTCTTTTTCCTCTTTCTCTCTCTCTTTCCCTTCCCTCCCTCCTTCCTCTTTTCTCTTTTCTTCCCTTTTGTTCTCTCTCTCCTCTCTCTCTTTTTCTCTCTCTCCCTCCCTCTCTCAAACTAAGGCCTACATGGGTTACAAGGAGTGGAGAGCATTACCGAGAGAGAGGAAATATGAGAGATGTCATTTCCAACTTGGAGAAATTTCCCTAGGAACTCCCCACTATTTTCTTGGCAGTCTGAAATACTTTGTGATCTTCAGTAACTATGCAAGAATAATGAAAAATCCAGATTCTCCTCTCTAGGCACTCATGTAAGGCTTGGGTCCTCTCAGGTACAGTGTGATGGGGTAAATACCCAAATACTCTATTTCTTACATATCAACTAGGAAAAAGGTGAAAAAGTCATTCTAGGAAAATATAAAGAGAGATTATCCCCAGGCTTTTCTTCGTAATAAACAAAGGATAGGAGAAGTTTGCAACAAGCCCTAATTCCCAAGTGCAAAGAGAAAAGGTTTCATCAAGGCAGGGATTCCAGCACGGCTCCTCAATTCAGGGTGGTTCCCCTTGTCAAGCTTTGGGCGACATTCCACAGCTCTTTACTGAACCTGGAGCTCTGCCAAGGCGGGAGCATCATCCAGTCCCTGGCATCTAACATATTGTCAGTTGTGCAGAATGACCTCAAAAATTATAAGTGAATTTATCAATAGATGGTGGATGGATGGCTAGATTTGAAAAGACAAACCTAATGAGCCAGGCAGAACAAGTCAAACTGTTTTTTTAAGCTTCTTATACTGAGATGACTAAGACATATGGAAGAGTTACAAAAGCACCGCAGGGAATTCTGGTATACCCTTCACCTGACTTAACCTTAATGTGTTACATAGCCAAATACAGTGATTAAAACTCCGAAATTGCTACTGGCACAAGAATAGACACATAGATTAATGAAACAGAATAGAAAACCCAGAAATGGACCCACAACTCTATGGCCAACTCATCTTTGACAAAGTGGGAAAGAATGTCCAATGGAAAAAAGAGTCTCTTCAATAAATGGTGTTGGGAAAACTGGACAGCCACATGCAGAAGAATGAAACTGGACCACTCTCTTACACCAGACACAAAAATAAATTCAAATGGATTAAAGACCTAAATAAGACAACTAAAACTATTAAAATCCTAGAAGAGAACATAGGCAGTAACTTCTTTGTTGTTGGTCATAGCAACTTCTTTCTAGATCTGTCTCCTGAGGTAAGGGAAACAAAAGCAAAAATAAATTAATGGGACTTCATCAAAATAAAAAGTTTTTGCACAGCGAAGGAAATAACAAAACTAAAAGGCAACCTATGGAATAGGAGAAGATATTTGCCTATGACATATCTGATAAAGGGTTAGTATCCAAGATATATAAAGAACTTACAAAAACTCAACACCCCAAAAATGAATAATGTAATTTACAAAATGGTCAGAAAAAATGAACAGACATTTCTCCAAAGAAGACATCCAGATGGCCAACAGACACATGAAAATATGCTCAACATCACTCATCATCAGGGAAACGCAAATCAAAACTACAGTGAGATATCACACTTCACACTGGTCAGAATGGCTAAAATCAGCAACACGAGAAACAAATGTTGGCAAAGATGTGGAGAAAGGGGAACCCTCTTGCACTGTTGGTGGGAATGCAACTGGGGCAGCCACCGTGGAAAATAGTACAAAGGTTCCTCAGAAAGGAACTATCCTATTAAAATTAGAACTATCCTATGATCCAGCAAATGTACTACTGGGTATTTACCCAAAGAATACAGAAATACTGATTCAAAGGGGGTACATGCACCCCAATGTTTATAGCATCATTATCTACAATAGCCAAATTATGGAAACAGCCCAAGTGTCCATGGACTGATGAATGGATAAAGAAGGTGTATCATATATATATAATGGAATATTATTCAGCCATAAAGAAAGAATGAAATCCTGTCACTTGCAATAACATGGATAGAGCTAGAGAGTATTATGCTAAGTGAAATGCCAATCAGAGAAAGACAAATACCATATGATCTCACTCATATGTGAAATTTAAGAAACAAAACAAATGAGCAAAGGACAAAAAAAGAGGGAGAGAGGGAGGCAAGCCCAGAAACAGACTCTTAACTCTAGAGAACACACCGGCTGGTGACCAGAGGGGAGGTGGGTGGGGGAGGGGGGAAAGAGGTGATGGGGATGAAGGAGGGCACTTGTTCTGATGAGCACCGGGTGATGTATGGAAGTGTTGAATCACCATATTGTACACCTGAAACTAATATTACACTGTATGTGAACTGGAATTTAAATAAAAACTTAAAAAAAAAAAAAGAAATCGACATTGGTATAACCCTATTAACTGCACTTTATTGGGATTTCACCATTTTCCCACTATTGTCCTTTGTTCTGCCCTGGGTTCTGATCCAGGATCCCACAATGCCATGCCTCTTTAAGGCTCCAAACTGTGATGCTTCAGTTTTCTTGTCTTTCATGACTGTGGCAATTTTGACGACGACACTGGCCAGGGATTTTTTTGAGTGTCCCTCTATTTGAGATGATCTGATATTTTCTCACGTTTAGAGTAAGGTTATGCATTGTTGCCCTTCTGACTGTGCAGTACCAGGGGGAACATGGTGTCAGTATGTCCTCTTAATGGTGATGTTTACCTTGATCCTTGGTTAAGGTGGTTTCTGCCAGGTTTCTTCTCTATTAAGTTACTATTTTCCTCTTAGTAATTAAATATATATGTATTTTGGAGGCAATACTTAGAGACTGTGCAAATACTCTGTTTCTCCTTAAAATTTTGCCCCCTAGTTTTATAGCATCCTCCGGGTTGTGCCTACAATAATGATGTTCCAGTGGTGAGTTTCTGTTTTCTTCATTCCTTTTACTTTTGGTAATTGGAATCCTGTAAGGAAGAGTTGTGTCTTCTCTCCCATTTATTTATTTATATCAGTATGGACTCCAGGTTATATATATACATATAGATATAGATATATAGATATGTATACACATATACTTTGAGTTAAAATCCAAATATATATATATACACTTTGTTTGAGTTAAAATCCAAACTGTCATTATTTTGTTGCTCAGATCATTCCAGCTTTGCCCATTGGGAGGTTCTTTGATTGATTGCATGTATACTAACCCATGCATGCACATGCATGCACGCACACACACACATCTATTTATTTCTGCATCTGTGAATTCATCCTGAAACCTCACGTCAATCCACACTGTAGGGTCATTACTATAGTCAATACCTTTTTCTTATTTGTAGCTTATTTCTGTGACAGTGAGAAGCCTGGCTCTCATGATCTACAGTACATTTTCTCGGTTTCCCATAACCCTGTGACAGAAAAACAATTTAGCAGCTGGATAACAGTGTTTGTGTAAGATGCTTTTAATCTATAGCTTTAGAGAGTTCAGTCAAAACACTCTTTCCCAAAATTACTTAGGTCATCCCTCTCCTCCCACCCTCCTCTGTGTGGTTACGCTTACACTCACCCATCACGGTCTGCCTTCCTTCCCAGGTTCTCCCCGCATCCTGGGGGATGGTGTCTGTAATGTTATGGGCAGTAAAACTGACTCTGTGGTTTCCAGTTCTAAGAGTTATGACGAGTCCAGAGAGTTGCTTACCAACACAGTTTCCTACACAACACTTCCATCACCCCCTAAAATTCCCTCGTCCTGCTTCTCTGTGGCCTTGTGAGATGTATGTGTATGTTTACCCTTACAAACTGTCAAGCGATTTTCCAAACTGCCTGGATTGTCAGGTCTGTGTGTGTGTGTTATCTTTTGTAGCCATTCTGATAGGCATGTTGTGATGTCTCATTGTAGTTTTAATTTGAATTTCCCTAATGACTAATGATATTACTTTTTGCGTGCTTATTTGCCATCTCTTGTGGGTTGAATTATGTCCCCCCTTCAAAAAGCTTCTAACTCCCAGAATATGACCTTATTTGGAAATAGGGCCTTTGCAGATAATCCAGTTAGGATGGGATCCCTAGGGTAGCTGACATTAGGGAAAGTCCCAGGTCTGTGAACTCCAGGATGGCTGGCATGCATATAAAAGGGAGATTTGGACACAGATGCTTGTACACAGGGGGCATCCCATGTGAAGGCAAAGGCAGAAATGTATGAGCCGGGCAACAGGAGATTGCTGGCACAACTCCAGAAGCTGGAAGAGAGGAAGAGAGCAGGTTCTCCCTCCCAGCCCTCAGAAGGAGCCGACTTTGCCGACACCTTGATCTCAGACTTCCAGCCTCCAGAGCCGTGAGAGCGTACTGTCTGTTGTCTAAGCCCCCCAGCCTGGGGTACTTTGTCATTGGAACCTTAGCAAACTGATACACCATCTATAGATATATTCTTTGGTGAAGTACCTGGTTAGATTTTTACCCACTTTTTTTCCTGTTCTTGAGTTTTAAATATTCTTTAAATATTCCAGATACACATCCTTTGAAGTCTATTTTGTAGATGAAGAAACGGGTTCTGAGAGGGAAAATAATCTGTGCAAGGTCACATATGCTTGTCTTAGAAGATGTCGTCCCCACTGCTCTTCTACACTCAGCATCTTTTCTTCCCTCCCTCTCCCTTCCCTCCTTCCTTTTCTTCCTTCCCTCCCTCCTTCCTTCCTTTTCTTCCTTCCTTCCATCCTTCCTTCCTTCCCTCCCTCCTTCCTTCCTTTTCTCCCTCCTTCCTTCCTTCTTTTCTCCTTCCTTCCTTCCTTCTCTCCTTCCTTCTGTCCTTCCTTCCTTTTGCCATCAGCCAGGTTCATCGTCAGTTATCACTGCTGAGGGCACTTCCTATCCGTGATTTAATCATGGACTCAGCATCTTTAAATGCTTGCTGGGAGTAAGCCTCGCCAGCCCCCTGTCCTTGTGAACTGTGATAGTTCCGTAAAGGCTGCCAATAAAGGAGCATCGCTAGGGATGTTGGAAGTGGTGGCGACTGGCCTGCCCCCACCCCGAGAGAGCAGCTATCAAACTGCGTGCTGTGTTCCTGGGTAGCTTGGGGAGGGGGGACACAGGGTGAAAATCTGCACATCCCCATAAAACAGCCTTGAGTGGGGAGGGAAAACAGCTGCAGCCTTAAGAGAAGGAAAGATTCCTCATGTTCTGTTGGCCACGGTGACGCTTTCAGAAGCGTATTATCTATCAGCCCTCTTTATAAACAGCCTTCTTGAGGTTTGCTAATTTAGGATTACAAGGTTCGCCTCCCCCTCCCGGAGGGCTGGGCAGGCGGCTCCTCTAGCCTTTGTATTAGGAGCCTCCCTTCAGGCAGCGCCTTAGGTAGTGGTTTCATACAAAATAGAGTCTGTAAATCTGATGAACGAAGCTGGGGCACGGGGTTCCCAACCTCTGACGGGTGAACGCGCCCCTCCTCTCTTCCTGCCCTCCAGTTTTTGTTAACCGTCTTCTTAGAACGGTTTTAGGTTCACATCGAAATGGACTTGCAGGTACGGAGCTGCCCTGTGCCCTCTGCCTCCCCACACGCGCAGGCCCCCAACCGGGCGCAGCCCCCCAACCATGCGCAGCCCCCCCAACCGGACGCAGCCCCCCCCCCCATGTGCACCCCCCCCCCATGTGCAGCCCCCCCAACCGGGCGCAGCGCCCCCCACCATGCGCAGCCCCCCAACCGGGCACAGCGCCCCCACCATGCGCAGCCCCCCCTCCCACGCACTGGGCGCAGCCCCCACCGGAGCGGCAAGTCTGTTACAATCCTTGAATCCACGCCCGGCACAGCCCAATCATCCAAAGTCCCTAGTTTGCCTCGGGGTTCACTCTTAGCATTGCCCTTGCAGTTTTTATAAACCACAAAGCCTTTCTTTCTCGTTTCTGAGTCTGTGGGGCTTATTTTCTATGACAAGGATATGCAGGGAGACAGGTGGACATGGGATGGGGCGGGGGTTGGGGGGGGCAGGGGATTTCCTACTGTCTTTTCTCTCTGAATTATCCTCCTTTCTTCATCAGATTCAGCCCAGTTTGGCTTAGTGAAAATTCCTTCTAGAATCTGGCAGGTTAAAACAGTACTGATTTCCAGTACGGGGGGGGGGGGGGGGGGGGGGTATGTGTGTGTGTGTTCCTGCACAGTACATATTCCAAGGAGACCTGAAAAGGCCATGGATCGGGGTGCTGGCTTTCCACCACCACATCTGGAACTCTCTAAGTCTTGCCCAGAGCTACAGATCCTCTCTACCTGTGTTCATGTTGTTCCCACCTCCCTGCTTTCCTTGATCTGGCAAGTGCCTACTTACCACTCAAGATTCAGCTCAGCGGTCCTCTCCTTAAGGAAGCTTTTCCTGAACTCCCAGGCTAAGTGGGCCATGTACACCCTGTTCCAGTCTCTTAGTCACACCTGTTATATTGAGTGTTAGATTATAGGGACACACCATTATTCATCTTTGTGTCTTCAGCTCAAGTCACATTGCCTCAGGAAACCCCAGGATACATCTTACTATGGGTAACCTTTGTCTAGGGAGGAGACCACCCCCATCAGATTGCAGAGGGATTTGAATGTCCAGCCTCAGAAAATGGGCCAGGTTGAGAGCATTACCATACTCCCCACTGTTTCATTTTGAGTATACAATAATGTTTTCTATCGAAAATGTAAGAGTATCTAGTTATATACAGGTTAACCTAGATAAGACTTTAGTTAAAAAGCTCCCTTTTCCAGAGAAAATTTGGTACAGAAATTATTTCATGAAAATTCATTCATTTTATCGATGCTTTATTAATGTTGCGTGGATATAAAATTCTACAGATCATAATTTTCACTAATAAATACAAATGTAAATAAAAACAAGCTGCTTTCAAATATTAAAAATGTTTTAGCCAAATGTTGGTGGGCTTATTCTCAATTAAGCATATTGTTTGAAACAACTCTAAAGCTACAAAAGATCAGAATTTGTGCTAAAATAAACCTTACTCCCCCATAATGCAATCATTTATCAAAGGAGAAGAAACAATAGGAGTTTGATTCATTGGGACATTTTCAGCATTTATTTAAATGCAACATGTTCTTCCTACTTCACTTACTGGCATCCATCTTCCCGCCCCTTCTTAGCACTAAGCTCACACTAGAAAAGAAGGACACAATTATGCCCCCCAGGAGCCCGCCCCTGCTTCTGAACCCTGACTCCGGGCATGGCCATTAGGTGCATCCTTACCCAGGGTTACCCTGAAGATTCTTCAGAGGTGTCGGTCATTCCTCAAACTACTCTAACAATACCCTTTTCCTTCCTTTAAGTACTGTCTTTCCAACCATGTTCTTCTCCGAATCCAAGCTCTCCATTCTCTGTAACGAGCTCGCAGGTGCTCGTGGCTGTGGAGGACAAGACCCTTCTCAGGAATCGAACTACTACTCATAAGCTCAAAGCAAAATCGGTCATTTTACAATTCTTGCCTCAGGCCAGAAAGTGAGTATTGAGTAGGTTAATTATCCTAATTTGAAAAAGGAGAAAACAGGTACAAAATGAGATTAAGGGACTTATTAAGAATCCCTGACATTTGTTTAGCACTTTTGTTTTCAGGTTACAATGAATCATATGATCTGATGCTCACAACAGAATATTTGTGAACTAAGCAGAGCAGATGTCCTTTTACAAATGAAGACACTGGGGCTCAAAGACGCAAGTCGTTGGCCTAGGGTGATGTCATTGGAACCCAAACTCAGAGCCTTGATTCCCAGCCCACAGAGCCTTTGCTTGTCACACCATAGTTCCTCTTGTGAACGTGAACGTGGCGAGGAGCAGCGCGACTGCCCTCAGCACCACCAACCACAGTGCACTGCGTAGATGCTCTGAAGTCTGAGGAAGTGAAGACCATTGTCTTGGATGAGGAATCCATGCACCATTTTCAGACGCATGCTAGACAGTCCTAATGCGCTTGATACATGACAACCTGTAGGTAAGTAACTGTGGAGTTGCCATAATTAAAAACAGAAGTATAAATGATAATAGATTGGAGAGAAGCAACCAAACAGTAGGTTGGGAATCAAAGTAGTTCAGATGGGAATGTCCATGATTCAACGTTCAGAACAGCATCTTAAAGAACAATCTTGGTAAAGGATCAATACAAAATGGATTTTAAGGTCCTTATTCCTATAATTAATTTTCCAAATTAATTTTTTAAATTTAAAAATGATTTGTTTTAGCTCTCCCATAAATTATTTTGATTATAAAAAATTGGCTTTGGGGCGCTGGGTGGCCCAGTCGGTCAAGCATCCAATTCTCGATTTCAACTCAGGTCATGATCTCAGGATTGTGAGATCAAGCCCCACATCAGGCTCTGTGCTGGACTTGGAACCTGTTTAAGAGTCTCTCTCTCCCTTTTCCCCTCCCCCCCCCAAAAAACCTGGCTTTGCCCTTAGAAAGCCAATATCTGTTAGCTTCATTTTAAACATGATTTGATGATTAGAAGGCCTCCACTGCGGGCGTGACCTTGCGGAAGAATTTATGACCTCGAGAATTTGTACTTTCAAAGATATACCCTGGAGGAGAAGGATAGCTAGCAGGGCAGATTTCCTGTTTCTTTGGTGTGTACTCTGTAGAGTACATGGTTGTGTCATCGAATGGAGCAGAACTCTTAAACAGAGCATGTGCTGGTTTGCAGCTCTCCGTCGGAATCAGCTCATGTGGCACGTAGTGAGACCTGAAAGTGCTCCAACCATCAAATTTTCCAGATGGGTTGGGAATCTGCTGCTGCTGCTTAATAAGACCTTGACGACAGCATTCCCAGGCTGGAAAATCTTCCTTTGTGGTGCTTTTTCCTTGAAAAGGAAAATTGTTATTTCTTCTTTGAGCAACTGGCCTGATGGGACTGACACGTTTGGTCTGATAGGGAACATAGTCGAGATGGCTTGTGCTGTTCAACTGCATGGTACCTGTAGGCGGGACATATTCTTGTGGTTTCTTGACTTCGGGTGGTGCGATTTCCCAAGGTTGAAAGCTTTCACGGAATTCCGTGCTTCCTTCAAAATGAGCATTTTGGGTCACTCTGGTGTATGGAGGTCTGCAGATTTTTGCAGTTTCGCCAACAAGACCCTGAAAGTCGTATCGGTGAGTTGTGAGATCCTCAAAGGGTTGGTTGGTTGGCTTGTACACTTCTTTTGGCCTTGCAAACTTGAGTTCTAGCTGATAAGGTACATAATCAAGGCGATGACTTGTCTCACCATTAAAAGGGACTGTAGAACGTTTGACCACAGGGCTGGGTTTAAAGTTTTGCCTAGGCTTTATCTCCTGAGGAACATAGTCATCCTGAAATGTAGTTGAATTTCCAAATTTCACAGTGGGGGGATGATAAGTTTGTTCAGGCTTATAAAGGTCAATTTTCTGAATGTCCCAAGCTCTATAATCATCTTGAAAATAAAAAGAGAGCATTTAAAATACTGAAGAAAACAACCTTCTTCTAAAAATCATGACTTACTTCTCTCATTGCCAAACATCCTCCCATTTCCTTCAGAAATCTGAACATTAATCAAGTCTGAATTTGCTCAGCTTCCCCTGATTTGTGTTTTCTTCATATCCACCTTCCTCTTCCTATTTCCCCACTTTAGTACATATAACTTTGTACTTCTAGATTTACCTGAATACACAACAAGGGAATGGAACATCTGAGCTTGGATTGTTGATAGTTTTTGAAAGCCTGTGTTTTGGGTAAAGACCAAGCTTAGGAGATTATGGTTGTGTTTTCCAAGAACTGGTTGGGATTTTCACCATAACTCATGAAATGCTAAAGTAAACCATAAAATCTAGGGATTAACATAAAATCAAAGGCCCTGATGTGTGGGCAAAGTGATGCGGGTTATTATTCTTTGCCTTGGAGGGACTCCTCAAAGGAGAGAGAATTTCAACTCCATTATACTGTTCGAAAGCCTGTTGGACTCCCTGAGCAAACATACAGAATAACTTGTACTATCCCAGAAAGATCATTGCCTTCAACTTTAGCTTCTCAGAAAACGGACTTCAGGGTATCACTAAAAGACAGAGGGCCATCTAGAGGCCAGAGGCCTGAACTGAGTGCTTTCAAACATACCAGAAATTGTATGTAGAATTTAGAAGGGAACATCAGAGCTGAGTCTGAGATTTAGGGTTGAATACCTTAATTCTGCTTCTTGTGGCATACCTAGACTGTGGATGGAAAACTGAAGTACTTATATTTCAACCAAGGGTTATTTAGTTTTTCTATTTCTAGATGAGAAAGGTAGAAAGCTAAGAAATACTGTGGAATTGACTTCACCCAAAAAGATGTATACCAAAGATTTATACAAGACAGAAGTTATGCAAGATAATGTATTAGAGTCTAGACTAAAGTCCATGTAATGTCTATTGGAAAGGCCAAAACTCAAATGCTTTTTACGTGGATTCCTCCTTTGGAGAGAACAATTCCTCATTCACAGACATTTCTGCCCCAATGGCCAAGTTGTGGACCAAATGGTTACCTCTACCTCATCAAGCTACTGATGTTTGGATGAGAGTGGATGCCTGGCCCAAGAGCAGACAATCTTTAGGTCAGTAGAGGCAGACGAAACAGCCTGGCAAGAAGAGATGAGCTGGGTAAGCCATTCTTGTTCTTGTGAACCCAAATTTGAAAATACGGAGCCAGATAAAATTAGGAGATGAACCTAAGAGGATGCCATGAAGTGGAATTGGAGAGTAAGGTGAAGACTTCAAAAATGCACCTGTAGGGTAAAAGAAGCGATATAAATAGGCAGAGGAGCCCAGGTAGTGGAGTAGCAATCAGACTAGATGCTGTAATAGAAACCATGGGGCTCTTGCGGGGGGGGGGGGGGGGGGGGGGGACAGTAGCTCTTCCCTCAAGCTTCCTCTGACCCTGACAGCTTCCCACTACCAGTATAGAGGAAGCCTTTACCACGAACTCTCTTTGCTTGAGGCACCATGAAGGAACCTCTGTTATTCGCAACCTGAAGTATAAAATTATAACACTATTTCCAGAAACTAAAAGGAAATCACAGGGTGCTATTAAAGGCCTAGAGTTCCACCTTGCTGCCAAAACGACTGAGGAAAAATACTAATTTCATGAGAGAAAATAAATAGAAGAGAGTAATTCTCCCTTACCAAGCCAGCTTTGGTTTTCAAAAAGGAAGCAAAGATTTGGAGACTGAGACACAAGTTTTGACAGCATACAATACCATGAATATCATTTCCAGATAACTGCAGAAAATTGATTTTCCTTTTACACAGATGCCTATGCTCATATGCCTGGAATACTGATTATTTGCTCATTCTGGAATATTTATTAATAACATTCTAGTGATACCTTTAAAACATCCTAGTCTTTATTCATATCATCTGTTTTTAGTGTCTTATGACACTTCTAGAAAAGGCAGACATAATGTCATGCACATCTAACAGTGCAGTCTGGCCCTCTGGCAACTGTGGTATTGTTCTGGTTAGATAAGGGCAATTCCATCTCCTCTACTCATTCTTTTGACTTGTAGCCACAGTTTCTAACCACTAAAATCTAGTTAGCAAGTTTGTTATCTTCTGAACAGCTTTAACCCCATGAGGTGTCTGCATGTGTTTGCTCACCATGAACGTCTGTATGCAGAGCTCCATCCCCATCCTTACATAGTGAGCTGTTCTAGGTTCCTCTTTGAGGACAAAAGTCCTGAGGTGCACATGTTAGTTCTCTTCCTTGGTACCTTGTAACCTGTTCCCTGTGGCATCATGGCACCGAGGACTTGGAAGCAACTTTTAGAAAGCCAGGGGGCTCCATCATGGGCATTTCTTTCTCAATCTACATATCATCAAACAACTCCCATGATTGTAATACTGCCTATAAGCTGATGACTTCCAGAGGTTGAATCTCCATTCCAGACTTCCTTTTGAACACCAAACCCAGATATATATCTTCCTGCTTGACATCTCTATTTCAAGAGGTAAATTGAAACTTTGTATGCTTCAGTTGAATAATCCATCTTGGAGTTTTAATTGAAATTTTTATTTCATTTATATTTAATGTAATGAATGATCTAGTTGAGTTTGAGTTGACTATATTGCTATTTGCTTTCGACTGTTCCCACATGTTCTTTGTTCCCTTACCCCTTATTTTCTGCCTTCTTTTGGATACAGGGTATGTTTATTATTCCATTTTGTCTGTTAGCATTTTAATTAGAACTTTCCCTATTTTTAGAATAAAAAGGCATTTTTTACTTATTAGGGGATCTTTTTGGCCTACTTGAACTTAAATTGATATTTTTACCACTCTAGAGCAGTGGAAGAAACTTTCAACAGTGTAATTCCATTTACCCCCTCCTGTCTTCTGTGCTATTATATTTTACTTCTATATTTATGTAAAAATACATAATTATTATTGTGACTTTAAGAAGTCAATATTCTTTTATATTTACCCACAAAGTTACCCTTTCTGTGTTTCATTCCTTCCTGCATTTCATGCTGCCCTCTGGAATCATTTTCTTTCAACCTGAAGAATTTCCTTTACTACTTTTTGTAGTATGGGTTGGTTACTAACAAATTCTTTGGGGTTTTTGTTTGTTTGTTCCTGGACACATTTTTATTTTGCCCTATTTTTTGAAGGATATTTTCACTAGACATAAAATTCTGGGATTCATTGGGTTTGAATTTCTAGGTGTTTTTTTTTTTTTTTTTTTTTCTTTTCCTTTCAACACTTTAAAGATGTCACTGCATTATCTTCTGGTTTCCATGGCTGCAGGTGAAAAGTTAGGTATATTTCTAATTTTTCTTTTCATAAATAATGTGTAGTTTTTCTCTTACTACTTTTGAGAATTCACCTTCACTTGGTTTTTGGAAGTTTGATGATAGTTGCCTAAGTGTGGTATTCTTTGTATTTATCTATTTCGGGATTTGTTAAGTTTCTTAAATCTGTGGCCTGACCCGTTCATCAGATTTGGAAATTTCTTGACCATCATTTCTCCAGATATTTCCTGACTCTTCATAGGTCTCATATTTTACCAAATGCTGGGTGTCATGTATAAGTAAACCATAGACAATAAAATCAATGTTATTTTCAACAGGAGAAAGTTTGGTCTTTCCAATTTAGACAAATCATCCTAATCCAATCAGGAATTGAGCTAGGCTGGTGCTCAGAGGCATTTTTAGTTAGACATAATCCTCCTCTAGTTACAAGGACAAGAATTGTGGTATGTTTGTGGCACAGCCCTCATTCTGTGGGACTTTATCTCCTAAGCACTTACTCCCAAGTACAGCTGTGGGATCTTTCTGGCCCAGTCTCCTAGCCCATCATACCCCCTACACACTCAGCAAACATCCCACAAGGAAAACCAGCTATACATCTGGAAGACTAATGGATTCCAATTTGTTATACCAATCCACATATCAGGTGCTTCACTGGTTTCCCTTCACCCTGTAGAGTCTCTCTGCTTATGCCAAGCTCAATTTTCAGCCTAGGCCAAGGTGTGACAAATGCTCCCGGGGAAGTAAACAGTTGGTTCTCTTAGCTCACCCAGGAAGGCCTCCTCCATCTCTGCAATTTTAGCTATTTGCTTCCACAGCTGTCTAATGCCATTAAAGAGATGTTTTACACTTTAAAAATGTATACGTATTTTTAGCTATTGTAGTGGAAATAATGGCCTTCTGCCATTTACTATATCCTTCCTGGAGACAGAACTGAAGCGTTTTTAGCAGCTACGAGAAAAATATTAAGGACCTCAGTCTGGTAATCAATGCTTCACAATCTGATCTTTACCTACATTTATAGAATTACACCCCAATCTCTCACTTCCTGAAATCCTCTGATGTTTATGGAACAACCCCTTTATTTTTCTGGCTCTATGCATTTTTGCTTATTTCATCCTAGTTTTTGTGATGTCCCTCCCTTTCCTATAGATCAATACTTACTGCTCTCTGATACATCCCAGGCTGGCCTGAATTTTGCTCAGTGTTGCTCAGTCTAAATTTTTGAAACATGACTTGTTCTATTAATTTTCTAGTGACTTATCCTCCTCCCTAGTGATAACACATATTATTTATTTCTAGTATGGCGATTTAATTTTTTCTGCTACTATTGCTTTTTTTCCTCAACCATAAAGTATCTGTTAACAACCATGCTCAGTTCAGATCTCTGTATCCCCTACAGTGCCTAGCACAGAACAGAGTAATCCTTAAGACATTTACCAAGTCCAATGCTGGCCTATTTTAATCATCTACGTTTCAGTATAAATGACTTTCTAACCTGAGGCTGCTGGGAGCAGATACATTTCTGTCTAAGAGTAACCTGTCTCATAGAACTGCGTCTTTGGAATCTAGATGTTACCCTTCTCGTCGCAGCCCTACAGGGTTTTCTCTTCCTTTTTCTTTATCACATTCCCTCTCTGTCTTTCCTCGGTTCTCTGATTCTCGGTGGATAGTGAGAGAGTCTCTTCTCACTGTGATTTCTCATCAGCTACAGACCTGCCCTTAAATAGTTACCTACAAAAGCTGCAGTACAGTCATCACACAGAATGAGGACTGCCTTGGCCCTTAATATTTATTGCCTCATGCTCCCACACCTGGAAATACAAAGATAACCTTTCCTCACTAGGAAAGGTCAGAAGTGAGAAAACCAGAGGGACCCCAGGAATCCTCAACATCGGATTATGGGGGTGGAAGTATGGAAATCTACAGGAAACCCAGGTAATGAGAACCTAGAACTAGTGTGTGTGTGTGTGTGTGTGTGTGTGTGTGTGTGTGTGATGTGTAATCATCACAGCATCGGGGACTATCAATATTACTGATACTTTTTGATAGATCTTGTAGGACAAAAAAGAAAAGAAATTCCTACTATGGTTGTTAAAAGACCCAGTTGTTTTCACCAAATATATTTTATGTCCAATTGTCATGGCAGTATACGACCTCTGCATACCAGTAGGTACAGATCTGCAATCGCTCTATGCTATATCGCATTATAACAGTACACTTGGTTACTGTACGCATTGTCTTAAAACTTTGTTCCTTGTGTAGCATCTTACGTGCTCACGGCCAAAAAGATGAAAGTACAATGCTCTTGACCTCCCTACTTACAGATCATAGTGTACTGGTAAACATATTTACTTATGATATTTGAAGAATACATATGTGTTCAGCTATTGTCCATTTAAACTTTAAACCACTGCTTTTATTGTGGGTGACATCACTTTTATAAAAGGGTTTTATATGAGGACATACCACTCAGCTATATCACATAATAAAAAGGATATAAACTTAAATGTGCAATTATATTATTAAGAATAATACGCAGTAACAAGATAGCCTTTTAAAAAGAAGACCCCACTCCCCAAAAGCAATAGAGTATTTTAAAATCAGGTTGATTTTTGGAAAGAAACTAGCCATACACTGTCCAGCCCCTTTCTTCCAAGTCAGTTGCCAACAGGGAGAAGGTATTCTCATACTTCCTCCATGCTGGAAGTCTTAGAGGAGCTGGTCTCCTAAGTGGTGGTCCAACATTGTCACTGGGTGGATAAGCCTGTTTTTTTCTGAGTTCAATATCGGGAAGCATCTGCTTTATCCTTCACCCTAGCCTTTATCACTAGAAAGGGAGTATTTGGTTCTCCACCTGCTAACTCTTTTGCTTTATCAGTTGGTTCAGAACTTAAATGGTAAAGAGGTCGCTATTTATGTGACCTTCTTTGACTCCAGTACACTCAGTAGAGTTTCAACTCATTCTGGAATGGAAAGAAAGGAACGGTGCCAACTAAATGTGGCATAATGTGACAACTGTGACATAATGCTTGTTCAATGACATCATTTGTTTTTATGGTTGACCCTTTGAACAACACAGGAGTTAGGGGCACTGCACCCATGTGCAGTCAAAAATCTGTACATAATTTTTACATCCCAAAACTACCAATGGCCTACCGTTGACCAGAAACCTTAACAACATTTAACAGTCAACATATATTTTGTATGTTATATGTATTACATGCTGTATTCTTACAATAAAGTAAGCTAGAGGAAAGAAAATGTTAAGAAAATCATAAGGAAGAGAAAATACGTTTATAGGACTGGACTGTATTTATCAGAAAGAATATACACATACGTGGGTCCACACAGTTCAAACCACATTGTTTGTAGGACAGCTGTATATGTTTTTAGGTAGAGAAAATTAATTAAGTGGCTAAATTTGGACAGAAATCCAGGTCTTTGAACTCTCAATCAGGCAAATGGTCTTTTTTTCTGCTACGTAACACTACTTTGATCAAAGCCAAACAAGTTTTCCTAAGCCATGGGAGCTAAGTTTGGCAACACACCAAATTATGATTTGACGTTGGATGGAAGGGAGCTTGAATTTGTTGGCTCCTTCACTTTTGAAATGGCAAGTTACCTTTATAGGTTGGGACAGCGTCCACCTTCCCTTGTTTAACTCGTTGTCTCTCCAAAGGCCGGACTATGGCCACAGGCTGCACTTTGTAAGAATTAAAATCCCGCTTGTAGGTGGTGTCAAGATCAACCTCCCCCTGTTGTGGTTTGTATTCTTCTGGTACGTGGCGAGGCTGTTTGACTATCTCATAAGGACGATAATCCGATCTGAAATATATGAGTTTGCAACATAGCCTCACAGGTTCCTTTATTTCTAATTTTTCTAATGCAGGACTGAAATTTTCAAGGTTTATTTCAGTTGAAAAGTCTAAGAAGATATTAAAATGGTGATAGTTAATAAACTACTTGAGAGAAACAATTTAATTCCTTTATGTCCTACCCAGCGACTAACATCTTAAGAAATATGTCAAAAATCCTAGTTTTCAAACATCATTATGATGTGGATCTTCAGTTGATTGGATCTTACGTAAATAAAATCTTGAAGTAACTGAATTTTTTTCTAACCTGGAAGGAAATCTTATGTGAGAGATTTAATGAGTCTAAGAAAAAATTTTAAATATATCCCCTGGGTCTACTTTGTCAAATTCCTTACTCATCCTACTTAAAGACTAAGCTCTTTGGGCATGCTTTCCGCTTACTGAAATCATGCTGTCTTCCTGCTTATTATAAAGAACCAATTAAATAAATAATGAATGTCTGAACTCTGGCCTTCAGTCATAGATCACATTCATAGTATGGATGTGGTTCTTACTCGTCTTTGGATCCCCGAGAGCCGCATATCACAGCCCAGCCACCCTGGGCATTGTATGACATTCTGTGGCAGAAATGGTGCTGTAGACACTGGGCTGTCTGGTGGGGTGCAGATGACAGACCCAGAGTGACCAGACTGCCTGGGTCCAAATCCTGGCTCTGTCATTCATTAGATGTGTGACCTTGGGCAACTTAGTTGCCCTGTCTAGGCCCCAGTTGCCTTATATATAAACTAGGACAATCATGTCATCTAGCTCATAGGGTTGTCTCAAGGACTGGCGCACATACGTGCACGCACGTGTACACACGCGTGAGAGAGCTTGGGACACAGTAAGGGCAACATGTCAGCTATTACTATTATGACTACACGTCTTCAAAACTGCTTTTTTTCTTCTGAACTCTACTGACTGTGTCACTCATTTTATTGGTATAAGCCATCTTGTATTAATCACTATTTTCTATTTATGTCCATAAGCTCCCAAACCCCAAATCCTCACTGAATCCCTTCTACTCATGATACAATTTCTTAGACTTGTTGGCTCCTCTTCCTCAATCCCATCCACCCCCGTCAAGCCGGGGTCCAGCACTGCCTAACGGGTCACAGTGGCTTCTCTGTGACGGAGTCTGTAGTCCTCCTCTTACTCGATGGGCATTATGGTCCACTCCCTCTGTCTCCAGGAGACTCTCTCCTCCTGCCTTCCTGCTGGTTTCTCCTCAGTCTCTGGTGCAGCTTCGTCCCCCCTCTCCTCGGCCACTAAATGCTGGGGGTTTCTCAACACTGGGGCCCACACACGTTCCTCTTCTCCTCCGGTGCTCACCCCTGAAGACAGCTCTACTCCCACAGCTTCAATTACTACCGAAATAGAAATGACCCACCAATTTATAGGTCAGCTCAGACCCTTCTCTGAGCTCCCTACCTGTATTCGCAACGCCACCTCAACACTTAACATGCCCCCAACCAAATCACCGTTTGCCCCCAACAAATCTGGTCCGTTTGCTGGCGCCCCATCGTAGTGAAGAGCATCACCATCTCTTTAGCAGCCGAGACCCAGCTCTCAGCCTTCTCACCTCAGCTCCCTCGTGTGGCTGCTGCTTCACCAAGTCCCGTCACTTGGACCTCCTAACTCTCTCAAATCTCCTGTCATTACCACAACAGGTCCAAGCTCCCACAATAGCTTATTCACATCAATTCAACAGTCCCTAAACTCATGTACCTGCGTCCACTCATTCTAGCTTCTCTCCGCCTTTCCTCACCTGGCCCCCAAAGTGATCCTTTCACATGTAAGTTTGATCAAGTCATTCCTGCCCTGAGCTGCCTAGCCTATTCCTTAATTAGCCCCCTTTTATACCCCCTCAAAAAACAGGCAAGCAGGCAGACAAATGAGAAAGAAGAGACACCTTCAGTGGCCCTCTTACTGCTCCAAGGACACAGAACACCCCACACGTGGCCCAGAGGCCCCACGTGGCTCCTTCACTAGCCACCAGAGAAAACTTCCTCCTGCTTTCCTCTTGCTCGCCTTCTCTCCCTGCTCCTGCCGGCTGCATGCTGCTCTCTCTGTCTGCACTGCGTTTCCTTACCTACTTCATCCAGTTAACTGCTTCACACCCTTCAGGATTTCACTCATTCTTCTCATTTCCCTGATAAAATCAAACCTTGTATTCTGGCTCTCAAGTCCCCTCGTGCCTATCCCTCATGGATTGTATCGCCGCTGCGATCTTGTACTTATTTTGGGCGATGCGCTGCTGCCTTCACTAGACGGCAGCATCTGTGGGCACAGAGATGGCGACTGTTTCTGCTACCGCTATATCCCAGGTGCTCCGCACGGTGCCTGACACTTAACAAGCGCTCACTAAGTATTATTTAATAGATAAATAGTAGAAATCACGTACCTCTTATTCTCAAGACATCTGAGTTGTTCTTTGCTCTTCCCAAATACCAGCTAGAGGGACATAGGCTAAAACGCAATCAGGAAGTGGAAGAATCAGGGGGAGGACAGAGAGAAAGGTTTGAAGTCTTAGTTTCTCTGGTTAGATTAGTTGAATGTTAGAAAGTGTACCTCCAAACCCAAAGCAGCTTTCTATGGAGAAGTGGTAATGGGTAAATACACTCTTAGTCATCGGATATGTCCCCAAACATAGAACATGTCCATAACCATACTTCCAGGGCAGACTCCTCGCCGACTCTGGCAGTCCTCGAACTGTACAGCAACCGTCCTGCTATAAAGGATCCAAAGTCTTAAGCACGTCTGGACATCTGCTCTTTATACCCTCGTCCTCTATTCTAGAAAAGTATAGGATGACCCTTTATTCTCTGTACAGATAATCAGCTTTTTGCTGCTTAGTCAATACAGTTGACATAAGGGAGTGAAGGAAGGGTTCTAAACCCCCGGCATATGGCTCTTGGAAATACTGCTAGTTCCCCAGTCAAAATACAAAGAAAAGATGCAGTGTTTTACTTAGTGTAGCGATGATGATTTGAGAAATGGAAATTTTAGTTTTATTGGCATATTCTGACCTTTTGGGAGTTGGGACATCTTTTTCTTTCTTTTTGTTTTTTGTTTGTTTGGTTGTTTTTTGGGTTTGTGTTTTGTTTTTGTTTTTTACTATATAGGGATACTTGAACAAGTCAACTGACAAACCCAGAATTGAAAAGCAATTGCCTTTTTAAAGAAAGATATGGCAGGTTTTCCCAATTTTAACATTCAGAACTAGTTAAATGCAAAATCTTTATTCAACAAATATGCATATTGTGGAATTTATTCCACATTATTATCATATTATTATTAATATTAATAATTATTAATCATAATCTCCATTATGAATCATTAAGGTATCGAGGAAGAATGAACGGTAAGGCGAAGAAAAAAGAGCAACCACTCCCATTTGCTCTGTCTCAGTCATTCAATTTCTTCATCTCATTTGCTTTAATCTGTATCTTGTTTATTAATCCGTGTTTCTGTTTTTCAACTGCCATTCCCACAAGGCTGTAAAAGCCAGAGTGGGGCACAGTCCTTCTCTACGTCCCATGTCATACCCAGGGATCAGTGCAGTACTTGACCCATTTCATTGAATCTACAGCAACAGAATGACCAGCAATGGTGGTTAAAATGCAGATTCCTGGGATCCACTCCGTTATCTATTGACTGTTTTAGGTGGAATTCTGGAATCTGCAATTTTAACCCTTCTGGATGATTCTAAAGCATACCAAGTCTGAGGACTATGGAAGATTTTCAAATCTGTGGAAGAGCCACACACCTACAGAAGCTAAGAGAGTCACCGAGCACTATTACTGTAAGGGTTGCCTGAAATTTTAAAGGTAGAAGTACTGGACTCAAAGTTTGAAGGTTTCAACCTTTGTTCTGGCAAGTAGAATAAGCTCTTTCTAAAATGATATGAAAATGGATAACACAGCAAATTAAAGTTATTGTAGAGCATTTTTAAAAACCCAAATTATAGAAATCTGATACATTCCTTGAAAGCAGAAACCTCTATTTATTGATCCTTTTATACTTGACATCTAAGATTGTACCTTGAGTATGGTATGCACATTAACAGAATAAAGAAAAGAATTAACCCATTGACAAAGACACAAAACAATTTTTTTTTTAAAGATTTATTTATTTGACAGAGAGAAACACAGTGAGAGAGGGAACACAAGCAGGGGGAGTGGGAGAGGGAGAAGCAGGCTTCCCCCTGAGCAGGGAGCCCGATGCGGGGCTCGTTCCCAGGACCCTGGGATCATGACCTGAGCCGAAGGCAGATGCTTAACCGACTGAGCCACCCAGGCGCCCCCAATTTTTTTTTTTTTTAAGCTAAGCCTAAATGAGGAGTTAAGGCTTAGGAGGGTTTTTTTTTTTTTTTTGGTCTATCATCCACTGAATGAATATTGAGTGCCTCCTACACGCTAGCAGGCATCATGCTAGGTTTCTGGAAATAGAATGTTAAGATAAGAATAGACACGATTCCTGCTTGCATGGGCCTCTGAAATGGATCTATGATAAATAATAGGAAGATGCTTTGAGGGCTTACATAGGGGATTTTTACCCAGCCTGAGAACTGGATACACATGTGTCAGAGGCTCTCAGAGTGATAACTGAGTTGAGATCTATAGGTTACACAGGCATTAACTGGGGTAAAAGGGAGAGAAATTTCCAAGTAAGTAAAATAGTGTATTGGAAGGCTCTGTGGCAAGGGAATCCTGATATTTTCAAGAAATGAGGGGCACCTGGGTGGCTCAGTCGTTAAGCGTCTGCCTTTGGCTCAGGTCATGATCCCAGGGTCCTGGGATCGAGCCCCGCATCAGGCTCCCTGCTCCGCGGGAAGCCTGCTTCTCCCTCTCCCACTCCCCCTGCTTGTGTTCCCTCTCTCGCTGTCTCTCTGTCAAATAAATAAATAAAATCTTCAAAAAAAAAAAAAGATAGAAATGAGAAATGTCCCATGGGATGTGAGCATTAAAAAGCACATTGAAAATAAATTAGAGAAGCAATTAGGGACCAAACCATGAAGGGATTTTGGTGTATATTAAATACAATGGGGAAAGTATAAGTATTTTAAGCAACGAGATGATAGGATTAGAACTGCATTTTAAAAAGATCCTCTCTGCAGGCTAAAGTATAGGAAACAGATCAGAGATGTAAAAACTAGAGTAGATGCAGAAAAAACAGGAAGTTCCTGTATTCCTCTAGTTGGAGGTGACAGTGGAAAGTCTCTTATAGACATAAGAGATTTTAAGTAGTTAAATAAAAATCAATAAAACGTTTTATTTCCCTTTTTCTTTCTTACTTTCTGTCATTCTAACTTAATTTTCATCTTTCTGTTTTTCTCAAGCTGTGATTCAACTAGTTCCTTGCTTCTTGAATTGGTTCAACTTCGATCAACTTAATAGTTCACTTTAAATAGTTAAAAAACTTTATTAAGACCAGAAGAGTTGGGAGAGAAGTAAGTAAAGCAGTTAGTTTCTTAATATTTACTTAAATGTTGTTATTCCTTCCATTTTACCACGGCATGCTCGAAATTCTTGCTTGGGTTTCAGACTCTGAGGTGGAAGAACATTGCCATAGGTAGGATATTTTTCCAAATATTCAGTGTTGGGGCAAGATATGCCAGAATTTTCATAAATCCTTGTGGTTCCATGTGGACAGTGATGTCGCCTGTGCAAACATAAATAAACTGAAAGATTATTTTGACTTCCAAAAATATTTTATGATAATTGCATCTTCATCAGAGAGACCTTCAATAAACATAGAATCTCTAAATTTAAAAGCAACCTTACTAAAAAACAAACACAAAATACCTTCTGTTTATTCTGCAATGGTGTTTACCAAAACAAGAGAAAGGTATGATATATCCTTTACGGTGGAAACTCTCGTTTTCCTCTGACAAAGATTTAGTGGGTCTCCTTATACTAAGAAGCTGAAAAAGCTCACAAGCACATCTACCAGGCCCCTTGCAAGCAGGTTCCCCACCCAATTTAGCTTTCACCTGCTGGATGTTCACATGATACTCCAAATCAGAGAGCGCTACCTAGGGAGAGGGGCAGAGCCCAGCCCTGTTGCTGCCAGGGTCGTGGGAGAGGCGCCGAGAGGCTGGAGCCAGCAGCTGTCAGGCGGCATTCAGGTTTGCAAGGTGGCTTCCTGACTGGCAGCTCCCTGACCTTGGCAGTAAGGAGTGGTTCCCTGCCAACAACTGGGAATCTGCAGCCGAGCGGTAGGCCTCTCAGAACCACTCCTTAACTCTGTAACAGAGAACCCTGACCAATATATCATATAAGCTAATAGCACACAGTGGTTACAGAGAATGGGTTTGATCTTTAGGTGTGGCTACTGCAAGATGCAGAAATTGTAAACACTGAAAAAGTGGGTTGTAGAAGAGTATGTGTGGTATGCTCTGTTTCTCTCTCTTTCCTTGTAAAGGACTTGTAAAACAAGTCTTAAGGAACATTTTTATTTGTGTGGAGTAGGATTATGAGGGATTTTCACTATATTTTACATTTTTTGCCTTGCATTTTCATACCATGCCTCATGTATATTCATTTCATAATCAGAAAAAAAAAAAAAACCCACCATAAAAGCTCTTAACAAAACAGACAGAAAAACCCAAGCAAACAACAAAAAAGTATCATCCCACAATGCTGAAATAGGAGGTCGGTTTCTCAGGTCCGATGTCATTTGGGGACCCGGGCTATGTGCGAGGGCTAATAATACAAGCCCAAGGAAAGGTGAATTTGAGGGAAATGCAGATGCTCTGTAGATGAAATCAGAACCGGCTAGGATATCTGGACTCCGTGAACCCCCAGGAAGAACATAAGAGAGATCAGCTGCTCTGCCTGGAGGCTGCTGGATAGCAGGAAGAATTGTAATGCAGAGAAGAGTGAAGAGGTTGTGTCAAAGGCTATTCAGGTACATTCAAAATCAGAGGAGTTGAGAGATTCGGGATTATTGGCGGACAATGGAGGCTTTGGGAAAGTGCTGAAGTTGACTTGGTACCACACATGGTCTCTTGGGAAAATCAGGGACAGGGTACATAGGTCATGCATGGAGGTTCTGATATGGGCGCACTGAGTTACAAGAATCAAGTCGAAGCTTTGAAATTTCTCGTTGTTCTTAGTTTTATTTTCCAGCAAAGACATACATTCACATTATAACAAAACAAATAAATACTGAAAAGCTTATAAAGGAAAGCCAAAGTCTCCTGTCCCAATGTTTCTTATCTCTAGAAACAACTTTCTGATGATCTCTGCTTTTTAGTTTTCTGGAGGCTACATCTGTTTTTTAATTTTTTTATGAGCTTTGAACATCTTGATTTATCTGCTTAAATGACCAACTTTCAAATCCTAACATAAACATGACAGATTTGATTGGTACCATTCCACTCACTTCCCACTGTTGCATGGTCAATCATTCCGTGGAATCGACATGCTCCTAATATTTATTTAGCAGTGATTTAATCCCTGGGCCAACAATGAAGCTGAGGGAGAAGACTGTGTTTACAGGGGGTGGGAAGTTGTTAGGCAGGACTCAGACCAATTCTGGGTTTCAGGGTGGAGGCTACTCCCTTCTCAGTCAGGCAGATTCCTAAGGGAGCACTACTGCTTGGAGGGTACCAGGGACAGGGTCGGGCTTGGATGGAAAGCAGGGGCACTGCCTGGAGGGGCCCGGGGACGCGGTCGGGCTTGGATGGAAAGCGGGGGCACTGCCTGGAGGGGACCGGGGACGCGGTCGGGCTTGGATGGAGAGCGGGGGCACTGCCTGGAGGGGACCGGGGACACGTCGGGCTTGGATGGAAAGCGGGGGCACTGCCTGGAGGGGACCGGGGACGCGGTCGGGCTTGGATGGAAAGCGGGGCACTGCCTGGAGGGGCCCGGGGACCCGGTCGGGCTTGGATGGAAAGCGGGGGCACTGCCTGGAGGGGCCCGGGGACGCGGTCGGGCTTGGATGGAAAACGGGGGCACTGCCTGGAGGGGACCGGGGACGCGGTCGGGCTTGGATGGAAAGCGGGGCACCGCCTGGAGGGGCCCGGGGACGCGGTCGGGCTTGGATGGAAAGCGGGGCAGCCGGGGAGTGAGGGGGCGGGCGGCTGTTGCGGAGCGAGCGTCCGCGTCCCTTCACCTCCGGGGCGGCCACGACGGGGCTCCGGCCACCCCGCGCCCGGCCCGCCGCCACGCTGGCCGTTCCTTACCCGCAGGTGCAGATCTGACACAGACACCAGCTCTTCATGTTCTCGGCAGGCTGCGGTCGCCCCGCCGGCCCTCGGCACCTGCAGCTTCGCGGGATCGCGGCGCCTGCGGTCGTCACGGCAACCCCGGGCGCCCGGGAGACCGACGCAGCGCCGGCTTCCGGCGCGTCAGAGACGCGCGCGGGTCAGAGGTCGTGCGCCCGGCAGCCCCGCCCCCCGGCGCACGCGCGTCAGGGAGCGCAGGGCAGTGGGCGCCTGCGACGCGTGCGGTGCGGCCCGGCGAGGGGCTGAGCGGGGCCGAGCGGGGCCGAGCGGGCCTGAGCTGGGCAGGCGGGGCGGCCCGGCCGGTGAGTGCGGGTCCGCTCCGGGCGGCGGCGGGGGCTCGGGTCGCCGGCGGGCCGGAGGAGCCGCGGCGAGCCCGGGCTGGGAGCGGCCGCCGCCCGGGCCGTCGGGTCCACCTGGGGGCCGCGCACCGCCGCCTGCGTCCTGGAGACGGCGAATGCGGGGCCCCGGGGAGGGGAAGGGGCTGCGCAGTGGGTGCTTTCCTTCCTCTGCAAAACTCCGCAGTGCACCTGCCTGGTTGGGGAGCGTGTGAGCCGAAACACGGGAGAAACCTCATCCGCGGTGGGCGGTGGTGGAGCCGGGACTTTGGTCTGAGTGAGCGCGAGCGAGAATGCCGGCGCGAGGGGAGTGGGGAAGGACCGAGCAGCGGAAGGGAGAGGTGTCAGCGTCTTCCCTCCGTCCTGCAGACGGCCCTTCTTACGCGGGGACGGTTGCCCGGGAAGGCCTGTCCGGTGGCAGTTACTGGTGGTCCCGCCGCGGCGAGCTGCGGGAAGCCTCGCGGCCGTCCAGGTCCGGAGGGTGAGCGAGCTGCCTGATACCGGCGTGCTGCGGTGGCTGCCCCACTGCTCAGACTGGACTTGGGCCTGGGTGGGTGTGTCCCCTTCCGCAGACGTTCACTGGGTTCTTAGCTTAAGGGACCCGACAGGTCCTGTCAGCTCCCCGCGTTACAGGGGGAAAAATGTGAGGCCCTGATCTGCAGCGCGCGTGCCACGTGTGACACATGCCTAATTTTTAGTCGCAGGAAGGAAGGGACCATGGTGCTCAGTAGTTTGGATAAGATGATTCACCTGCAGAAGAACACTGCCAACATCAGGAACATCTGCGTTTTGGCTCACGTTGACCATGGTAAGAATCCTTTCTAAATGGGTTATTTTCAGTAATTAAGGGGGTGTGTCTCCACATTTGTCAGCAAAGCCAAGCTGTGGACAGTTGAGACTGATGCTTGCTAAGAAGCAAGTACGTCTTTAGAAGTTGAATGTTAGAGACGCTCGCCATAAAGCATTTGAAATGAGCACGGCTACCTAGTGATTAGCATTCCTCTATATAGTGTATATCACTGTTTCCAATTTTATTATCTTTTTAAGATTTTATTGATTGATTTATTTATTTGAGAGAGAGCTCGAGCGAGCGAGTGCGGAGCAAGGGGAGGGGCAGAGGGAGAGAGGGAATCTCATGTAGACTCCCCACTGAGCGTGGATCGGGGTGACAGTGAGAAGCCCTTGGCCAGTACACGCTTTATTGTGAGGATGATCATTAATATTTATTATGAGGTAGTAGGGAGCCACTGGAGAGCAAAACAAAGCAGGGCTGTTGAAATCAGCACGTTAGAAAGGTTAGTCTGGTGGATGTGGTCATGTGCACTGAAAGGCAGGTGAGAGGTTAGTGAGGTGGCTGTTGCCACTGAGGTAGTAGCTGAGGGCAGTGGTGTGGGAACTGCGAGGAGGAGAAGTGGTAAATCGCTGTGTCGGTGAAGCCGGCTGAGAGGGAGTGGTATGTACAGATCCAGCACTGACCCTCTGCCCCCCTTGAGTTTTTATAACGACTGCTCACATTTTGAGGACATGAGGTTTTCAAAAGTATTTCTTCTTTTGCTTTGTGAATTAAATCACATGGTGTCTGGTCCTAGGGATGCAGCCCCAGTGCAGAAAGATAGTGCTTTCTGGGCACTTAACACTCCAGGGGGTACATGCTTGCCGTACTGATAATGAGTTCTACTCCACTGGATCGTAGGGAAGTGTCGCCCTAGGATTGAGCGGACGCACAAGATGTCCATGCCAAGCGGACAACACATTATTAAAGCTCTTCAGTGCTCCCATGATTGCTTTCTGGTTTGTACTATTACAGATTCCATGGCTTTGCTGCAGTTCCCAGAGTGTTCTAGGACTTGTTGGTCTTAAAGAAAAGACCCTCCTTTTGCTACTTGAGCCCAGCTGCAGTAACCATATAAGCAGCACTCTTTAAACAAAGTTATCTGCCACTTCAGATTGTGTAGACTTCATAAAACCTTGTATGAAACTGTGTGTACTTGAGTCTACAAAGACTTTTTTATTACATAGTAGCTCCCTAGCTTTATGTTTGGATTCTAGGTAACTTTGGGAGTAGCTGCAGTATAGCTGATGCCCTCACAGTAGGAGCTAAGGGTAGATTTCCTGAATTTCTTTGCTAAGTAAGCATTTTCTTAAGACAGTTTAACTGGCAAATACCAGCCAAGGCTGTACGTGAGGAAATATGGCAGAAGATTATATTCTGCTTTTTTGGTGGTGTTTTACCCAGTATGCCGTTCAGAGACAAAAATGAGTGCTTTGCTATCTTTTTGTCATTCTAAGCTATCAAGAGTGTATGCTAATAGCATGGTCACTATTATGGATATCAGATGATTAATAATTATGATGAACTAGGTCAAATTCTTGTAGAACAGATTTTACTAACTACGTATCGTTTATCAGATGTTCCGTCTTTTGATTGGCATGTTGGTTTATCTCATCACCTAGGAGTCTGCATTTGACTCTATACGTGATGCCTCTGTTTAAAAAAACAAAAAACAAAAAACAAAACTACCCTGGGGGGGAAAAAGTCACTTGACAACTTTTCGGGTGAGGGTGATGAGATCCCTCGGGGTGGAAATATAAATTACAGCACTTTGAGCAGTAGAGTCTGTGTCCTTCCAGATGATATTCTGTTCAGAAGTCTAAATGCTCATTAGGTCTTGCTTCACTCTGTATAGGTAAGTAGGAAATCTTTGCAAAACCAGTTCTCATAGTCAGAAGTTAACTCTGTTGGTGCGGTACATCTCCCTTCCTGTCTAGAAAAAAAATAGATTTGAATTAAAATTGTTATTTTAACAGGAAAAACTACTCTGACTGACTGTCTTCTGTCTAGCAATGGGGTCATCTCCAGCCGCCTGGCGGGTAAGGTAAGTTGTTCTATTTGATGAATACTTGTTGCCTTTCAGTAAGTATTAGCTGTCTACAATGTCATGTGTTCTTAGAGATCCTGAAAGAGTGTGAAGTACAGTTTATGTGTCTAAGAAGCTGCTTATCTAGTTAGCAAAATAAAATAGGTGTTGAGAAAAAGCTATTTTTACATTGCTTTATATGAATATGTTATAAATGCAAAAATGAGTTTTTGCAACAAGTCCAGTGATAGCCTGGCACAATTGTGGAACATTCCACAGAGGACGAGACTCTTCATGGGGATGAGTTATGTGGTTTGAAGAGAAGGTGGAGAAACCGTCAGGTGGGGGGATAAGATGGATAATGGGGATCAAGGTTAATTTGTGTGTTGTGCTTGATTTGAGTGGAACATTTGCCTAGAGACTACTGGGAGAGGAAAACGCGTTGGTGGAGAGAAGGTATTGGATTATAGAAGAACTTGAAGGCTAACTTGAGTACCAAAGGAGGGCTTCCGAAGTCTTGAGTGTCATGATGGAAAACAGTGTTTTAGGAAATGAAGTTAAAGACATGTTTGTTTCCAGCTCTGAGTGAAAGGGTGTGGAATAAGTTACTGGCATTAGAGAAATGGAGATGTCCCTTCCCTTAATGAATTTAGGACATAATCAGAATTTGTCAGGTAACTGGGAACTGAGAGGAGAGGAGGTAGAGAAGCAGAAATGAATAGGAAAGTAGCTGTAGGAGACTGGTGTCAGACTCGGACATTGGAGGCAGGTGGCATGAGGACTGGCCTGAGGTGCCACGCGGAGGGACTGAGGAAACCAGACTGAGCGAGATAAGGAACCGCTTGTGTTTCCTCTACCTGAGGAGTTTGAAAAGTGCAATAGCCCTAAAGTAAGTAGATGGAAATAATAAAGCACATGTTAGCGAAGTAGAAAACAAATATTTTATAAAAAAGATCAATGAAGCTGAAGTCAGTTCTTGGAAAAGATTGTTATAAACAACACCTGTGATACAGTAAAGGTGGACACAGGTCATTACACATGTAAAGAGTGAGCCCTAACGTGAACTAGGGACTTCAGTTCATGAAGATGCGTTGATAGGGGTTCATTAAGTGTAATGTGTACCGCGCTTGCACTAACACAAGGTGTGAATAATAGGGAAACTGCGTGTGAGTGTGTTGGGGGTGGTGTTTGAGAGCCTCTGTACTCACCCATCAGTTGTTCTTTGAACTTAAAATTTCTCTAGAAAGATAGTCTGTTAAAAAATATTAGCAATACAGACAATTTCTGGTCATCTTTTAACATGAGTGATAAATATCTAGCAAAATTGATCAAGAAGAAAGGCAAGGAGGAGAAGTGCAGCCTGCTAGGAAAGAAAGTGCTGCAGGGATGGGAAAGGTGGGAGTGGGACAAGATGGGCAGCAGCCCAGCAACAGGCTTAGAGATGGAGAGCTGGGACCCACCACGGTGGGGTCAGGAAGAAAGAGAAAATAGTCATTCCAGAAATGGAATTTGTTGGCAGAAATCTTTCCACAAGGTCCAGATGGTTTAACTCTCTCGTTCTAGCACACATTCAGGGAACAGATGTTCTCAGTTTTGCTCATCCATTCCAGAACACAGCGGGGAGGAAGCAGGGAGTACTCTCCAGCCCCCCACCTTGATTCCCGAAGTGGGCGAGAGTAATAATACAGGATGGGACAATCCCATAACAGCCATGTGATGGGAGATGCAAAAGTTATAGCCATTATTAAGAAGCAGAATCTGGAATTGTATAAAGCGCTAGTTTTTCATAGCTAAATAGAGTTTATCACAAAGAATTTAAGATTGGTTTAATATGTCATTTCACCATGTTAACAGATTAAAGGTAGGAATGTCATGATCATTTCAGTAGATGCAGAAAACAGAATTCAGCCTCCTTTTTGTTAAAACCTCTTAGCGAAGTAGACGTAGAAGGGAATTTCTGCACTGTGATATGGAGTATTTGCAAAAAATCCTGCCCCCTTAATGATGCATGGTTGACATTTTTGCATTTATATTCAGGAATAAGGCAAGGGCAGCTCCTTCCCCCTTCTGCTCATTGTGTTCCCCGCTTCTGTTGTCACTGCCCTGGAGGTTCTGCCGCAACCATAAAGCGAAAAAGAAAAATAGGAGTTTCAGAAAGGGTGGTATGACTTTGTAGAAAACGCAGAAGAGTATACAGATAAATTGTTAGGATATTAATAAGAATTTAGCAGCCTTCAGGATACAAAAGTCATTGAAAAGAGTATACATGAGCAATAAGCAGAAAATATAGCACTTACATAGCATAAAAAATGTCCCTGTGAGATATTGGGAAAAACGTAAATACATGGAGAGCTAGACCATGCTCACAGATTGCTGGACTCAGTATTTTTAAAATGACAGTTTTCTTTCATGTTGACCTGTAAGCAGTTCTTGTAAAAAATTTCAAGTTTTTTAAAATTTGAATTTGATATGCTGATTCTAAAACCATGCAGAACAAAGGGCCAGTAATGACTTGTCTGTAAAGACATGTCTGAAGAAGAGTAGGTTGTGCAATGTGTCTTACCGGATAGTAGGACTTACTATGAATGTACGATAGCTTTGTGGTTTGCAGTTGGCTGAGGGATAAAATTGACCGGTGGCCCAGAATAGCAGGCCTAGAAACAGGGATCCTGATTTATCACAGAGGTGGCATTTCTGATCTGTAGGGAAAAGATGAGCCTCTCTATGCGTTGTCCTCGGACAGTTGGTTATCTATGTGGAAAATAAATAAAATTGGGCCTCTACCCAACACAGCACACAAAAATCAGTAGCATGTAATTAAAATACTTATATGTGAGAGGCACAATTATAAAATTTGTAGAAAATAATACAGGACGATACTTTTATGACCTTAAGAGAAGATTTCTTATATAAAACAAAGAAGTACATACAATTATGTAAGTTTAATCAACTCAACTACATTAAAACTAAGAACATCTATTTTTCAGGAGACACCATAAAGAAAGTTAAAAGACAAACCTGGTAACTGGGGGAAATAATGACACATAATGGACTAAGGTCTAATATTCAGCGATTATAAATAACTCTTATCCAAAACAGAATAAATCTATAACACAACCATTAAAAAGATGGACAAACATCTTGAACAAGAAACTCAGGGTACGGGGTGCCTGGGTGGCTCAGTTGGTTAAGCGACTGCCTTCAGCTCAGGTCATGATCCTGGAGTCCCAGGATCGCGTCCCACATCGGGCTCCCTGCTCAGCAGGGAGTCTGCTTCTTCCTCTGACCCTCCTCCCTCTCATGCTCTCTATCTCTCATTCTTTCTCTCTCAAATAAATAAATAAAAAATCTTAAAAAAAAAAAAAAACCTCAGGGTAAACTCATAGAAGGTTACTCAACCCCACTGATAATTGGAGAGATGTAAATTAGAAAAGTATTATCATCCATCTGATTTGAAAAATAGCCTGACCATTTCAGGTGTTGCTGAGGTCTGGCAGGAGAGGCTCTGATTCACTCTTTAAAGTGTGGAACAGTTCAGTCTCTTCAGAAAACAATGTGGAAATAGCTAGTAATGTTGAAGATGTGCGCATTTAATATCCCAGAAATTCCACTTCTAGGTAGTCTGCCAAGAGACAGACATTCATCTGTTAATGATAGCTCAATGATAGTTTAAAAAACTAAAATCCATCCACCTGTCCCATCACAAACAGCATGGATGAATAAGGTGTGGTGGCTTTGTGTAGTGGAATCCTACAGTAATGGAAATGAGTGAATGATGACTATGTCTGCCCATCAATATGGACAAATCTCAGGAATATGATATTGAGCAGAGACAAAGTGACGGTACCATATATGTATGTGTGTGCATATGTATGTATGTAGAGTATGATTCCATTGGTATAGGGCCTAAAACCTGCAACTCTAAATGATATATTGCTTAGTGGTACACTCATTTTTAAAACTTATAAAGAAAGCAAGTGAATGAACAAGGTAAAATTTAGGATAGCAGTTACCTCTGAGCCAGGGCCACAGGAGGACGTCAAAAGTAACATAAATCTTTTTCTTTCTTAAATAGGATGGCACACACACAGGTGTTCACTGTATTATTCTTTTTGCTATATATATGTTTTGTATCAACTCAGTGCTTAAAAACACGTGTAGAAGAATGACCAGGGACGAAGACTTTGGAGGAAGGCCTCAGAGGTCAAAGAGGTGAAGGGGAACCAGCAGTACCATCTCAGGAGAGCTAGGAAGGGAGCTAGGAGATTGCGGACTCCTGGAAGAGTCTCACAAGTGCGTGTGTCCACACCCGCACACAAGGGTCAGGAGCTATGTCTGTCTGATGCCACACTGAAATCAGGAAGACGGAAGGTTAGAAAGGATGATTGTGTTTGGCCAGAGGTCACTGTAGCTTTTAGGAGTTTGGTTTTGCCAGAGCTGCGGGAATGGAAGGCTGTCAGCAGATTAAGTTGATGCGGGATGAGTCAATGTGGCAGTCCCATGTCAATAAGTTATTCCTGAAACATTTGAGTGAAAGAAGTGAGTCAATGTAAAGGTGAAGAATTTTTCAAAGGAGACAAAGTGGAGAGAAGTACGGCAGGGCAAGCGACGGCGGTCCTGGGGAGGAGGGAAGGAAGTTAGTGAGGCGCGCAGGCCCGGGGGGGTGCAGAGGAGTGGTGGCTCAGTCAGTGTTGATGTGCTGCGGAGCCCAGAGATTGAGGTGTGGGCCCTTGTTTGTGGCATTAACACTGATGAAAGCCGTCAGCTAAC
The DNA here is from genome assembly GCF_011800145.1 of Mirounga leonina. Taxonomy (NCBI): domain Eukaryota; kingdom Metazoa; phylum Chordata; class Mammalia; order Carnivora; family Phocidae; genus Mirounga; species Mirounga leonina. Next base: position 25,936,634 of record NW_023270464.1, read on the forward strand.
TGGTCACGTTAGAAATATTTTCCACCATACCATTCTTTTTTTTAAAAAACGTGTTTAAAATCTGCTGATTTGCGGAAAGGAGTGAAGGCTCCTCATGATTCTAGGCACCTGTTTCAATCTTTGCTGGGACTTTGTCAAACAGCCTAGGAGTAGGGAAAGACAGGCTCTGTTCTGGACGTGCAGAAGGGATTCCTCCGCACGCTACTTTCTGTGACTTGTTCACGGAGTACCCAGTCATTCACGGCCCACATGTGAGTGAGCAGCACTCTGAGAGGGTGTGCGGTATTGGAATACGCTCAGAAAGTTCTCCAGACCTTCCCCACTTGTAACAAATACAGAGGGCTTTTAGTTTAAACATTATGTGTTTAAAGCAAAAGTCCAACTCAGTCCATTTTAATGTTGACATTTTAATTCATTGGGAAGTAAGGATGCTTTTGTTGCATTTTTACAGTTAAGGTACATGGACAGCAGAGAAGATGAACAGGTTCGAGGGATCACTATGAAATCCAGTGCCATTTCACTACATTATGCAAAAGGTAAATCTGTGTTTTAAAGAAAAATAGTTTTGTATCTTCAGTGTCCTTCTTTCTCTTTCTGAATTAATTGTCTGCCTCAGTTTCTTTGCTTTATATTCCACACATTTCATTCTGGCCTCCAGATGATCTGTTGTCAGAGACAGGCTGTCCAGACTTGGATGCAGATGGGGACCTCTGACTGGCTTGAGGGCAGAAGAACAGGCAGTTCACACCTGCCTCCCCTCCACCCAGGCGATTGTATGGATTTCTTCACAAGGATGGTCAAGAGTCTCAGGACTTTGCTGGCTCAGCCTTAGTGTTCCAATTCCTGGCTGGATCCTTATTCTGTCCTAAGGCCCCAATGTTGGATTTAGCATCTTTCTTAATTGGGTTGCCATGATCATTACAGCTTGCTTTCCCCAAATCAGGATGTCATTTTCATGGTAATACTTACAGGAATTTACGTGACAGAAATAGTATTACAAGTATGTGAGATACATATTCAGTGATGTTCACCAAAAAGTTTGTATTAGTTAAAAAAATGCCAACAACCTTTATGTCTGTCTTTGGAAAATGGTCAAGTACACTGATACTTCCTTCCCGTGATAAGCATACGAACACCTGTTGGATCTCTATGTGATAATATAGGAAAAATACGTTGAGGCAAAAAGCAAGTCGCAGAATAAATACTTGCACGGTAAGAGTGTGTTTTGGTAATCAAATATTACGTGTGTAGACAGATGTCTGGAAGGATGCACACTAAAACCTTAACACCAGTTATCTCCAGGGGCTGAGTTATGTGAAACTTACATTTTCTAAAATATTTATTTTTGTACTCTTTGGAAACTTTACACAAAATGTGCCTTTTTATAATTAGAAGAAAATAATAGAGATGTATTTCATTTCCCTACGCGACTGATCTGTGGCTCATCTTTCCCAGTGCCCTGTGTCCGGCCCTGGCACCAGGGGGCCTTCTGCCTGAGGCACAGCTCTATTCTCTTTGACGTCAGTCTGCAAAATATTTTTGTACTAGGGGCGCCTGGGTGGCTCAGTGGGGCGCCTGGGTGGCTCAGTTGGTTAAGCGACTGCCTTCAGCTCAGGTCATGATCCCAGGGTCCTGGGATCGAGTCCCGCATCGGGTTCCCTGCTCTGCGGGGAGCCTGCTTCTCCCTCTCCCACTCCCCCTGCTTGTGTTCCCTCTCTTGCTGTGTCTCTCTCGGTCAAATAAATAAAATCTTTAAAAAAAAAAAAAAAATATTTTTGTACTAAACCAATTTTGAAGCTCTTAGGTATTCTCAGTGAATTCCTAATGTTTCATATTTAAAGTAATGCCTTATCTTTTTAAAACTACCTCTCATTTTAAAGGGTATGTCCTCGTGTGGCATGGGTCAGTTTATTTACCATCTCCCCTTATTTTTTATAGACTTCAAGAGATTTGTGCCTTCCTCTCCACACTCGTTAGTCTGTTTTTATTTGACGATTCCTCTAGATGTCAGTTTTAGTTGTTGCCTCTGAATTTGGTCTCCAGTTCTGCCATCCCCTTTTTAACCATTTTATTAAGGTTTACTTTATATCACATAACACCCATTCCAATTCACTTGTCTCCCTGGCATGGTGGTGTAGTAGAATGGCTATAGGACCCTGGGGGGTTGAATGGTCTAACCTCTGCTTTGTTGACCCCTGACCTTGGGCATCTTGCACTCATTGTTTTAGATACGCTTTCTTGACTGCACAGAACCAAGACTTTAGCTCGCTTGTGCTGGGGTGGGATGGCTTATTGAAAGATAATGAGTATCACGATATTGGAGACAGTATTCATGAAAACCAAAAAAACAGCAACATCGAGTGACATCTCATAGAAATTGGAGCCGGATGTTGATTCTGGACCCAAGGTGGCCCTAGAGACCATTAGTACAAGTTAATGGATCTTTCTGGAACTCCACTTTTATCATCCCTGGGTCTCATTCTCTGTCTTTGCCTCTGTTACCCTGTAAGTCTTTTCTCTCTTTCGTAGCTTTTGCTTACTCTTAGTGTCCCCATCTTCATAAACTCACTTTGCCCTGACCTCTCATCTCAACTTCTGTTTTTTCCACCCTATTTCCATTGCTTACTGCTGCTTTGTCTTGTGTTTCTAATCACACATTCTCAGGAGCAAGATGTGGCCTAGCTTATCTTTTTATGCTGGGCCCTGGCAGAGGTTGCACCTATGGATTGGCCACCCTTGGGTTGGACGGTCACCTCCTAGTGTGTTGAGTGGTGATTGGAGTGGAGTCATAGAGGATCAAATGTGTCTCTTTGTGAGCATAGAGGGGGCTTGGGCGTAGCCAGTTGCTACACCTGACGATTGGTGCAGAGTCTTCTTTTCCCTACGTACAAAATGGGGATAGAAGTTGGAGGTGTTGAGTGAGGACATGCTGTCCGAACGCCTCCAAGATAAGACAACATTCTTATCTATATCTCAGCACTGACTCGGCAAGAGGGTATTCCTGCTGTGAAGGTGGGACGGTCTGAAGGGGACCCCCTCCGGGAGAAGGGAAACCTGTTGGTTGAAGAAACTCCACAGGTGATTTTTATCTCCCCGTGTCTTCCCCTCCTTCCTGCCCCCTTCCAAATAACCTCTTCGTTAAGAATCTCTGCACTCAATGTTAATTTAGTCTGTTCTGGTTCTGACTCTTGATTTAACTGGCTTTCAAAAATTTTTTCAAATCCTTATTTGGATTAAAAGGGAGGGCATTTTCCTCGTTTAAAGTAAACATGCTTACAAAACCCAGGTATGGTATTGAAATGGTGTGGAGAACCCAGTTATGTTGTAGAAGGTGATACTTCGCATTTTCCAGGGACCCGGTTCTTCCTTGAGAAAATGGAGCCTCTCATCTTTACATTTGTGACCCAAATTTGCTACAAATGTTGGGACCATATTGTTAAACCTTGTTATTTCCCTGTTTCTTACCTCTCTTTGTCCTTCCCACAGGGATACCATCCATTTATCTAGTCATTTCAAGAGTTAGGAAATACTATACATTGTACATTCTATAAAAAAAATCCTCAGGGTATGTAATTCCTTTGAATCCTTTAGCCCAGAATTCAGATCAAGATGAGAGAAATGTCTTTAAATGGGTCAAAGAATTTGAAATTCATAGAGCATTCTTCGAATAGTCTCGGCATATTGCTGCCATTTCTGCTGTGTAGCCAATCTTTATACCTGTGAATGAATATTACTTTTGCAGAACTTCTGAAATGTTCATTCTAATTCATCTTTTTAAAAATTCTAAATACATTTACAAATTTGTATGTGTTGTAGAAAATTCAACATATTATAGAATATGCAGTAAAACACAAGAATGAAATAAGAATCACCCCTAGTTTTACCACATTATGTTTTCAGTTTTTGCATCTAATCCAGCCATAATTTTACGTGTGTGCGTGCGCATGCACACGAGCTGTGAGGTAAGTGTCTAACTGAATTTTCCCCCAGATCATTAACTACTTCTTTTTTTTTTTTTTTTAAAGATTTTATTTATTTATTTGAGAGAGAGAATGAGATAGAGAGAGAGAGCATGAGAGGGGGGAGGGTCAGAGGGCGAAGCAGGCTCCCCGCCGAGCAGGGAGCCCGATGTGGGACTCGATCCCGGGACTCCAGGATCATGACCTGAGCCGAAGGCAGTCGCTTAACCACCTGAGCCACCCAGGCGCCCTCATTAACTACTTCTTACAGCACCAGTCACATGTGACTATTAAATCGTATATTATTAGTTCTTGACATGATGTTGGTATCGATAACCTCTACCTGAGCAAGGCAGGCAGAAAGTGAATTAATTGTACCCACCCCTGAAGTACCCCCCTAAGACCCCCAGGTGGGGGCAGATGCCGTTCTGCTCCAACGGACTGATGCTCTGTGGGAATCTGCTTTTTCAAGAAGAGTTGGCATTGAGCTTTTGGTAAAATCTTCCAATTTTTAAGCTATTGGCAGCTTCTTTACAAATTTGTGAACCCCCCCCCACCCATGGAAAAATTGTGGCGGGCTTTAACTTAGAGGCTTCCGGTTTGTAATGTGAGGCTCCCAGGCCAGCTAACAGCCTGGTTCAGGGAGACACTCCGCGTTCATTCACGAGGCAACTGCGTGTTGCTTGGAGGCCAAGGACAGGCTCTCTGCAGGCTCTCTGGTCTTAATCTGCAAAGACGGGGCCAGTGGGAGACCGAGTCGTGCCACCCACATTCACACCAGGCCAGCATGTGCCGGAAAGCCTTTCTTACTGAGATGCAGTAGCTTCCTTTTCCTTCTGGAAGTGTGAACAGTAACCCATGGTCCCAATTATTGTCCTACTTATAGGACTAAGGCTAGGAGTCGGGGGGGGGGGTGGTTCCATCGTCTGTCCCTTGTTTGACTGAAGGTCAGACTTCTTTCTCTTAAGATAATGTATTCTGTGAAGCATTCTGTTGATGCTGGATGTAAGAAAATGGGTGCATGATGGTTTCATTCTAAGCCGAGTGCCTCATATACATGATTTCATGGGTATTCTTCACAGCAACACTGTGAGATGGATACTACCCTCATTTTACATACATACAGAGTGGAGTTCAGGGAGTTTCAGAAACTTTCCCAAGGAGAGAGGGGTTAGCAAGCGGCAGTGGTCCTGGGAACCAGATGATTCCGTTTCCAGCTTGTTCACTTGGACCAGGAGTCTCTTGGAGGTCGGTCAGTCCAGACCATGGCTGATGGCTCCTGAAGTGTGCCTCTCCTGTCCACGAGGGATTGCTGGGGCTGCTTAGAGACGTCTTACAGCCAGCATTGCCCGCATCCCTGCTGTCCTTGGTCACCGCCCAGGTTGGGAGCCTCCCTACCCGTCTCTTCCCCATGTTCCTCTGTGATGTTAACACCCCTCCCTCAACCTCCTGCTATTCCCTTCCTTCCCAAAACGTACTTTGCAAAGGTTCCAAGGTAAACAAGCATCTCTCCATCCTCAACGTCTTTTTGTTGATGTTCTCTCCTCCGCTGCCGGCCTGGCTATTTTCCCAGGACACTGCTCTCCTTGGACTCATTCTTCCCTGCTCCATCCGTCTCTGGGTTAAGACATGGGGTTGCCATTCTCTTCATTCCCTGCGTCTGGTTCAAAGCTTCATTCTTCCAGCCTTGTTTTAAAACTCCCCTCTCTTTTGAGATTCATACAGTCTAACTGTTCTCCTCTTTCCTGTCCTTGTCAGCTCCTGAGGATGGTGCAGACTCATTAGTGATCTTAGCACCTGACTCGTCGTTTTCCTTTTTACCCAGATCTGCCAAGGTAGGTTTTACCATTCCTGACAATGAACCCCCCGACAGCGTGGCCTCTCAATAGCGGCAGTGTGTAGATCTCCACTTCTTCACCCACTCGCTGTCACGGCTCCTTTCTGGTTGTTAGCATCTTCTGGAACTGCCCATCTTTGACATTTCAGGTTGGAATACTCGCTTCCCCAGTCTTCGATCCTCCTGCTCTCTCACCTGTGGTGTGAAGTTCCCATTCTTGGACTTCCTCAAGTTCTCCAGCTCCTTGAGCCCCGTCCGCATCCTCCATTCACTGCCCGTCTCTGACAGCCCAGATCGGTCATCTCACTGCCAGTCCCTCCAAGGGCCTCAGTTTCTTTGCCTTCTGTCATTTCTCCGAGCAGAACTGTAACCGTGGACAGAGCTAGCGCTACACTTCTTCCTTCTTCTCCCGGGCTGGGGTCTTGGCTGGTCCTCAGGGCTACTGACAGACGTGTGCTCGGGACTTGGCTCCTGCTGCTGAGTTTCTTCTCTCCTGTATCTTCACTGACCAACTTGACCATTAGCTTTTTTTTTTTATTTTTTTTTAATTTATTTTTATTTTTTTATTTTATTCTTATGTTAATCCCCATACATTACATCATTAATTTTAGATGAAGTGTTCCATGATTCATTGTTTGTGCACAACACCCAGTGCTCCATGCAGAATGTGCCCTCCTCAATACCCACCACCAGGAGGCTAACCCATCCTCCCACCCCCCTCCCCTCTAGAACCCTCAGTTTGTTTTTCAGAGTCTGTCGTCTCTCATGGTTCGTCTACCCCTCCGATTTCCCCCGCTTCATTCTTCCCCTCCCGCTACCTTCTTCTTATTCTTTTTTTTTTTCCTTAACATATATTGCATTATTTGTTTCAGAGGTACAGATCTGATATTCAACAGTCTTGCACAATTCACAGCGCTTACCAAAGCACATACCCTCCCCAGTGTCCATCACCCAGTCACCCCATCCTTCCCACCCCACCCCCCACTCCAACAGCACTCAGTTTGTTTCCTGCGATTAAGAATTCCTCATATCAGTGAGGTGATATGATACATGTCTTTCTCTGTTTGACTTATATCACTCAACATAATACCCTCCAGTTCCATCCACGTCGTTGCAAATGGCAAGATCTCATTCCTTTTGATGGCTGCATAATAGTCCATTGTATATATATACCACCTCTTCTTTATCCATTCATCTGTCGATGGACATCTTGGCTCTTTCCACAGTTTGGCTCTAGTGGACATTGCTGCTATAAACATCGGGGTGCACGTAGCCCTTCGGATCCCTACTTTTGTATCTTTGGGGTAAATACCCAGTAGTGCAATTGTTGGATCATATGGTAGCTCTATTTTCAACTTTTTGAGGAACGTCCATACTGTTTTCCAGAGTGGCTGCACCAGCTTGCATTCCCACCAACAGTGTAGGAGGGTTCCCCTTTCTCCGCATCCCCGCCAACATCTGTCATTTCCTGACTTGTTAATTTTAGCGATTCTGACTGGTGTGAGGTGGTATCTCATGGAGGTTTTGAATTGGATTTCCCTGATGCCGAGCGATGTTGAGCACTTTTTCATGTGTCTGTTGGCCATTTGGATGTCTTCTTTGGAAAAATGTCTGTTCATGTCTTCTGCCCATTTCTTGATTGGATTCTTTGTTCTTTGGGTGTTGAGTTTGATGAGTTCTTTATAGATTTTGGATACTAGCCCTTTATCTGATATGTCATTTGCAAATATCTTCTCCCATTCTGTCGGTTGTCTTTTGGTTTTGTTGACTGTTTCCTTTGCTTTGCAAAAGCTTTTTATCTTGATGAAGTCCCAAGAGTTCATTTTTGCCCTTGCTTCCCTTGCCTTTGGCGATGTTTCTAGGAAGAAGTTGCTTTGGCTGAGGTCAAAGAGGTTGCTGCCTGTGTTCTCCTTTAGGATTTTGATGGACTCCTGTCTCACATTGAGGTCTTTCAACCATTTGGAGTCTATTTTTGTGTGTGGTGTAAGGAAATGGTCCAGTTTCATTCTTCTGCATGTGGCTATCCAATTTTCCCAACACCATTTGTTGAAGAGACTGTCTTTGTTCCATTGGACATTCTTTCCTGCTTTGTCGAAGATTAGTTGACCATAGAGTTGAGGGTCCATTTCTGGGCTCTCTCTTCTGTTCCATTGATCTATGTGTCTGTTTTTGTGCCAGTACCATGCTGTCTTGATGATGACAGCTTTGTAATAGAACTTGAAGTCCGGAATTGTGATGCCGCCGGCTTTGCTTTTCTTTTTCAATATTCCTCTGGCTGTGCGGGGTCTTTTCTGGTTCCATACAAATTTTAGGATTATTTGTTCCATTTCTTTGAAAAAAGTGGATGGTATTTTGATGGGGATTGCATTGAATGTGTAGATTGCTCTAGGTAACATTGACATCTTCACAATATTTGTTCTTCCAATCCATGAGCATGGAACGTTTTTCCATTTCTTTGTGTCTTCCTCAATTTCTTTCATGAGTATTTTCTAGTTTTCTGAGTACAGATCCTTTGTCTCTTTGGTTAGATTTATTCCTAGGTATCTTATGGTTTTGGGTGCAATTGTAAATGGGATGGACTCCTTAATTTCTCTTTCTTCTGTCTTGTTGTTGGTGTATAGGAATGCCACTGACTTCTGTGCATTGATTTTATATCCTGCCACTTGACTGAATTCCTGTATGAGTTCTAGCAGTTTTGGGGTGGAGTCTTTGGGGGTTTTTCACATAAAGTATCATATCATCTGCAGAGTGAGAGTTTGACTTCTTCTTTGCCAATTTGGATGCCTTTGATTTCTTTTTGTTGTCTGATTGCTGTGGCTAGGACTTCCAATACTATGTTGAATAGCAGTGGTGATAGTGGACATCCCTGCCGCGTTCCTGACCTTAGGGGGAAAGCTTTCAGTTTTTCCCCATTGAGAATAATATTTGCTGTAGGTTTTTCATCAATGGCTTTTATGATATTGAGGTATGTACCCTCGATCCCTATACTCTGAAGAGTTTTGATCAAGAAAGGATGCTGTAGTTTGTCAAAAGCTTTTTCTGCATCTATTGAGAGGATCATATGATTCTTGTTCTTTCTTTTGTTAATGTATTGTATCACATTGATTAATTTGCAGATGTTGAACCAACCTTGCAGCCCAGGGATAAATCCCACTTGGTCGTGGTGAATAATCCTTTTAATGTACTGTTGGATCCTATTGGCTAGTATTTTGGTGAGAATTTTTGCATCCATGTCATCAGGGATATTGGTCTGTAATTCTCCTTTTTGATGGGGTCTTTGTCTGGTTTTGGGATCAAGGTAATGCTGGCCTCATAAAACAAGTTTGGAAGTTTTCCTTCCATTTCTATTTTTTGGAACAGTTTCAGAAGAATAGGTATTAATTCTTCTTGAAATGTTTGGTAGAATTCCCCTGGGAAGGCATCTGGCCCTGGGCTTTTGTTTTTTCGGAGATTTTTGATGACTGCTTCAATTTCCTTAGTGGCTATAGGTCTGTTCAGGTTTTCTATTTCTTCCTGGTTCAGTTTTGGTAGTTGATACATCTGTAGGAATGCATCCATCTCTTCCAGGTTATCTAATTTGCTGGCATAGAGTTGCTCATAATATGTTCTTATAATTGTTTGTATTTCTTTGGTGTTGGTTGTGCTCTCTCCTCTTTCATTCATGATTTTGTTGATTTGGGTCATTTCTCTTCTCTTTTTGATAAGTCTGGCCAGGGGTTTATCAATCTTGTTAATTCTTTCAAAGAACCAGCTCCTAGTTTCGTTGATCTGTTCTACTGTTCTTTTAGTTTCTATTTCATTGATTTCTGCTCTGATCTTTATGATTTCTCTTCTCCTGCTGGGTTTAGGCTTTATTTGCTGTTCTTTCTCCAGCTCCTTTAGGTGTAGGGTTAGGTTGTGTACTTGAGACCTTTCTTGTTTCTTGAGAAAGGCTTGTATTGCTATATACTTGCCTCTCAGGACTGCCTTTGCTGCATCCCAAAGATTTTTGAATAGTTGTGTTTTCATTTTCATTGGTTTCCATGTATTTTTTTAATTCTTCTTTAATTTCCTGGTTGACCCATTCATTCTTCAGTAGGATGCTCTTTAGCCTCCATGTATTTGAGTTCTTTCTGACTTTCCTCTTGTGATTGAGTTCTAGTTTCAAAGCATTGTGTCTGAAAATAGGCAGGGAATGATCCCAATCTTTTGGTACCGGTTGAGACCTGATTTATGACCTAGGATGTGATCTATTGACCATTAGCTTTTAAGGATGCTCACTCCAGTCTGTCTCATCTTGAAAACAGATGCTCATTCATCCTTCCCGCCCCACGTTCCCCTAGCCCCGTCTTGGTCGGGGGCGTGCTGCTTTCAGTCTTGCAGCAGCTTACAGTAGTGACACGTACGACCCGTGTGAAATTGAGCGAAAGATAGCCCTTGGTCTCTGACTTTCCCTCCAGGTTGAAGTAAACACCGGTTCTAAGCAGGTTGCCAAGGTTTGGAACCCTGACGTAAGTTCCAAGAGATGAACATCAACCCTTTTTTTTTTTTTTTACACAAGGCTTCTTTATTCTGGGTCTTATTTTATCCTTACAGGCAAAAATGCCAGTAAGTAGAAAGGTCAAGACAGTGTAGTCATGTAATTGCTAGATTTCCTACCCACGCAGCAGGATTTCAAAGGTGGCGAGGTTCCTAGTGATGTCAGAGTTCAGGGTGCGGCCCCAGTACCGAGTGGCTGGCCCGCATGGGCACGCCGAGAAAAACCACAAGCCGGTGAGGTCACCTGTAGGCAGAGGTGGCCCACATGTGGTCTCCTTTGTTTCATGTCGGGGGGAGGGTCTGGAGAGGACTTCGGGATGGGGCCATGCGACAAGAAAACTTCATTTGTTTGTCATTCATAGTTGTTTGTAGGTCATTGTCTCACTCCTCCCTAAACCACCTCACTTCTGACATTCATACCATCAGGATCAACCCCCCACGATCTCTTCTTGTAACAGCCTTCTCACGAAGACCCACTCGGTTCCCCTGCAGAGACCTGTTACCTGTGTCGGCAAATACGAGATAAAATGCATCATTATTTCAGGTCCCTGAAATAATGAACCATATCAGTTGATTTACTATAATCTTATATACTACTTTAAAATAGAAAGGGATAGTAGTGGTATTTCCTGTGGAAACTTCCTGTGGAAACTCCTGTGGTTACCATTTAGTTGGGGCCTAACTTTTGTCCGTAAGTGTTGCATGTTCTGTAAGTAATGTGCCAGGGAACGTGTTCTCACATGGCTTGGGTTTTGTCCGTGTTCCTGATACCGTTGTTGTGAGATTTAGTGTTCTCCTAACATGCCAGAACAGAAGAGACACTTACATGAAGTGCGGATCTTCGGCCATGAGTGGATGGACATCTCCCTTTGTTTGAAGGCACGTTGTCTCCTGTCGGCTTTTTGTGTGTGCGCGCTAGCGAACGTCTTCCGTGTTTCAGAAATTGAACATGACCTTGTGAAGTTTTCCTCTTCATAGAGGAGACCTTTGGCAGGCACTGGTGACAGATATGCACCTTCCGTGAGGCAATTACCCGTGGCACCCTAAGCCTGGAGGACTCACGGGCATGGGAGGGATGATTTTCCCATAACCCCCGTGAGCAGAAACTGTCTGCAAGATACCTGCCACGATTAACTTCAGGGCTTCCAGCTTTTTCTTTTCCCCAGTCTCCTGGAACATGAAAAAAAAAAAAATGGGTTGGCGCTCTGCGGATTAGAGCAGTCCCTGAAATGAAGAGGTGTGTTTTGGAATGCCTGGGAAGTATGGCTTAATGCGCTAGCAGGAGTCGGTCCATATGCACCTTTAGGACCGTGTGGCAAATCAGAAAAGTCATTTAGCATGCCTAGAAGTTAAAATTTCCTTTAGCAGGAGTCATAATATCTAACGTGATCAACCCCACACCCGTTTTTATTTTGTTTTATTTTGTTTTTATTTGTGTGTGTGTGTTTGATGCTCCACACACACAAACGGTGGTAGATGGCATTCAGGGACACAAGTCTTAAAGAGGCACAGCGTAGCTGAAGACAGCAGAAGAGTTGGGTTTACGGCTGTTTTTTTTTTCTTTTCTCTGATGGATATTGGACTTCTTTTCCCTACCTTTGAAATTTAGTTTGAAGTTACTTGGAAAGAGTGAAGATAAAAAAAGTCATTGAAAGTCAGAGACCTGCTGTGTGCTGAGCTCTGTGCTTCTCAGCTGTGTGGGTGACCACGGACCGAAGCCTCTCTCTCGTCAGGTACATTTGGGAAGTCAGGCTTCTTTATTACAGAGCTTCTCTGAGCCTTTAGTACATACGTGTGTTGTGAGCCTCTTCCTCACCCCGAACCCCCCACCCCCCCGCCCCGCATTTCCCAAAGGTTTTTGGTCACACAGTCTTATTTTTTATGTTGCCTATTTGCAGGTGAAAACACTTGGTATATCACTAGCTTTCTGTTTTTGGGATCTGAACTTGCTGTCCTTGAATAAATTTCAAGGGGTCTGGAATTGGATGCATAATTAGGGGAGGGTAGATAGGCAGGTGGATAGATAGATAGGTGGATCGGTAGGTAGATGTGTTTGTTTTTCTGAACGTCATCTAAAAGGTCTGTAACCCCAATAAAAGGCAAAAGCACTATTATGTAGGAAGCCCGAAGTTTCTCTGTGGATGCATTTTTAAATTCTGTAAGGGACCTGACAGCAGACACAGGCTCTGGAAGTTCTGTCTCAGGCCCGGCTGTTGTCAGGCAGGGTGGGAGAGCGCTTACAGTTCTCCCACACTAGAGTCTGGACTTCATCCAAATGAGCGAGCAAGTGTTGTTTCCCCAGCTGCAACGTATAAAGGAATCTAAGACCTCTATAGGAAGTGGCTAAGGTCATTAGACCGACCTGGGTGTGTTTCTGGCTGGCTCCTCCTTGTGTGGCACTGCGCACATCTCTTCCCTTTGGGGGCATGTTTATCTATGAAGTGAAGGGTTAGGCTAGGAAAATGTGGAGGGATTTTAGGAATCTCACAGCCTCTGTTTTACGTGATGGGAGCTGATAGGACCTTAGACCCCTGCTAGTGCTGCTCATTTTCCTTTGCCTTATTTGGTAGAGAGCTTGGGCTTATCCCAAAGGGTGCTGTGAGCCCTGACAATAAAAAGCTCCACTGAGGCCCAGGGGCCACTGTCCCAGGGCCCTGGGCCTTTGATGTCTTTGGTTTTCTTTGGAGATGTCCACAGTCCTCTGTCTGGTTGGAGCCTTCCCCGGTGGGTGCAGCAGAGCCAGGATTCCTTGTAACGCACCTTGCACTAGAAGACCTGGGACAGGTTGGTGGTGTCTGAGAAGCAGCCCATCGCTCACTGGTGGCACTCTCTCCCACTGAGCCCTGGTGCACTTTGGAATCCTTAACCTAGTGTTTAGAAATTCACCCCCAGTGGACTCTCAGCACATGGGATGAACTTGATGCCATCTTGAGTGGTGTGGTCAAAGGTATGTCTTTGGAGTTAGATGGGTTTGAACTTCTACTCTACCGTTTTGAATTGTTTGATCTTAGGCAGTTTACGTTGGAGTCGGGTTCCGCTTAGATGTCCTCAAGGAAGATATTTAACTTTTCTGTGCCCTAGTGTTTCTGCTCTGTGAAATTGTGCTCATGGTAACAACTGCAAAGGGTGGTTGCTAGTAAACACGACTCAGTGTCTGCAAAATGCTTAGCACGGCGGTGCCAGGCGGAGTCCACAAATGTGGTGCTTGCTCAGTGTCATTGTCAGCTAGGGAGTGAGGCAAGTTGTCAGCTGGTTCAGGGCACTGGGGCAGATCCTCTAAAGGGCCTGCAACGTGTACTATCCAGCCCTCGGGCCCTGGAGTAGCTCTGCAGCACACGGAAGTAGAAAAACACTGAGTTAGGAGGAAGAGCAGAAGTAAAGTATGTGGGGGAGCCTGAGCATGTTCAGTGGTTGCTTTGCCTTTAAAAGAGAACTGTGGGGACGCCCGGGTGGCTCAGGCAGTTAAGCGCCTGCCTTCAACTCAGGTCATGATCCCAGGGTCCTGGGATCGAGCCCCGAATCGGGCTCCCTGCTCAGTGGAGAGCCTGCTTCTCCCTCTGCCTCTGCCCCTCTCCCCCTACTTGTGTTCTTGTTTGCTCTGCTCGCTCGCTCTCTCTCAAATAAATAAAAAATCTTAAAAGAAAAAAAAAAAGAACTGTATCAGGTTTAGCAAATGGGGAATGAGCGTAGACATCTAATGAATTACAATTCTTCTGCATGGTTTCTTTCATTATGTTCCAGCGTGAAGTCTTTGTAACCTAGGGTGGCTCATTGTTCTGGCTCGTCTGGGACTGACCTAGGAGTTAATGGGATGTGGGACCGACTTTGGGGTTTGATGGGATGTGGGGCTTTCAGTGCTTGGGACAAGTCTGCATGAGTTATCATCCTACTAAAACCTCAATACTCCTGTTTGTCAAGAGGCTAAAAGGAGGTACAGTCTGTGTGTGAGCACAAAGCACCTTGCTTGGCACATAGTAACTCCTCCTTAAATTTTTGGAGAATTGAATCTAAATCTCAGGTTCACAGCCCGCTCTCCGAGAGCTTGAAGGGAAGCAGTGGCCAAGTGCTTTGTGTCTTTTTAAATTGGCATTTCCCGTTTTGGCCCCCTTTGAACAGCTTTTATGCCCTGGCATTGGTTTCTTTTAATCTCCACTTGAAATCTGTGGAGTGAAATAGTAACATTTATCTTGCAGGGATACTGTAAGGATTCAGGAAGACATGTGTGATTAGCACAATGAAAAGTGTTTAGCCCAGTTCCTGGCTCACACTAAGCTCTTAGGAAGTGGTAACTTTGGGAATAATAAAGTCCTCAATGTTTTCTATAGATGCTCCTTGGAATCAATAGTTCCATCAGTGAGAATTCCTAAGTTGGAACGACAGCTGTTGATTGAGCTTTTTTGGCTTCTTTAGCTTTATTCAGTCATTTCTTAGCACCTTTCTTATTCTAGAACACCTCCGGGAGAAGATCGTGTACCTGCACAACTGAAAATGTGTGTTTTCAAATTCTATTTTAGATAACGAGGAGTACCTGATTAATCTGATAGACTCTCCAGGACACGTGGACTTCTCCTCGGAAGTCTCCACAGCTGTCCGCATTTGTGACGGGTGCATCATCGTGGTCGATGCCGTGGAAGGAGTCTGTCCACAGGTAGTAGGTCGTAATGTGGAAATACGTAACGGGTCAAATAAAGGAGGCGGGGAAAACAGGAGGGACTGGCCGCTGATGGCTCTGTGCCATTTTAGACGGTTCACTGACAGTCAGAAAGTTGGTTTTACATTTCATTCCATAATGTTCCAGTCTGTGATGGCATTAAGTCACCCGCGCCCAGAAGGGATCTTGGCGAGGATGACTTTAAGTACCTGGAAGCATCTGTGATGCCCTCTCAGAGAGGGACTTGGCCAGAGTTGGAGAGATGCTGAATTTGGGGAGGATTCTGAACTGGGAGAAGTGGTTGATGGCAAGATACTGAGCCATTTCATCCCTACGGAAAATTCTCTTCTGTTGGCTTCCACCTACACATCCACTCCCGCCCCCTACCCCTTCTCTCTCTCTATCCTCCGTGCCCTCCAGCTAGTGTTTCTCCTTTGCACCAAAGGTGGAAAAGTTCACTAGGGTGATGTGCTGGGCATGGACCTTGGAGTGGTTCTCCAAGCTCGGTTCTTACAAGGACTTGTTTGGAGGCCTAACGTTTTATCTCGAAAAATGTTGTCACCTTTGTATCCCACTTCTTAACATACCCTTGTTTGTTGTAATATTTTTTAAAAAGAATGAGAAAAGCTTTAAATTACTCAAATGGACGGAATTTGATAATTCCAAGAAGTGCCGTAACTGTCCTGTCACATCCCCTCTGGTTTCCCCTGAGGGTGTCAGTCCCCCAGCCCAAGAAGCACAGCCTTAGTCTCTGTCCTGACAAGATAAGTCTCGTTAGTACACCTGACTCCAGAAGAGCAGAACGGAGGTTAACGCTGTGGGGGCGGTCAGCAAGGTGCACGTGGGGCCTTCCAGGGGATGCTCTGGTTTTCTGGCCTGTGTTTTGGCAACATGAGCATTTGTTTGTTTTCTCGTTATTCAGTAGACTCTGCACAATTTTATTTATCCTTCTTAAATCGTCAGTTCCATAAAGGCAAGGGCAATTTCTTGTCTGTTGTTCTTTCCTTCTGTGATGTAGACTTCGTGAGTGTGTGGGGAGCACCTGTTGTGATACAAGAGAATGGAAATGAGCGGATTATGATTCAGGATTTTCTCATGTGCTTTATTTCAAATCGTGAGTTTTACATTTGCCTTTCTGTTTTCATCAGACACAGGCTGTTCTGCGACAGGCCTGGCTTGAAAACATCCGCCCAGTTTTGGTGATCAATAAGATAGATCGCTTGATAGTGGAACTGAAATTGACCCCGCAGGAAGCCTATTCTCACCTCAAGAATATTTTAGAGCAGGTATCTCCTCCTTTACTTCAGGGTTTTAAAGACTGGGGCTCTAAGAAGACTTGGAAGGAAGCTGGTAGGTTGCCACAGAAGTTCGCGTCCTTAGGCTGAGGACTGCTGTGTCCTAGATCCTCGTACTACAGCAGAGACAGCGGGACTGGCCTCCCTTCAGGAGTCCCCTCCACCCCCCGGAAGCACCCTCGAGTACAAAGCTTGGGTAATAGGTTTTGAAGCTCTCTTGCTAAAAAGCTTATAGCTTTGTTCTAAAGTGAAGCCATGTTAGGAGGCTCCTTGGTTTTTTTTATGACCCGCCTTTAGGTGACATTTTGCCCAACCATTTATGTATTTGCCCAGCAGACATTTACATAACTATATGTTGAATAAATGAATTCTGGGATGTCCGTTGTGTGCTGGGGAGTGTGAATGTCCCGACAGGTCAGAGTCCCTGTCTTCAAAGATGTTGAGGTGTGGTGGGGAGACCTTTAAAGAGATCTTTCGAGAGCAGCGTGAAGCGTGGGTGTGGTTGGAAAACGTGAATGAGGGCTGCCTCACCCAGACCAGGTCAGAGGGAGGAGAGTTAGGAAGAGTCATGGGACAGAAGCCTTGAGATGGAAAAAGGTCGGGAGTAGTTAATGGCCGGGGCGTTTAGGAGAGAAGAAATAAGATATACAAAGTAAACGCAGGAAAAAGCATAGTAGGATGTTTCATTCAAAGAGCGCGTGTGACTTGCTGTTGCTGAAGAGTGGGATCATGGGAAGCAGGAGGCGGGAGTAGGAAGGAATATAGGGTTTCCATTATGGGGAACGTTGTGTGTCACACGTGGAGGTTTGGACTTTCTTCAGAACGGTGGGGTACCACTGATGAGACCAGTTGAGAAGAGTTATTTGCCAAAGGGAGGAAGGGATCAAAGTAGAGCAGCGAGAAAGCGTGGATCAATGGATGGATCTAATTCCCTACAGAATCAGACAAGGAAGGGCACCAGGGAGGCCGAAGGAGAGGGACCAGCGGTCTTTGCAGACAGACACGGGCTGGTCGGTTGGAATCCCGGGAACTTACAGGATTTCTGAATAATAGGTTCCATCTTCTCTCTGTGGTAGGAAATAAGGTCACTTACTTGGGAGGGAAATAGCTAAGGATTGGCAGGAAGGAAAAGGGCCTGAGGAGAGTGGTGACAAGTCTAGGTGTGAGAACTGGCGAGGGAGCGGGCTCAGGCTCTGAACTAGGATCGTGGAGTCATGAGTTCCTAGTGACACCAGGCCCCATGTTGCGGACGCCACTCCCTCGGGTCATAAAACGACCTCACAGAAGCCATACAATTTAGTCTTGCTGGGTTTGCAAGGAACGGGCTGATAACAGGTTAATTATAGTTGTAAATATCAACTCCATCCATGGAGCCCAAACTGACTGATGGTTCTAGACAGCGCGTCTCCCACCACAGGTGTGCTAAGCATGTAGTGACACTCTGCCATTTTACGCTCTCTCCTAGATTAATGCACTCACAGGAACTCTTTTTACTTCTAAAGTCCTAGAAGAAAGAGCAGAGAGAGAGACTGAATCCCAAGTGAATCCAAGTTCTGACCCAGGAGAGCAAGTGTATGACTGGAGCACTGGCTTGGAGGACACGGATGACTCTCACCTCTACTTCTCTCCGGATCAGGGCAATGTGGTGTTTACGAGTGCAATAGACGGGTGGGGCTTCGGGTAAGTCTCTTCGGCTCTCCTTCGATCTCTCCGCGTGGACGGTGTATACGAGTGGTTTCTTTAATGAAAGTTTTTATTGTTGAGATAATGATTGATTGAAACAGAGCTGTAAGAATAGAGTCCTCTTGTACCCTTTACCTAGTATCCCCCCAGCGGTAGCATCTTGCAAAGCTGGAGCACGATGTCACAGCCAGAATATTGACATTGATACTGTCCATCCCAGCGAAGATCCTTCCCTAATAAAGCCACCCTGCTTCCTTCACACCCCTGCTCCCCCTTAACCCCTGGAGTCACAGGTGTCTTCCGTTTGCATCATTTGTCATCTCGACAATGTTATAAAAACAATCACACATTATGTAACCTTTTCTGGATTGGCTTTTCGGGCAGTGGAATTCTAGAGACGTAACTCAGTTGTTGCATGTATCAGCTGTTGGTTCCTTTCTGTGGCTGAGCAGTATTCCCTGGGGTGGGTGCTGTTCGAGCATGAACAACATCTGGGGTTTTCCCAGTTTGGGGCTGTTGTGAGTGACGCTACCACAAATGTTCACGTGTAGGTTTTTTTGTGAACGTAAGTTCTCATTTCTCCGGGATGAATGCATGGGAGTGTGCTTGCTGGGTCATATGGCAGTTGTAGGTTTAGTGTTGGTTTTCCAGAAGAGGCGCCATTTTACACCCCACCCACAGTGAGGTGATCTAGTCCCTCCACATTGTCACGGCTATTTAGTGGTGTCACTTTCTTTTAGCCATTCCGACAAGTGTGTATTGTGACGCTATTGTGGTCTTAATTGCATTTTCCTGACCGCTAGCACCGTGGAACATCGTGTCCTGTGCCCATTTGTCCTGTGTGTCCTCAGGTGAGACGTCTCTTCGTGTCCTTGCCTTATTTTCTTTCCTTTTCTCTTTCATTTTTCAGTGAGGTGTGTATGAATAGCATGCAACATTGTATTAGTTTCAAGTGTACAACAGAATGATTCCGTATTTGTATAGACTGTGAAATGACCACCACGATAAGTGTAGTTTTCCATACGCTGGTACAGAATGTTTGTTTCCTGTAGTAAGGATGTCGAAGATTGACTCTCTGAGCGGCTTTCAAATATGCTGTACTGTATTTAACTGTTCTCTCATGTGCTGTACACGACATCCTCTGAGCTAATGTGTTTTGTAAGTCAGCGTACCTTTTGACCCCCTTCACCCATTTCGTCCCCCACCTCTGCCTCTGGCAACCACCAGTCTGTTCCCCGTATCTAGGAGGCTCTTGTGTTGGTTTTGTTTTTTTGTTTTTTGATTCCACAGATTATATATATGATTATGTGGTATGATGCATATGATATTATATGTGTATATATGATAGGATATATTAAATATGATACACATCTTTATCCGTTCATCTCTTGATGGACACTTAGGTTGCTTCCATGTCTTAGCTATTGTAAATAATGTTGGCAGTGAACGGGGGGTTACATACATCTTCTCAAGTTCTTTTTTTTTTTTTCCCCCAGATAAGTACCCAGAAGTAGAACTACCAAATCCTATGGTAGTTCTATTCTTCATTTTTCAGGGAGCCTCCATACTCTTTTCCATCCTGGCTGCACCAATTCCATCCCCACCAGCGGGGAACGAGGGTTGTCTGTGGCCACATCCTCGCCAACACTTGTTAGTCCTTATCTTTTTGATAGTGGCCATTCTGACAAATGTAGGGTGATATCTGGTTATGGTTGGATTGGCATTTCCCTAATGCTGAGTGATGTTGAGCATCTCGTGTCTGTGGGCCATCTGTACATCTTCTTTGGAAAAATGTCTCTTCAGTTCCTTTGCCCATTTTTAAATTGCATTCTTTGGTTTTTTTTTGCTGTTGAGTTGTATGAGCCCTTTATATATTTTAGTTATTAATCCCTTTTCAGATATAGGATTTGGAAATATTTTCTCCCATCCCATAAATTGCCTTTTCATTTTGTTGATGATCTCCTTTGCTGTGTAGTCCTTTTCTAATTGTATTGTTTGTTTTTTTTACTGTTGAATTTTGAGAGTTCTTTTTATCTTCTAGATACTAGTCCTTTGTCTCATATGTGTTTTTTTTTTTTTTTTTAAGATTTTATTTATTTGACAGACAGAGACACAGCGAGAGAGGGAACACAAGCAGGGGGAGCAGGAGAGGGAGAAGCAGGCTTCCCGCTGAGCAGGGAGCCCGATGCGGGGCTCCATCCCAGGACCCTGGGATCATGACCTGAGCCAAAGGCAGACGCTTAATGACTGAGCCACTCAGGCGCCCCTCATATGTGTTTTATAAATAGTTTCTTTTAGTCTATAGTTTGATGTTTCATCCTTTTAACAATGTCTTTCATAGAGCAGAATTTGGGTGGATTTATTTATTTTTACTTCAGAGAGAGAACCTTTGTGGGGAGGAGCAGAGGGAGAGAGAGAGAAACTCAAGCAGACTCCGGGCTGAGCACGGATCCCAGTGCGGGGCTCCATCTTACTACCCATGAGATCACCACCTGAGTTGAAACCAAGAGTCAGGTGCTTAACTGACTGCACCACCCAGGCGCCCCTATAAATTATGCTTTTAAAGTCAAATCTAAGAATCCCGCATGGCTAGGATTTTGTCTCCTGATGATTTTCTCTCATAGTTTTTTCTAAAAGATTAATAGTTTTACTTTCTACATTTAAGTCTGTGATCCATTCTGAGTTAATTTTCTGTATACGATGAGAGACTTGGGTCAAGGTTCTTTTTTGGGCTATAGATGTCCAGTTAGTCCAGCACCATTATACCTCCCCCACTGGATTGCTTGTATACCTTTGTCAAAATCCGTTGGACATCAGTTGGATACCTGTGTGGATCTACTTCTGAGTGTTCTGTTCTATTTCCTCGATCTGTGCGTCTGTCCTTCCACCAGTACCATACAGTCTTGATTACTGTGAGTATCTAACAAGTCTTGAGAGTAGGTGGGTTGTTTCAGCCCACATTCCTGTTTTTGGAGATTATTTCAGCTGTTCAAGGGTCTGTGCCTCTCTGTGTACATTTTATTTTATTTTGTTTTTAAGATTTTATTTATTTATTTGACAAAGAACACAAGCAGGGGGAGCAGCAGAGGGAGAGGGAGAAGCAGGCTTCCCGCTGAGGAAGGAGCCTGACGCGGGGCTCGATCCCAGGACCCTGGGATCATGACCTGAGCTGAAGGCAGACGCTTAACGACTGAGCCACCCAGGGACCCCTCTATGTACATTTTATAATAATCTTTGCCTATATCTGCAAAAAAATGTTGCTAGGGTTTTTATTGAAAAAGTATTGGGGAAAGTTCTATATCCATTTGAGAATTGACATCTTTGCTACATTTTACTTTCTAATCCATGAACACTGTGTTTCTCAATTTTTTAAAGATTTTCTTTGATTTCTTTCATTAACAGTTTGTAGTTTTCAACATAAAGCCCTGTATATATTATATTGGACTTGGACCTAATTTTTCATTGTTTCTGATCAATTAGAAATGGTATTATATTTTTAATTTTGGTGCTCACATATTCATTCCTACCTTTTGGAAATACAGTTTATTGGTTTTTGTATGTCGCTCTTGTATACCGTGACCTTGCTAAACTCACTCACTAGAGTTCTTTGTGGATTCCTTGGCATTTTCTACAAGGCAGGCCTGTCACCTGCCAACAGGGGCTGCTGTATTCCCTCCTTTACTTGCCACTTCCTTTCCCCTTCTGGCCTCACTGCTCTGCCAGGAGCTTTCAGGACTGTTAAAGAGCAGGGAGAGTGGGCATCCTGGCCTTGTTCTGATCTTAGAGGGAAGTACTGAGGCCTTCACCATTGAGTGTAAGGTTAGCTGTGGGTTATTTTTAAATGTTCTTTATCAATTTGAGGAAGTTCCCCTGTATTCCTTTTTTTCTCAGAGTCATTTTTATGAAGGGGTGTCAAATTTTGTCAAACGCTTTTTCTGCATCAGTGAATGTAATCATAGGATTTTTCTCCTTTAACTTGTTAATATAGTGGATTACATTGATTACTTTTTGAATCTTGAACCAGTCTTGCATCTCTTTATAGATTTTATGTAAAATGATTTGTTTAGAACTTTAATTTTGAATAAATTTAAAATTGAAAAGGTACAAAAATGTATCCCTGGGAGACCATGAAAAAAAGTCTCCCACCCTGTCTCCCTGTCTCTTAGGTTTTCATTTCATTTCCCTACAGGAAACTAGTGCATCCTGGCAGTTTCTTATATACTCTGGAGGTTATTTGTGTGTAATATGTGAGCAAATACATTTCTATTAACTTTTGCTGTCTGCACTAGCAGAAGCTAGTATGGAAAGAAGCTAACTTTATTCGGGTGTACCCATGCTAGGTGTTAAGCTAGTCACTTTGCTTAAATTATTTCATTGAGTTCTTAGGACAGTCCTTTTAAATAGATACTCTTATGAATTATCCAAGGCTCAGAGACATTCAGCAGATGTTGAACATTACTCAGCCACGAAGCAGAGGAGCTGATACTAAGTTTAAGGTCTGTTTGACACTGAAGTTTATGCTTCCTGACTGGGGCTTCAGTGGGCTCTCCACTCTGGGGTACAGGGACCCTTGTTTCTTCTGATGGCCCCTTCTGGATATGTACCTGTGGGCCATGGAATGTGACGTCAGTGTTTAGAATGTGGTGGGCATTTGATTTATGTTTCTGAACCACAACCATTACTGACTTGTGAAATCAGAAAATCCAAATACAATTAAAGAATTATCACTTTGTGAAAAATGTCTTGAGCTTGGATGAACGGTTGTGGGACTACAGTGGGATTTACTTAGTCGTGGGCTGAATCTTGCATATATAGCAGGGATAACAGAACCAGACATAATGCACCAGAGGAAAACAGAGCCTATTCTTGAAACATTTGTCAGTTTGCAAATGGGAAAGAAGAAGGGATCAGAAATTGAGCAGAGCGCATGGCCTGTGAGGAGCCCAACCGGTCTTGGCTGTTCTGTCCTCCTTTTTTTAAAGGAACTGGATCTTCACTCCCTTTGGACTGGACAGATTTTGCCTTGACAGGATAATAAATTATAATACCATCGTTTTTCCTTGTTGGTTTGTCATCAGTTATAAAGACCATAGTCCACTTAGTGCCTGTGAAGGTCATACTGAAAGTCAGAGAGCGGACATATAATGAAAATAGAAACTACCAACCTGCAGAGAATGTGCCCATTTTCCGCGTGGCTGATGACGCCATTGTCACCATTTTGGGCCTCAGTGTCCTCACCTGAACACTAAGAATGTTGGGCTTAGATGATTTCTGAGAATTTCTTTGAATTACAAAGTACAGTGATTCATTCTGTCATATAACCGGGTCAGGCCCATTAGTTTCCTAACCTGTCAGCATTTTGCTCATGAGCCACAGGGTTGGGGGCTCGTCCTTTGCTTGGAATGATTTCTAGAAATCATTGAACATTCCAGGTGAATTTTAGTCTGAATCTCAGAAATTGGTGTCAGCTTATTGTAGAAGGAGAAGGGATGGGGAGAGGCTTGCACGGATGGCTTTGGGATCCTCACAACCCTGGACACTTGGACGTGCTGTCAGTCAGCGAGTGAGTGCCCTGCGTTAAGCAAGGTCGCATTTAGGGTCCATGTCCAACAGTGCCTGTTGTCGACAAGTGGACATGTTCATTTATGGGGAGCTGATGGGAACAAAAGCACTAGAAGTGCTTTTCTGCCGGCCTCCCTCTGATGGGTCATGATTAGGGAAAGGGGGCAACTCCTGTGTCCCAAAAGGTGGGAAAGGAGCACATTTCAGAATTTGGAGGGTGGTTGAAACTCTCACCGGGGGACAGGATGAAGGAGTGTGACATGAGGCTGAACCGGGGCATTACGGCCTCAGTCTGTCCTGTTGCAGATGTGAATCCGGGAGAATCTGCTGAGTTGGATAGGTCAGAGTCCAGCTCTGGTTGTAGGTAAGTGCAGCTGAGTTCTCAACCCTATAAAAGAGGGACAGGAGTCCTCCCTAGAGCAGTTCTGTTGGTCTTTGTACACCAGCGTTTTCGGCTCCTGCCGTTGATGTCCGCCCGCTGGGCGGCTTGGATGCACAAGGATACCCCATAACCTCCCGCTTGGCCACATTGTCGTTCGGGAAGATAGGCCAGGATGGATGGGTCAGTAGGTCTGCAGGTCTTTCTGAGAATCCCGTTTGAAGGTACTCTGTGGAGGAAGTGAATTAAAACAGAATCCAAGAACGGAGAAATTGTCATAGTTTTAAAATTAAAACTAACTAATGACAGACAAAAAGCATGAAGCAATAGTGGGGGGGAAGGGTTGATGTTAAGCAAGTTTTATGGTAACTATGGGATGAAAAAGAATGGAAAGGATAAAAACCAAGATTTTGGAAAATTTCTGTGCCTATCACTTATGATTCTGATAGAGGTTTGAGTGTGGAAACCTCTAAGTTTACCACTTACCAAATTAAAAACAGGACATGTATCTGACACAGTGTTGTATAAGACCAAGAAAATACAAAAGTCTGGGTACCACAAATCAACATTTAAAAAAAAATCTTGGAAGCATGAGCAGAAATCATTCTAGAAATCCACATTTCCAGAACAGTTGCAGTACTTAATGCATGAAATACCCCATGGAGGAGATAGCTTTTTAGAAGAAGGAAATTCCATTAAAAAAAAAAAAAATCCAAAGGTTTGCTATCTAAAAAGATAAACAGAAAGCATAATAGCTGGGGGTTAAGTACCAAAGCTTTGGCTCAGTATGTCAGTCAAATGTGAGCAAAAAGAAAGTCAGTTTGGCAGTATTGATGAACAATGCAGAATTTTTAGAAATACATTGTGGTATAAGAATCCTTGTTAATGGGTAATGGACAGAGATTAACTCTATCGGTGATCCTAACAAAGTGCATGAGGCAAAAATAGAAGTATAAGTAGAAATCTGCATGGTTTGGGGAAGATTTTATATCAGTCAGACTGTTAACAGGTCAAATAAAAACATAAACCATCTGAACAGTATAATTAAAGTCAGAATTTAAGTATATAAATGAAGGATATACAAAATAAGTGAAGGATATACAAAATAAGTGAAGGATATACAAAAATTGGTCTTATCTCAGGCAAAAAAAGGCAATTTCAAAAAATACAAAATACGAAAATATTGGAAGTTTGATGTGCTGATCACTTGGTCATTACCTTCAGTTTTAGCCATGTAAGAATAGACCCAACTTAACCATATGTCACCCAAAGCGTCTGCTGTATTCATTGGGGCCCTCACAAGCATCCAGGTGAAGGTGAGGCCTCTCAAGTAAGGTTGGGTTGGAGAATGTGCCTGGGACCTCCGGCCACAGTGCTTGCCCTCTCTTGTCCCCCTCCCATAGGTCCTGGAATGGATCTGCAAGTCTGCATGGAGGATGGCACCGTGCCTGGCAGAACCAGGGGGTTAGAAGTAGGAGCCGCGGGCAGATGCGGTCTGCTGATTCGCATCTGGAAGGGAGCCTCTGTGCCTTGCTTTGGGCGTGCTTCACTGCAAGAAGCCCAGGAGGACACCCGGCTCTCTTTACTGGTTCCTGGAGCACGCAGCAAGGGTCTATTTCTTCCTTGAGGCATGGGCACTGCGCAACCGGCCATTGAGCTCACTTGTGGAGTAGCCACTGGAGCGGGAGGGAGACCGGTCGTGCTCCTGTCAGCCCTCCAAGGCAGAAGCTGTCGGTCTGTGGACTGAGCTGAGAATTTGTGCAGAGAAGGGATCGCTCCTTCAAAAATGTGGCAGTTATAAGTTAATCATAGTGTAATGTATGTAGAAAGCATATATAATTTATATGTATAATAAACATAAAATTGTAATAGAAACTAAAATTTTGGAAAATTAAAAAAAACAAGCCCACCTGAGCAAATCATTGTGGGATCAAACGGGAAATGCAGCTGATAACAGCGAGTCGCTCTGAGGTCCTGGCCTCTCGAGGCCGGCCCCGGGATGCCAGTAGCCTGTAACTGCAGAATTGGGGCTTTGATTCCTGGTTGGGTGTTTCCTCTCCCTTCATCCTCAGTGAGAGGAGACGCTGGGACCTCCGGCACCTTCCGTGGGGCCTGCTTTGGTGCTGAGCTGCAGCCTGCTGTTCACGTCTCTGCTTCCCACCACAGCGATGAACTTGCAGGGCTCTGGCAGCTTCCTCTTGCTCCCACCAGGCTTTGTAGCCGTGAGAATACCAGCTCATCGGACGGGGTCGTAGTTAGCCCTGGATTCGGGCCATACCACCCTTGCCGACTGAGAGCTAAGAACTTGCCCGGAGTACGTTACCTTTGGCGTCTATGCAGCGGACAAGACAGCAGGCATCTTCCCAGACGCTGGTGCTTTGAGAGGTGGACTCACACCTTACGTGAAACATGCTCATCCCTGCGAAGGGAGGTTTTTCCTGGGTCCTCGGTCCTGACGGCACAGATGCTACCTGCCACACGCCGACGTGCCAGGTGACCGTTGTCCCGTGCCTGGGGCTTGCGGTACAGCGGACTGGCGCTAGCCGGGTTCTCTCCAGGTGTGCGGACGTTTCCTGTGGAATCCAGGAGGCCAAGAAGCCTTTTTCTGGCAGGCCCTGGCTCTGGCGTTTTTTCCTGTGTGAGCACCAGGTCCCTATAGCAGTGACAGGCTGAAACGAAGTTCCTTGCTGGCGAGTTGTGTAGGGCCGTTGGAACCTGCATCTCCTTGGCCCTTGTTCCCCTTGCCTCGTTGTGCACATGCAGAGTCAAGGAAGGGAGCGATGGCATGGATTCTAATCCGTAGGAACGTAGAGCCGTTGGGCAAGAGCATGCATGGGCTCCGGAGCCGGACTGCCTGGGTTTGGTCCCAGCCTCCCGTGTTACCTACGTAATATCTCGATGTGTGTAGCTTTTTCTGGATCCTGGGGAGGTAATGAGTGCCAGCCCTTCGGATGGTTGAAACGATGGCGTCTAGTAGTGCGTTCAGAGCACTCTGAACGGTACCTGGCACGGAAACACTCTTACTTACTGTTGTTACTCGTAACACCAACACTTGCTTTTCTTTCAGAGTTGAGCACTTTGCCAAAATCTACAGTCAAAAAATCGGCATCAAAAAGGAAGTTCTTTTGAAAACCTTGTGGGGAGATTATTACATCAATATGAAGGCCAAGAAGATTATGAAGGTGGATCAGGTGATGTGGCAATATGTCCCTTTTGTGTGTCACTCACATTCCCGCCCCGTTCAGACTTGTAGCACCTTTCATAGATGTAATTTGGCTCTGGCTAAAGTGGGTCAGTTTTTGAGGGGTTCACGGTCGTGTGTTTTACTTCCAAGTATTGCTTAAATGGAGTTCTTTAAATAAGAGAGTAAGGAACTGCTTTTTGTTCGTTTCTTCTTTCTTTTTTTGAGAGGAGCAAAAATCTCAGACCCTGTGCACTTGAAGACACGTGTTTTGCATCCTGCTTTTGTGTCCCTTTCACCATAAAGATACGGCTCTTTCCGAGCACGCTGTGTTCCTAGGCTCAGCTCAGGCTTCTCTCACTGAAAGCTGGTCACCAGGCCTGCTGTTGATGGTTTTTTTTCATGTAAAATTCAGGATTTTATAAACTTATTCTCATGGAGAAGCATATAGATTCCTTTTAGAAAATATTTGTAAATATAAAGCCATAAGAGAAAAAAAGAAGAGAAGCCAACGCTGCTGATGCTGTGGTTTTAATTTTTTTCACTTTTAGGATCGAGACGTCCATCCCTTAGTTGAGCTTATACTGTTTATATACTAACGTAACTCTTTTTTTGCTTGACATCATGTCGTGAGCATCTTCCTTTGCCATTAAAAGCCTTTCAAAAAGCTCCTTAAGAAGGAGCCGGTGTAGCGAGATGGCAAAGAGCCGGGCTGAGAGTCCGAGTGTGTGTGTGCATCGTGGCCTTTGTCCCCTTCTTCCACCTGTAACCGGGCAATAGTTGGAAAGGGGGCGCCCATGTATATTCCGTCTCACGTGCATGTGACGGTTTCCTTCTCAAGGTGCTGTTACTTTGCATATGGTTTGGTCAGAGAAATGGTAGGGTTTTTTTGTTTTTTTACTATCCTCTTCCTTGAAGTTGAACGGTTTTCATGTTTAAGAACATTGTTTAGAAGAAGTCTGCGGAAGGGACCTGCACACGCAGCGTGACTTCTTAGCGCTCAGCCTGGGTGTCGTGTACCCCTTTGATGGCAGAGGTGGGGCAGTTGCAGCGACACGCCCCGCAGTTGGTCTCGTTTGTCACAACCCTGGCTCCCAGAGGAAGACAGCAGTGGTTTGTTACCAACTGCACCTTATTGGCTGTTGAGCGAATTCTTTACAACCATTTCCCACGACTTTACTGTTCAGTAAACATTTTCTGGTAGAAATGAGATACTGTTCACAGAACACGTCAAGGGTGAATATGTAAGGTACCTGTTAAATATTCAGAAAGTTAAGTGCACATGTTCTGTTTTACAGGCAAAAGGAAAGAAACCTTTATTTGTGCAGCTGATCCTGGAGAATATATGGAGTTTGTATGATGCCGTCTTGAAAAAGTAAGACTGCCATAAAATTGTTTGTCTTTGGGCTGTATAATGCCTCACCTTCCCGTGTGATGAGTCATGCTTCAGAAAGCGGAGACAAACTCAGGAAGTGAACAGAGCTTTGCAGACCTGGAAACAGTGGAAAGGAGTTTATGTAACCTTGGTCAAGGGTAGCAGGAGGGACAGCACTGAGGGTTTTAGAGTGCCCAGAGAAGGGGACAGACGGATGGACAGAAGCACTGGATCTTTATTTTTACAGACCCAGCTTAAATAAAACAGTTAATGCAGTAGAAAGGGTGTTGGATATCCAGTATCATTAATGGGGAACTTGGGAACACCCTTGCCTGATACAAGTGGAAAAGAAAGTTTGCTTCAGTAAATTTACTTTCAAAGTTATTCCAGAGTTGGAGCCATGACTGTGAGCACTCAGAGGTCAGGCTGCTTCACCCGTCACCGCAACTCACCTCAGGGGCCTGGGATGGTGCCCCCTCGGAGCCCGGCAGGAGGGGGCCCCGGAAAGGGAGGGAGTGGAGGCCCTGGCGGGAGCCCCCCCAGACGTGTTCAGTTTCTTGTAGAGGAGGTACATTGGGAGTAAGTGTGTCGAAAAATGTGGAGCTCCTTCTCCCGTCTGCCCCTTCCTGTCTTGTGTGTGACCTCCCCGCTTTGTATGCTTACTACAGGGACAGAGAAAAAATTGATAAAATAGTGACTTCCTTAGGATTGAAAATTGGAGCCCGGGAGGCACGACATTCAGATCCTAAAGTTCAGATCAATGCCATCTGCAGCCAGTGGCTGCCCATCTCCCATGCTGTGCTGGGTATCCTTTGTCTTGATGGTTTGTAATGAAATAACAGTTCAGACAAAGCAGGAGGAAACAGCATGTTACTGGCAATCAGGAAATCCTCTGGAGAGAACATATTTCCACCCAAAGTAAGTCTTCTGTGGTTGATTAGTATTCTACCCTGAAACTGTATTCACTGCTTTTACAAATGAACATTCTGATACTCATTCGTGGTCTTACTGATACCAATTCAGATACATGTTCTTTCAAGAAAGAAGATGCATCTTTTTATTTTTGTTCAGTAGTCTGTAAAAACAAAAGATTTTATTTTACTAAGATTTATGTGTAAGTCGATAATTTAGATGGTTATGTTGGATCAGGGTTTCATTTCAGTGCCATATTTTCTTAGCTGGTTGATATTTCCTATCATCTTAGTGATTCCCAGAGAACTTGATCGGAGATGGTTCACATTTAGATAATTTTATAGGCGACTTTAAACCGTCTTCTTTTCATTGACGTGTGTGTCCCACGCAGTCCCCGCGTGGCGGGCTGTGGGCGCAGTGTCCTGGGTGTGGGCCTGCAGTGGCATCTCAGCCCTACAGTGACGGGCTCTGGTAGGGGACGTCCTGGTACCCTTGCTAGTGGCTCATGGTCGTTTTATAGGAATTGAGATAGACCAGAACTGTGGGAAAAAGTGGGAGCACTGAGGGTCTCAGGAGGCCAAGCTACTAAGCAGTGCCGTGCTCTCTTGTGCCCTGAGCCATCAACGTCCCGGAATATCTGTGGTAGGGGTCCTTCCTGGGCTCCAGCGAGTCCCTGAACTCCCTGAAAGCATGTCTGTATTGTGAGATGTGGTGCATAGTGTTTCCCAGCCCGGGTGTTTTCTGTAGAGACCGACACTGTCACCTCGGTATTTAGTGCGCCCTGGGAATCTCTTGCCTTGCTGGAGGGCACGTGTTCGAGGTTGTGAGTCCTTAACAGCAGACGTCAGCAATGGTGTGTCAGAAGCTTCCCAGCCCCCTGGATATGACAGCTGAGAGGGTGGAGAGACTGATGTGCACAGGATCACAGACGTTCGACTCTCTTCTGCCCGAAACCCAGGCCCTGAAAGCAGGTGAAGTGAAGGGGACCTCGGCAGGGGCCGTAGTTTGGACCGTCCTAAGTCAAGGCTGCTCTAGACCAGTTTGCCAAATGCCAGTTTACAAAAGGCCATTTGGCCAGAGTTTTAGTGTTGCTAGAGCTGTTTTGTTCGCCACTGGAGTGGGAGACCAGAGGCTCTGAGCCCCCTCCCTTCTGCTCTGATCTTGTCTCAGAAGCTCCCAGTGACCTTGTGTCCCAGCCCCTGCACGGCCAAGAATGTGTCCCTGAGCTGCTGTGTCAGCACCGTGGCCGGGTCCCTGGGGACCGTGGAAAGGGGTTCTGGGGCTGGGCTGCCCACTGCTCCCCACAAGAGGGGAACCGTCCACTCCAGGCTCTGCAAGCCTCCATGAACTTCATCTGCATGTACTCACCATCTCCGCTTTTCCTCCCGTTCTGTTGAATTTGCAACCTCCATCCCCAAAACCACTTGGCTGCGGTTCCCAGGGCCCCTGTTGACTGTCCTTTGTTAAATCATCCGACTAGATCTGTCACTAGCATTGGCCACAGCATTCCTCCCTGGCTCCTCTCCTGGCTGCGCATTCCTCGTGTCTGTTCCTCGTCCCTCTCTCTCCCTTTCGTCTCTCTGTCACTGTGGGCGGACCCGAGCAGGGCCTGCATTCCCTCTCCTGGCCATGTCACCCATCTCAAGGCTTGCCATGGCAGCAGTCTGCTCATGACTCCCACACCCGTGTCTCTGAGCCTGTCTGCCCCTTGAGCTCCAGCCTCGAGTCTGCCGCACCTCCCTCTGCTCGGCTTTCTGAGAAGCACCTGAACCCTAACATACCCCCCCGCCAGGCTTCTTCCCTTCTCCCTCAACCTGCTTCTCCTGGTTCTTCTCAGTCAGAGGAGACTCTGTCCCTTCATTTGCTCACTCCAAAAAGCTCGGAGTCGTCCGTGTTCCTGTTCACTCACACCCCTGCATCCAATCCGTTTGCACATCCTGCGTGTTCTTGCCTCGAAATCTACGCAGAATTCGGCTTTTGCTAGCATTTCTGCTTCTGCGTCCTGGGGCCAAGCCACCATGGTCTCTCACCTGAGTGTCAGTACAGCCTTTCACCAAGTGCCCACCTCTGCTCTCCGTTTCCCTTGGTACAGCCAGAGTGGTCCCAGGACAGTGGGAGTCCGGGCAGGCCACACTGCTCCTCACCCCTTGTACCCACGTCCCTGGCAAGATGTCTGCTGTGCCCTTGCTTCTGACTTCCTGTTGTGTTGCTCTTGTTTCAATATTACTGTTGAATTCTTTCATTTATGTGCACATTATTTTGGTGGGGGGGTGATTTTTTAAGGAAAAAACAAAACAAAAAACCAGAAACACTCATGACTGGTGTATATACCTCCAGGAAGGTGAAGAAAAATGTCAACATGTTGATGTGAAATTGTGTTAGTATATATAGATTTAGGGAAAATTGACATCTTTATAATATTGAGTCTTATTTCTAAGTATTTTGTTACTGGCATGATAAGGTATTCTTGTCCATTTTTTAACTTGTGTCACTTGTATGTATTTGATTAATAAGCTGCCTTGCTGACTGTTGACTTAGCATGTCTCAGTTTTACCCCTTCTGCTCTGGATATCGGGCAGGATCTCTGAGGGCTTATGGGGGGGTAAGCCCCGTTTGCGGCTTCAGTACCCAGCCCTCCTCCTGCCCTGCTCATTTTGCCTTTCTTTCCCCATTTGGGCCAGTTCCGCTTGTTCTTGCTCTGCAATGTTCTAGCGATTTTATACTTTTCTAAAGAGAAATTTATCGTGGTTGTAAAAGATTACAGGCCGCTTATGTGTTGAGGTGACACCGTGTTCTAAACATCTTGTGTTTTAGAAGTCTGCCTGTCTGGTCATGGGAAAAGCGAGTGACCTTTTTCCTTCCTATTTGTGTAGCTTTCATGAAATGTGGAAGCGAGGACACTGCTCCAGTTATTATCTTTGTTTCCAAAATGTTCGCCGTTGATGCCAAGGCCCTGCCCCAGAATAAGCCCAGGTAAGGGTAGGGGGGGTTGGGCCGGGCCAGGGAAATGGTGTGTGTTTGGTGGGGGTGCAGAAGCGGTGTGGATGGGAGTGTGCAGACAACACTTTTCTCCTCACACCGGGATGGGTGCAGGGCACCCCGTGGTGGCGGATGCTGTGCACAGCGCAGTCTTTCTGTGACCCCTCTGGGGGAGAGAGTTGTTGAAATCAGCTCCAGGACGATTGATTTGAGTTGATGTAAATTCAAGGAGAAGAGTAATAGGAGTAGCCACAGTTCATTTGTATTGAGCATCCGGCACGTTCTTCTGCAAGCCTGCCTTGCCGACCTCAGTGGAGACTTAGGACCGTGTGAGCATGTCTGCTGATGGGTGTGGGTTGGGGTGGGGCCGGGTGCCTCTGGGAGATGGGTTATTTCTCATGTTTCCCGTGTCTCGGAGAATCTCTTCTCCATCATCTGGGTTTTCCATGTGTGTTCCCCTCCTCGGCTCCACTGCCTCCCCCTTCAGATCCCGATCGGTTCCTGCAGGAATTACAGCTGCAGCCTCCTGGCTGGTCCCTCTGCCCGGGCTCTGGCTTTGCCAATCCGTGTGCCGTCCATCCTACGCTGGGATCTGGAATGAAAACTTGATGTGGGTGCCTCGAACTCCTCTTCTGTAGGACCCACATCTACTCTGGATGTTCTTCATAAGGATTTTTTGAGTAACCCGAGAGAAATAATGTAAATAATACTTAAGAATGTCCGGTACCTCGGGAGCATCTTAAGTCTTATTCTTCTGTCTTATGAAGAATAACGGCGGTGACACCACTGGCTGCCATCCGCGGAGCTCAGACAGTATTCGTTTCTCCGCGTCCGTGGGCCGTTGAGATCTGACAGCACTTCCTGAGTGGGAAGTAGTCAGGGCTTCAGTTTTGCCTGTGACGGAAAAAGTAAGTTAGGGGCTCCAGGTCACGGAGCTGGAAGGAGGCCACCAGTGTTCGAACCCGGGTCTTGTCCATTCACAGCGTGGAACCTGGCCTTGTTCGTCCAGTGTGGCTTGTCTTTCATTTTCTCTTTTCATTTTTCCAGCTTTTACATTTGAGTTTATTCTTCATTTAACTTTGAAAACAGCACTATCATTGAATATTGAAACAAAAGCAGTAGGGAGGGGCGCCTGGGTGGCTCAGTAGGTTAAGCGTCTGCTGTCGGCTCAGGTCATGATCTCTGGGTCCTGGGATTGAGCCCCGCGTCGGGCTCCCTGCTTGGCGGGGATTCTGCTTCTCCCTCTGCTGCTCCCCCTGCTTGCGCTCTCTCTCTCTCTCTCTCTCTCTCTCTCTCTCTCTCTGTCGGATAATAGCAGTAGTGAGTCAGGAGCTCTGATTATAGCCCTCATGCAGCCACTGCATATAAAGGGCCAGCATGAGGGTCATTCCGCGGTCCCAGTGAGAGTTCTGATGCTGAGCACTGTCCCAGGATGACGCGCATCAGCCTCACGCGTGTGTCTATTGTAACGGTGGCAACAAGGCCTCCGAGTCTGACTGCCCCATTTCTTTGGTCTTGTCTACTTCCTTCCTCTCAGGTAGGAGTTTTTCCAGCAAAGAGTGTTTATCAGGAGAAAGAAAGCCATTCTCAGGAAAGTTTACCTTAAATCCAGTGACTAGGCAACCCTTTCCACGTGGTCTACGATGAAAGGGCATGACTTCATTTAGCACACACGGGACATGTCCGTGCTTGACAGTCTGGCCTGGGTGAGGGGTGAGGTCTGTGGTTCGGTCGTCGGGAGCAGGGACTGGCCTTGAAAGCGCACAGTGCGTCAGCCAGCTGTGTGTCCACCCACACGGCAAGGCCTCCTCGCCAAGTAAAATCAGCACGGTCCTTCTGATAGCATCAGAAACAGCGGTAGTACCTCCTGGCTGCACTCCTGGTTCTTGGTCTCCTTCACCTGGAATGTTCTCTTCTGACCACCTTTCATAACTTGGTCAATGTGAACTTCTGGAATCTTCCAGTGCAGCTTTTCCATCTGTCTTTAGCACTGACCCGTCCCCGTGGCCCTGGCACTCTACGCACAGACCGAATTTGCTGAGCCGCTCCAGGTTCCACCTTAGGAATTCTTCCTTGCAGTTCCATGCCTCTGCCCTCAGGACAGCACGCCGCCGCTCTGCCTTACCTCCCCGGCCCTCGTGTTTGCTCTTGGGCAGAGCTCGTTTTCCTGTTGCACCATTGTGTCAGCCCCCCAAGGTTACTGAGAGCTGATGCACAACATTTTCACCGCTCCTTTCTCTCTGCTCCTTCCTCGTCCTCCAAAAGGCATTGCAGAGATGTCCCTGGGGGAACACACTGCCACCAGCTCCGCCTTCTTTACTTGCCTCTCCTCCTTTGTCATATTCTCCCCCTCTGTCCCTTTTCTTTGCATCACAGAGCACTTTGTGAGCTTGAGAAATCTGTTTAAACTTCTTCATTTGGATTCATACCAGGGTATCAGGGTGGTGCTCCAGGGCCAGTTCTTCCTGGTGGAGTTGGGTTTGTCCCCCAGACATAGTCAGTGGTTTCTTTCACCGTTTTGTACAGCCGGTGAGCGGGCGCGGGCCAGCGTGGAACAGCTGCTGCTCCTCGGCTTCTCACTGAGTGTTCTGGGAAGTTCCACCCGGTGTGGCTTTCCAGCGCCTACCCCTAAATCTAGGCCAGCAGCCATCCCACCTTTTAGATTCAGGGCCTTTGTTTTTGCTGTTCTCAACTATAGTTTATGACAAATCCTTAGGAGTATGTATTTGGTCTAACTGCCTGTTAGGGAACATTTTATGGAGAGTTTTCAGGCAGCTCTCTTCCCCTGCGTCTCCGGGTCTGTGCGTTGCTTTTGCTTCCTTCTTGAGAACCAGCTCCTTCTAGTAACAAGATGCTGTCTTCCCACAGAAGGCACTTTTCTGGGTCTGTCGCTTTGCACCATCCCCGCTGTGTCTGGTGGCAGGCTGCGCCAGCCTTCCACCTGTTCTGCACCGAGCAGAGCGTAGGCATTCTGCCTGGAATCCGGAGGCTGGATGGATGTGCGTCCTCGCCTCTTCTCCTTCCCCTCCTCATTCACCTCCCCAGCCTTCCAGTCAACATACTCACCTCTGGTCTCCTTTATCTCTGGTGCAGGAAGTGTTAGTTCAACTACAGCCTGAAGAACTCATCACCCACAGCTGTGCCTTGGCTGGTAGAGCTCTGTTTTCTTGTAGATCAGTCCTCTTCATTCTCCACAAACGCGGGGTTCGCAGTGGGTACCTCGTATAAATCCTTGTGATTTCTGTCTGGCTGGCTGCTCCGTTTCCCTGTGCCACCACCCCCAGCCCACAGCAGTGCCGGGCACGGGGGGGGGGCGTTCCCTGGGTGGGTGGATGAGTGCTAGACGGGCAGCAAGGCTCGTTACAGCTGATGCTAACTTGATGAATAGAAATGCTAACTTATTCCAGACCATGTCATGAATTTATGCTAATAAATATCTATCTTTCTTAACCAAAGTTAAAATGATTTACTTAATGTGATGATGATTTTATCATCTTTAATTCCTTCTCAGTGGGGGACGTCCTGGGGATAATGAACAAAGGTTTGGAGTCAGATCTGGATTTGAGTTTTGGCTCCTCCATTTATTTTCCAGTGACTTTGGGTCAGGTTAAATTTCCTAAGCCTCTGCTTTGTCATCGTAAAATAGGGATGATAGTATCTATTTCATTTAACTGTTGTAGTAAGTATATACTATAATTACGTAAAGTGATGAAGATTAAGACGATGTCGAGATCCTAGTGATAAGCCCATTGAAAGAGACTTTCTCTTCATATGCAAACAAGTCTCATTTTTTTTTCTTCCCCGTTCTAACGATAATATTACATCCTGCATTTATAGTTTAACTTGCACTTTTCAGATATTCTTGAAGCAGTTTTAGCAAAAGTCTAGATACACGGGGTTGATTGAAGGGGGAGGTGGAGTGTTGGGCCTGGAGCAGAGCAGGGTGAGGGCAAGGGCCCGAGCGCAGGCCATTGCAAGGAGAGGGAGAAGTGGATTTGTTCGCTGTTGATCCAGAGCACACACCTGCAGCCGTGGTGAGAAATTTCAAGGAAGCAGATTTCATCCCATACTTGAAAGGGCTTCTAATGCTTGGAGTTTCCAGGAGAGGGGAGCTGGTCTCTTGCAGGGGAAGTAGACACCTCCAGCACCAGCAGTGTTGGTTGCCTCACGGCACCTGGCCAAGCTGTTCTCAAAGATCAGTCTCTCAGGTTCCTGTGTCCTGGGACACAGCCCCCCGGTGACCTGGGTGTGACTAGAGGGGACAGCTCCGAGAAACGAGCTCATCCGTTTTGGGGGGCAGGTGCCAAGGGAGGTAGAATTGGTGTCCGGTCCTGGTGGGAGGCCTTGTCTAGCAGGTGGGAGTGTGAAGAGGACAGCAGCGGACAGTCAGTGGTGGGAGTGGTCACCTTCCAGGCTCGCCCACATGAGGCAAGAAGGAAGAAGGGTTTTAGGGCCCTTGGCATCGGAGCTCCAAGAGTACGTGGCCATTTCGAATGCTTGACAACGGTGTACATGCAGGAGGGATATCTGAATGGGTTCCAGTGCTTAGGGGAGGGGGAGTAAAGCAGCATGGCAGGGTGGGGATGAGGTTTCCTATCAGGTGTCAAGTCAGAGATCAGGAAGAAAAGCAGAAATCATAGTGCCAAAGGTGAGGGACAGCAGGAGGGAGGCACAGGGTGACAGGACCAGGCTGAGGAGCTCAGCTTCCAGAACTGGAGCATAGAATTAGGAAAAGAGAATTAGCCTGAGTATCCTGGTGCTCGGTCCCAGAGTTGCCGGGCTGAGATGCCCCAGTGCTACTGACTTTTGGGCAGCTGTTGGTCTTGCTTGGTGTTGGGGTTGTAGATGCACGTGGGTTTAGGAAGGTCCACACGTGGGAAGGGAGCCAGATCCTGGGAATTAATATACCTGCCTGGTTTCTGCCTTCGAAACTTAAACTCCCAAACAGAATGCCCATTTTTATTCAACTTAGCGCTCCCCTTTTGTAAAGACTTTTGTTATTAAAGCTGTGCCTTTTTTGTGGCCTGTTAGACTTGAGGATAACCCTTTTTTTTAATTGTTATGTTAATCCCCATACATTACATGATTAGTTTTAGATGTAGTGTTCCATGATTCATTGTTTGTGCGTAACACCCAGTGCTCCTTGCAGAACGTGCCCTCCTCAATACCCATCACCAGGCTAACCCATCCTCCCAGCCCCCTCCCCTCTAGAACCCTCAGTTTGTTTTTCAGAGTCTATCGTCTCTCATGGTTCATCTCCCCCTCCGATTCCCCCCCTTCATTCTTACCCTCCTGCTATCTTCTTCTTCTTTTTTTTTTTTTCTTAACATATATTGCATTATTTGTTTCAGAGATACAGATCTGAGATTCAACAGTCTTGCACAATTCACAGCGCTTACCAGAGCACATACGCTCCCCAGTATCTATCACCCAGTCACCCCATCCCTCCCACCCACCCCCCACTCCAGCAACACTCAGTTTGTTTCCTGCAATTAAGAATTCCTCATATCAGTGAGGTCATATGATACATGTCTTTCTCTGTTTGACTTATTTCGTTCAGCATAATACCCTCCAGTTCCATCCACGTCGTTGCAAATGGCAAGCTCTCATTCCTTTTGATGGCTGCATAATATTCCATTGTATATATATACCACCTCTTCTTTATCCATTCATCTGTCGATGGACATCTTGGCTCTTTCCACAGTTTGACTATTGTGGACATTGCTGCTATAAACATCAGGGTGCACGTACCCTTTCGGATCCCTACATTTGTATCTTTGGGGTAAATACCCAGTAGTGCAATTGTTGGATCATATGGTAGCTCTATTTTCAACTTTTTGAGGAACCTCCATACTGTTTTCCAGAGTGGCTGCACCAGCTTGCATTCCCACCAACAGTGTAGGAGGGCTCCCCTTTCTCTGCATCCCCGCCAACATCTGTCGTTTCCTGACTTGTTAATTTGAGCCATTCTGACTGGTGTGAGGTGGTATCTCATGGAGGTTTTGAATTGGATTTCCCTGATGCCGAGTGATGTTGAGCACTTTTTCATGTGTCTGTTGGCCATTTGGATGTCTTCTTTGGAAAAATGTCTGTTCATGTCTTCTGCCCATTTCTTGATTGGATTCTTTGTTCTTTGGGTGTTGAGTTTGATGAGTTCTTTATAGATTTTGGATACTAGTCCTTTATCTGATATGTCATTTGCAAATATCTTCTCCCATTCTGTCGGTTGTCTTTTGGTTTTGTTGACTGTTTCCTTTGCTTTGCAAAAGCTTTTTATCTTGATGAAGTCCCAAGAGTTCCTTTTTGCCCTTACTTCCCTTGCCTTTGGCGATGTGTCTAGGAAGAAGTTGCTGTGGCTGAGGTCAAAGAGGTTGCTGCCTGTGTTCTCCTTTAGGATTTTGATGGACTCCTGTCTCACATTGAGGTCTTTCAACCATTTGGAGTCTATTTTTGTGTGTGGTGTAAGGAAATGGTCCAGTTTCATTCTTGTGCATGTGGCTCTCCAATTTACCCAACACCATTTGTTGAAGAGACTGTCTTTTTTCCACTGGACATTCTTTCCCGCTTTGTCAAAGATGAGTTGACCATAGAGTTGAGGGTCCATTTCTGGGCTCTCTCTTCTGTTCCATTGATCTATGTGTCTGTTTTTGTGCCGGTACCATACTGTCTTGATGATGACAGCTTTGTAATAGAGCTGGAAGTCCGGAATTGTGATGCCGCCAGCTTTGCTTTTCTTTTTCAACATTCCTCTGGCTATGCGGGGTCTTTTCTGGTTCCATACAAATTTTAGGATTCTTTGTTCCATTTCTTTGAAAAAAGTGGATGGTATTTTGATGGAGATTGCATTGAATGTGTAGATTGCTCTAGGTAGCATTGACATCTTCACAATATTTGTTCTTCCAATCCATGAGCATGGAACGTTTTTCCATTTCTTTGTGTCTTCCTCAATTTCTTTCATGAGTATTTTCTAGTTTTCTGAGTACAGATCCTTTGCCTCTTTGGTTAGATTTATGCCTAGGTATCTTATGGTTTTGGGTGCAATTGTAAATGGGATCAACTCCTTAATTTCTCTTTCTTCTGTCTTATTGTTGGTGTATAGGAATGCCACTGACTTCTGTGCATTGATTTTATATCCTGCCACTTGACTGAATTCCTGTATGAGTTCTAGCACTTTTGGTGGTGGAGTCTTTGGGGTTTTCCACATAAAGTATCCTATCATCTGCAAAGAGTGAGAGTTTGACTTCTTCTTTGCCAATTTGGATGCCTTTGATTTCTTTTTGTTGTCTGATTGCTGTGGTTAGGACTTCTAATACTATGTTGAATAGCAGTGGTGATAGTGGACATCCCTGCCGCGTTCCTGACCTTAGGGGGAAAGCTATCAGTTTTTCCCCATTGAGAATGATATTCGCTGTAGGTTTTTCATCGATGGCTTTTATGATATTGAGGTATGTACCCTCTATGCCTATACTCTGAAGAGTTTTGATCAAGAAAGGATGCTGTACTTTGTCAAAAGCTTTTTCTGCATCTATTGAGAGGATCATATGATTCTTGTTCTTTCTTTTGTTAATGTATTGTATCACGTTGATTGATTTGCGGATGTTGAACCAACCTTGCAGCCCAGGGATAAATCCCACTTGGTCGTGGTGAATAATCCTTTTAATGTACTGTTGGATCCTATTGGCTAGTATTTTGGTGAGAATTTTTGCATCCATGTTCATCAGGGATATTGGCCTGTAATTCTCCTTTTAGATGGGGTCTTTGTCTGGTTTTGGGATCAAGGTAATGCTGGCCTCATAAAACGAGTTTGGAAGTTTTCCTTCCATTTCTATTTTTTGGAACAGTTTCAGAAGAATAGGTATTAATTCTTCTTGAAATGTTTGGTAGAATTCCCCTGGGAAGCCATCTGGCCCTGGGCTTTTGTTTTTTGGGAGATTTTTTGATGACTGCTTCAATTTCCTTAGTGGTGATAGGTCGGTTCAGGTTTTCTATTTCTTCCTGGTTCAGTTTTGGTAGTTGATACATCTCTAGGAATGCATCCATTTCTTCCAGGTTATCTAATTTGCTGGCATAGAGTTGCTCATAATACGTTCTTATAATTGTTTGTGTTTCTTTGGTGTTGGTTGTGATCTCTCCTCTTTCATTCATGATTTTGTTGATTTGGGTCATTTCTCTTTTCTTTTTGATAAGTCTGGCCAGGGGTTTATCAATCTTGTTAATTCTTTCCAAGAACCAGCTCCTAGTTTTGTTGATCTGTTCTGCTATTCTCTTAGTTTCTATTTCATTGATTTCTGCTCTGATCTTTATTATTTCTCTTCTATTAGAAGAAAGTGCCTCCCAAAATTTTAAAGAAAGAAAAACTTATATATGTACAAAAATAAGGGTTGATATGATGAAGGGTTGGAATATGACTGTAAAGATGGAAATTATAAAAAATTTTATAAAAGGAATTGATAAGAAGTTGTTTGAAAAAAGAAAGAAGAGGATTTAAAAAAAAAAAAGGGAGAGAATGTGATCAGGCAGGGGAGTAGGAAAAAACCATACAGTAGAGATTTAACGTATATTTTGGTCTGTTAGAAGAAACTATCTCAAGATTTTAAAGAGAGAACAACTTATATATATAAGCCAAAAATATGGGTAACTACTATGAAGGGATAGAATATGACTCTAAAAATGAAAAATAAAAATGTTTTTTTTAAAAAAAGGGATTGATAAGATGTTGGTTGAAAAAGGGAAAAAGAAAAATTCAAAAAGAAAAAAAAGAAAAAAAGACAGTTAAAAAAAATTAATTTTGAAAGACTAAAGAATCATGGTAAAAAAGCCATGAATTCTATGTGCAGTCGTCCCCTAGCGCTGGAGTTCTGCCGTTCTCATTGATCGGGAAACTTGGTCTTGGCTGGCTGTTCTCGCTGATCTTCTGGGGAGGGGCCTGTTGCCGTGGTTTCCAAATGTCTCTGCCGGAGGCGGAAGTGCCCCGCCCTTGCCCCCTCCCGGCTAAGTCATCTGCTCGGGTTTGCTCTCCGGGGCTTTTGTTCCCTGCGAGCTTTCCGTACAGCTTTGGAGGCGGAGCGTGAAAATGGTGGCCCCCCAATCTCCGCCCCAGAGGACCCGAGAACTCGGGGCCCCGCTCCTCAGTGAGCCCCCAGAGAAAAGCCGTCAGTCACTCCCGTCCCCCGGTCTCTGGCCGCACTCCGTGCTCACCCGGCCTGTGACCGCGCGCCTCTATCTCTGGCCCCCGACCCCGGGTGGAGTCTCCAAACCCAGCAGATCCCTGTGGTGCGCTCCCGCGTGGCTCCTCCCGGGGGAGGAAGGTGAGTCTCCCCGGATCTGCCGCTTGTGGGGTCCCTGCTGGAGGAGCAGGGGCCCGACTGGGCCGCGGATCACGGTCAATGGCGACCCCGAGCTGAGAGCCCGCGCCTGGGCTCCGCCTCTGCAGCCGGCTTCCCTGCTCCGATCCCTGGGAGCTCTGCCCCACTCAGGCACCCCCGGTCCTTCTGTGACCCCGAGGGTCCTGAGACCACACTGTCCCGGAGGGTTCCACCCCCCGCTTAGCCACCAGAGTGACGTCCCTCAGCGGAGCAGACTTCTAAAAGTTCCGATTTTGGGCTCCGCGGCTCTATCACTTGCCAGAAGCGGCCGACGGAGCCCCCCCCTCCGCCGTCTATCCTCCCGAATATCGCCGCGGATTCACTTCTCCGCACGTCCTACCTTCCAGAAAGTGGTCGCTTTTCTGATGAGAGAGTTGTTGCTCTTCTTTTCTTCGATCTCCTGTTGAGTTTGTAGGTGTTCAGAATGGTTTGACCCCTATCCAGCTGAATTCCTGAGAGGAGACGAAATCCAGGTCTCCTACTCCTCCGCCATCTTGCTCCACCCCTTGAGGATAACTGTTTAGGAAGAACGGCTGAATCCCCTACCCCACTCCAACCAAGACTAACCCCCCAGCAAACACACAGACACACCCACACTCTGCCTTTTCTGTGGTGGTGCTGGGGTCTAACACCATGTGACCTTTCACTCCCACTGAGTCGCCATCATTCAGCCTGACCTTGAACCCTTCCTCTTGGACCCCGGGTCTTCATGAAGATATATGTTTGTGCTTGTGGAGAAAACCTCCATTTCCTATTGAGGTCTTATGCTTGCTTCTCCACGGGGCTGCTCTGTGCCCTGGTATCGGCCACTCGTTTCCCTCCCTTCCCTTTTGGTCGCCTCATCCAGAAGGAATGTGGGCATTCCAGAAAGGCTCCATGCTGTTGTAGATGGCTCTCTTTGGGGACATGGGCTCTCTTATGCCGCTCCAGAAGCTCAGAATAGCTGGGGACAGAGCGTTTTAGAGAAAGCCTGGAAGGGACCTGGGACCCATCATTGTCTTATCCAGCCACATTAATTGTTGCCGTTTCCCTGCTCCAACGACTGAGAGATGCTTGATGTTGCCAGAAGTAAACATATCTGTGATCTCCTGTAGACCTCTCACTCAGGAAGAAATTGCTCAGAGGCGAGAGCGTGCAAGACAGAGGCATGCAGAGAAGCTCGCAGCAACGCAGGGGCAGGCACGCACGGAGCCCCCCCGGGACGGGAGTGCCCTTGACACAAATCCAAAGGGAGAGGAGACCAAAGGTACAGCTTTCCTAACTGGGTTTTCGTGCACAGTACTGATTTATTGGGCATTCACTTAGCTTAGGACACTTCCTCTAGCTCTTGAGCTTGCCTCTAAGCGTAGCTTTTATCAGTATTCCGTTGCTCTTGGTGTTTCTTCCCTAAAACTGGGCCAAATGGATCATATTCACTGTTCCCTCTATTTCTAGGTGCATCCTGGATTAGAGAGAGCGTTGTTGGCACTCATTATCCTTTTGTTTCCGGCAGGTGATGAGCATCAGGTGGAGAGTATGGCCCTTAAATCTCTGCCCCAGGAACGAAACAACGAAGAGTCTTTTATTGCATTTGCTCGCGTGTTCAGTGGTGTGGCTCGAAGAGGAAAGAAAATTTTTGTCCTGGGGCCCAAATACAGTCCTGTTGAGTTTTTGCGGCAGGTAAGAATTGGAAGTAAAACATTAGTATATCGTTCCAAGGTTCTTACATCTTTTCAGATTGATTGAGATTTACCTTACTGGTAGATTTATTTTGTCACTAGATAGGCACATTCAGATGACTCCATGTACCTCCTCTTATGTTGCTTTGGG
The DNA here is from genome assembly GCF_011800145.1 of Mirounga leonina. Classification (NCBI taxonomy): domain Eukaryota; kingdom Metazoa; phylum Chordata; class Mammalia; order Carnivora; family Phocidae; genus Mirounga; species Mirounga leonina. Next base: position 25,980,139 of record NW_023270464.1, read on the forward strand.
GACATTTGGTAAATCTGTCTCACTTAGTAGCATTTGGAAAACTAAACCAGTATATGAACTCAGTTTTCAGGCCTTATCTAATTAATTACAAGGCTTTTCAAGACCAGAGAAAAGAACTGGTAGGAAGAGCTGCCATGCTGGAGCCAGGGCAATGGCAGGTCTTCAGGAAATACGGAGATCCAAAAACTGGGTGGCACAGGCCAAAGGCCTGGGCAGAAAGCAGGTGACAGGCCACGGTTGCATGGTAGGTGGATCCCAGAAGTCGATCAGGAAGGTCTGGAAGCAGGTGAACAGCCAGCATCTAAATACACCTGAGCCAAAGGGCAAGAAAGAAACCACAGGCTGCAGCTACCTCAGCATGTTGGGACATAGGCAAGGTATGTACGTAATAGTTACATGACAATGGTCATTGGATGATGGAGGTGCCAGAAGTCCAGGGAGTGAGTCACAGTCAGCAAGAAGCGGTGAATAAGAACTTGGAAGACATGCTGTGTCCCAAGCAGGAGAGCACGAGCTCCTGTCCTTGCAGGGAAACCAGAGAAGCTGCTGGACTTGGCGGCAAGTGACGGGGCGGGGCGGGGTTGGAGAGGGCCCTCCATCAACTTGCCTTGAATGTTTGTTCCTCCAGTTTTAGCAGTTTAATCCTCGGAGATCACGCTGCTGGCTGGTGGCCCCGCCGCCCGTGGTGGGCTGTGGCGTGTTCTGCTTCGGCAGGAGGGCGCATGGCAGTTGTGCCTGGGGCTCTATTTTCTGGGGGCTGTGATGGCATGTATAAACCCAGTTATGCACATCTTACCATCTTGGTTTAGACATGGCTGATAGTTTGTTGTTTATCGGGAAGGGTCAGGTGGTGGCTAATTTTTTTTCTTTTTTGTTCTCTCAACTGTCAAGGTGAGTAAGAAATTGTTACTTAACGTAGTACTGATTTATTGGGCATTACAAATTCCACGAGCATTCCAACTTACCTTCTTTACGTAGCGTATCTTTGCTCTCGTGGGGCTAGAGGTTGAAATCACTTCTTGTGTGTCAAGACTCGAGGAGCAGCGATGAAATGAATTGATGGTGCAGATGACTCCATACTCCAGCAGTCGGGGTCCCATAAAATCTAATTCCAACATGCTTTAAAAACAAGGGGACTCTATTACACATACCCCAGACATAAACCTTACTGGACTTGCGTGTTCATCCCTTAGGTTACTTTTCTGTTGCTGCATATTACCTACTACTACAAATTTAGCCAACGAAAATGATACACATTGTATCATCTCACAGTTTCTGTGGACTGGGAGCCCAAGCATGGCTTAGCGGGTCCTGCCTGGTGTCTCACAAAGCTGCAACCAGTGTTGACCAGGTTGTGTGCCTTCTGGAGGCTCCTTTGGGAAAGGATCTGTCTCCAGGTTCACTTAGGTTGTTGTCAGGATTCATATCCTGGTACCTGTGGGGCTGAGGGCTCCACATTCTTTCCGGCCATCGGCCGCCCTCAGCTCCTAGAAGCAGCCTGCGCTTTCCTGTCCTGTGGACCTTCCCAGCTTGTCTGCACTCCTTCAGGCCAGCAAGGAGGGTCCAGGCTGAATGTATTTGCAAGACAGTCTTGCGTGATGTTCTGTAATCATGCGAGTGACATCCCGCCGCCTTTGCTGTATGCCATTGATGAGAAGCAAGCTACGGGCCCCCCTCACGCCCAGGGGGAGGGGATTGCGTGAAGGCATGAACAGGAAGCAGAAGCTATGGGGGGGCTACCTTTAGTCTGTTTTACCACTTATATACGCACTGTGGAAGGCTGTATTATTTTTGAACTTGGTATTAATGGAATCTTCCTGTAGTTATTCTTCTACAACTCACTGTTTTTACCTAACATTGTGAGATTAATCTACATTGATGTCTATTTCTGTGCTTTCATTGTTTGTTGCCGCATAGTATTCCGTTATGTAAACAAGCATTTTATTTTTCCATTTTCCTGTTATTATGTATTTGGGTCCTTTCATTTTCTGCTAATCTAAACAATGCTATCTTGAATACTTTTGTACATATTTCCTTGTGTACGTTTGCATGAAATTCTAGGTAATCCACCCTTAGTGGAATTGTCTGGGTAATAGAGTGTGTGTATCTTCGGCTTACTGGTCAGTTCCAGACTGTCCTCCAAGTAGTTTTCCTTCACGCTCCCAGCAGGGGTCCCTAACAGTCCAGTGTTCTGCAGCCTCACCAGAGTTTGTTATGGTCAGGAGTTTAATTTTTGCCAATCAGATGCATATGGTATGGTCTTTTCAAGACGTTTTATTTCACTTTTTCTTTATTACTCTTTTAATATGCTTATTGGTCATTCATGTCTTTTTCTATGATGATATCTTTGGGTCATTTGCCTATTTTTGACTTGTACCATATACACATATTTTTTAATACGGGTTTTTAGATGTTCTTTGTATAACCTGGTTACTAATTCCTTGTCACTTTTAAGTTTTGCAGATTCTCTTCTCTGGTTTGGGACTTGTCACATTTTCTATTTAGTATCTTTTAATGTACAGAAGTTCTTAATTTTAATGTAGTTGAATTTATCAGTCTTTTCCATTATGGGTTTTGCCTTTTGTATCTCATTTAAGAAAATTAAAATTATGACTGTTACAAAGGCAAAATTTTCACCTATGTTTCCTTCTAAAGTTTAAAGTTTTGCCTTTCTATGTTTAAATGTTTAATTCAATGTTTATACATGATACGAAAGAAGGGATCCAATCTTATTTTCATCCCCCATACAAATACCGGTTGTTCCAGCATCATTCAGTGAATGCTCCCATTTCTACCCACTGCCCTGCCAGCTCTGTCAGAAATCAGAATTCATATGTGAATTGGTCTGTTCCTCGACTGTTAGACTTCATTTTTTCTGTTTCTCTATCACTGTCTCTATTCAGTGCTGACTTCTAAATATTTTGGTATTTAAAAGGCCATGTCCTCTACCCTTTTTTTTTTTTTTTTGGTGAGTGCCTTGCTTACTCCTCTTTACTCTTCCATGTAAGTTTTTAGTCCCCTTGTCAGGTTCCAGGAAAAGCTCCATTGAGACTCTGATTGCTTTAAATCAGCCCATGTATTTGGTGTGAATCAACATTTTGCAATATAGCACCTATGAATCTATTAGGCATATCTATTTAGGTTATTTTCAGTGTTTTTCATTAAAGTTTTATAATTTCCTCCATTTTAGTCACTTTTGTCAGACCTATCCCTAGCTATCTTATATTTTGTTGCTACTCCAAAAGTTACTGTTCAAAAAATATTTTTTTTCTCTTGCTGATGTAGACAGTTAACTGTTGTATACTGTCCTTGTGTTTAGCCGCCTTGCTAAACTATCTCTCTAATTACAGTTCAAGTGTGGTTTGAGTGGATGCTCATATTATCTGTGGATAATTTGGTTTCTCCCCATCTCATCCTTCTGTTTTGTGTGTCTTTCCAGTGTGTCTTTTGAGCTACCCCTGCAGAGTAGTCACCGGGTCAGACCATGCACGTTTGAATGTGGCATGTGCTTGCAAGGCCACTGTTCTCATGGGGTCTCCAAGTCCCCCCAACACAGTAGCTTCTCCCTCCTCCGGGCCTTCATGAATTTACCTGCCTCTAGTGCTTTTTGGTCACTCACTCTGTGACGTTAGTTATGTTTATATGTGCTGTAACTTCATGTTTTTCCCACTTCACAGATAGCAGTACCGTAGTGCCTTGGACCCAGAGGCCCCCAAAACAAGTTGTTTGATTGAAAGGCTTTCAGGGCACTTGCACTTATATGGAGGTTGCTGAATAATTCAAGGCAATATCTTGAATACTTTTCAACGTCTTGAATAACTCTTGACAAAACGTACATACTTTGAGAGACGGTATGTCCATAAGAACGAATATGACAGGAGGTGAGCTCATAAACCTGTTATCCTGGCAGCAGATTTTTGCTGTGTTTGTGCTCGGCCTTCTCGTCAGTGTCCCCAGCATTTCACAGCGTGCTCCCTTCCAGATTACCAACATTAGCGTATAATAGCTGTGGCTTGGCCATCTTCACGGCATTTTTATCACACCTGACTACTCTTCCAAAGTTATTTTTATGTGTAGCTCAGCACTAGCACCTCTTCTTGCCGAAAGCTCCAAGGGCGTTATAATAAGATTAAAACAATTTTAAGTGAGGATAGTAATAATCATAGCACAGTTGCCACCAAAACTGGTGTGTGGCGTGGTTCACATAAATACTGGCAGGAGGCTGTGGGGATGTGTGTTTCTTGGCTAATGTGGTCGTACAGGTCACAGCGGATTCATATTCCTGAGCCGTAAGGCTTATGGCTGTTGAATTCTTGACAGTTTTTCAGTATTTGAGAAGTTTCACGACTTCATATTTTATTTCATACCATTTCAAGTTTCCATACTTCAGGTTTGCATGAAGTGTGACTGTATCATCTCACCTCTGAATAGGAATAACTGTGTAGATTCTAAGTAATGTCTGTAGTCAATGCCTCCTAACGTCTCTCCAACCATTTTTCTTCGCCCAGGTGCCATTGGGCTTCTCCGCTCCACTCGATGGCCTTCCCCCGGTCCCCCACATGGCATGCTGCACCCTAGAAAACCTGTATCTTCTGATGGGCAGGGAGCTGGAAGGCCTGGAGGAGGTACCTCCAGGAAATGTGCTAGGTAAGGAGGCACTGTGCCCCGTATCTCTTCCCTGCACTCCGTTCTCAGAGCTCACCCAACACGTCACCCAGACTTAGTGAGCTCTTGGAAGGAAATGACTTTGATCTCTGCTTTAGTGTGGTTATTTTTTTCCTGGTGTCCTTAGACCTTAACGTACCACCTTTGAGCAATCAGCATGTGGATCGGTGACTTGCTGTGAGTTGCGGTAGTTCTGTTTTAAAAAGCACTGCCGAAGTCATTTGCGAGTGCTCCGTTTTAAGTGGGGGTTCCATTTGGTTGGGAGCAGGAAGGGGAATTCTTGCTCACATAAAAGTCTGATGAGTGAGACACTTCTGGTTCTAAATTATTAGAAACTATTCTGATGTGATTTCTTGCAGTATTTTTCATCCATTGAGTGTTGCTTTACGAACAGTCATCAGCTTACATCCACAAATGCTGTTCGTCAACCCCGTGATGTTTATTGGCTTCTGCTTCTGTGTGCGGAATTCACTTTCTGAGGTCCTTAATGCAACCCGGAAGTCTCAGGTTGAGGAATTCCGTTGGGAGCATCACAGGAACCCGTGTGTGCTCTGGGGTGTCATATCCCCTGTACCGCTGGTTCTGAACCCTTAGGGTGTCTGTCAGCTCTGAAGCTATGTCTTGGGTGATTGCTTGGCTGGGAATTCTCTTTGTTTTCGAGAAATGGTCTAGACTACTGGTCCAGAACAGCTAATGATTTGTTTGGATTTTGTGAACCTGAGTCCAAGAAATTTGCCTAAGCATTTTGCCACTCCCTCACAGAGATCCATTCTTTTCTTTAGTTTATAATTCTTTTTCTTTTCTTTTTTTTTTTTGGTGGAGGGCCATGGAATTAGTAGAATTCCTAGCTTTTCATCAGTGTTACCCATTCTCTTCCATTCCTTTAAAAAATGCCATTGAACCTTGACAGTTGATAGAACTCTGAGCTACCATGGCCAACAAAACACTTTACAGGAAGGACATGGGAACGAAGAATGGAAAACACTCTAGTTTTGGTTATAAGATTACTGTTTTGCTCAGACTCGGTCCACTTTGTTTCTTAAATGGAAGGGAAGGCAGAAGATCTCTAAGGTCGATACTCAAGTGAAAGAGAAGGCGTTTGTAGAGTGAAAGGTTTTTGTCCTGTTTCCTCCAAGTAAGGCCAGTGTTGGCAGTCTTTCCCCGGTAGAGGCTGGGGACTTGACAAGCAATGGTTTCTGGATCTCCACGTGCTGTCCAGGGCTGAGGCTCTGCGGTTTTAAGGAGGAAAACCATCTGTCTTCATCTGCCGCCCAGGGCAGCCCTCTGCCCACCATCTGCTGCAGGAGACCTTTGTAAGCTAACTGTCTTCCTCTTGGAGAAAAGAGGTGTGCCTCATTCCCGTTTACTGCTGTTTCAGAATAATGGTGGGGTGCTTGGTAGGAGCTGGGGTGATGGTGCAGGTGACGAAATGTTTGTTCACCAAATTTAGCTGTGTAGAAATAACACAGATGGACACACCACTTTGGGGCAAAGTGGACGGAAGAGGAAAGCCAGATTTATTTTGCACAGGAGTTAGGGTTGTGTTTAGCTGCAGGTAACCAAAAACCAACTGCGGAGTTTTGAATTTCTCTCAACAGGAAGCGGGAGGGTAGATAGTCCAGGGCTGGAGTGATGGCTCTCCTGCAGCCTCAGAGGGCTGGTTCCTTCTGTCTGACTGTTTGCAGTGCTCAGCGTGCGGCCTTTGCCCCCCAGGGAACCACGACAGCTTCGGGACCTCCAAGAATCACACACACAGTCCTGGCAGGAAGAGGGCACAGGGGCCAAAGGTCTTCTCACAGCACTTCTGTTTTCATTTGGGAAGAAATGCTCACTTAGTGACGTCTCTGTCTGTATTCTCATTGTTTGTGACTTCTGTCACATGGCCAGCCCTAGTTGCAGGAGAGGCGAGGGACGGCCTCCGCAGTTAAGGCAGTTGTGAGTAGCCTTCAACTGGCCGATCCACACTGCCAGCCGCATTCCTCCCGCCCGGGCCGGGCCCTGCCTGGGGCCCTGCTGGAGATTCTATTTCTTTCTTTTTTTTTTTTTTTTAAAGATTTTATTTATTTATTTGAGAGAGAGAGAGCACATGAGAGGGGGGAGGGTCAGAGGGAGAAGCAGGCTCCTTGCTGAGCAGGGAGCCCGATGCGGGACTCGATCCAGGGACTCCAGGATCATGACCTGAGCCGAAGGCAGTCGCTTGACCACCTGAGCCACCCAGGCGCCCCAGGAGATTCTGTTTCTTCACGTTAAGGAGGAAGATAGTCCACCAGGAGGATTACGAATATAACCTTGAAGGGGGGAATCCAGCCAACCACTTTATTTGCCTTTTGAATTGAAACTAACATAATTGTTTTCCTTTTATTAATCCAGATTCAACTGAGCCCCATGCAGGACTGGAAAACATGAGTATACCAAAATTCTGGTCATAGTTGGGCCACTTACTAGTTGTACGGCCTCGGGCTGGTTGTATGGCCTTTCTGGACTCGAGCTTCCCCAGATGATTTGAACTAGGGCAGGGACTGCTAACATTTCTTATGGCAAAACTAGAATAGCCACTTAAACCTTTCTTTAGGAAGACTCTTTGTGGGTTCTCAGGACTTCTTTTATTATATTTATCACATACTGTTATATTTATCATATATTCTAAACATTAAGGATGAATATTAAATAGCGTCATATCGTCATATGGAGGACATTTTATTGCTATAGCTATAAAATATACACAAAATTACATTTTGTACATTTTAAGATATGAACGGAACTGAAGTTTCAAGTTGCCATTATATTATGGTGGGTTGACATTTCAGTGAGGATGGAGCAAGGTAAAAGTTCTTAGTGCTTGGGTCATGAAGGTCTCACATGGATCATGTCAGTTTTTCACTGGTTGGAAAAAATGCTAAAGTAGTGTATCTCTCAGGTCCCTTCTAGATTTAACTTCTCAGGCTTGTGCTTCTTAGAGAAAAAATGTTATTTCAGGTAATTAGGGTATTTCCCTTCCTAGTGTCGGTTGAGGGGCAGTGAGTTTCTGATATGGTTACTTGGATGGGTTGATAACCCATTTAGGTGGCTGCACGGGGACATCTTGAACCTCATTACCAGCGCTAGAGTCAGGACGACACTTTCAGGCAAAGTCCGCTTGTTTGTTGATTAAAAACCTGGAGCACCGGTCTCGGGAGCAGCAGTTTCATAAGCCAGGTGTTTAATAAGGAACTTCCCAAAGCTAGGAGTGTGTTTCCGGCAGCGGAGAGGAGCAGGCCGGGGGAACAGCGGCTGGCACCCCCGCCACCAGGTTGCCCGGTGAGTCGCCCGAGAGCAGGCATGCAGCCCAGCTGGGTTTTTACGCTTGCCGGTTTGTCTTCTTGGGGAGATTCGAAGTTAAAAAAAAGTAAGACGATGGCTGAATCTGGTCGAATTGATGTACACGTTCCAGTTATTGTTGCTGCGTAACAAAGCACCGAAGCCTGGCGGCTTAGAGACGGCTTGTAGTTTTTCACGAGTCTGCGGTTTGGGCGTGGTTTGGTGGGACACCTGGTCTCCGTGTCTCGTGGTGTCAGCTGGGGCGCCCCGGGCCTGGGTGCTGGACTTAGAGGAGGCTCCTTTCACTTCCGTGGGGAGGCTGCTGCTGGCTAGCTGGGGCCTGGGCTGGGGGTGGGACTGGGGCCTGAACACGTGGCCTCCCCACAGGGCGGCTTGGCGTCCTCACAGCGCGATGCTGGGCTCTGCAGGGCAGCATCCGGGAGGACGAGCCCGGAGAAGCTCTGTCAGCTTTAGGACCTAGCCTACCCCCGCTCCGACCTCACTCCGTAGCAGAAGTGAGTCACCACGACTGGCCCGCATTCGGAGGGAGGAGACGGACTCTACCTTTTGATGGCAGACACGTCAAAGAACTTGTGAACGTGTTTTAAGATGACCACACCGTGAACCATAGATAATTTCTTGTTTTCTTTTCTATTTTAGCAGGCCCCTGACAGGACGCATATTGCAAATTAAGACATAACAGAATTTATAGCAATCAGGCCTATAAATCCCGTCTATTTTGCTCTTGTTAACTTAGAGAAAAGGTTGTAATTCCTGTTTAATAAGAACATAAGAGAGAATGATATGACTGATACCCATGTGCTTTTCATCACTGATGATGCCGAGTCGGATTGATCAAATGCAGATGAAAATTTCTGTTGGAGAAGGAAATGAAAACTTCTATGGCATTTTTTTTACAAGTCAGTGCATATAGGCAAAGTCCAAAGGAAAGTTCCTTTATTGGCACTTGGAAGATGAAGACTTCACATTTGAACTCTGTTATAACTCACTTGGAGAACTTACATTGACTGATAAGTGTGGAATAGAGTCTGTGGTCTGGAAATAGTTGATTTAAAGTTTAAAATCATTTAATTCCAACCTGATGTTTAAAAAGCTCAGATAGATGGGACGAGAGAGAGACCTCCCCGTGTTTAACACACAATAGCCCTTTGTTCAGCCCCTACCAAGAACGTCTCTAAAAATAAATGTTTGCTACAGGCTCCTATTAAAATGTGAGGGGAAATTGAATTAGGATTCCAAATCTTTAGCCTTTTCTTATACACTTTCAGAACTCTTCCATATGGTTAAGTCTTTAACATTTCAAGGCCATATTCTAAGAGGAAACGTGATACTCCTCTTTTCACAACAGGAGGAAAATAACATTAATTAGCTTTTTTCTGAGCTGGTTTTAGTTCTGCCGTGGTGGGTTGCTGGGTGATGGGAAGTCAGTGGAGATTGAATGAAGGGTGTGTGTGTGTGTGTGTGTGTGTGTCTGCCCGTCTGTCTGTCCTTAGTCGTGTGGGGAACTTGAGGAGTCAGAGCCTTTGGCATTACATGCAGATTTGATTTTGTTGTTGCCAAGGAAATCTCAACAGTTTGTGACTCTTAAGTCTTAGTGGTACTTTTTGTAATACATTGAATTCACTTACTAGTGAATTTCTTTTCTTTTTTTTTTTTGTAGGTTTTTTTTTTTATTATGTTATATGAATTTCTTTTAAATACACCTTAACATTTTCACTTGGAGTCTATTTTAATCAGTAAATAGTAGCCTTATTAGTCACTTCCTAGGATTAATTTTCCGTTGGTTTTAATAATTTTTCTTTTACAGATGATAGTGATTTTATTGTGTCTATAATGTGTCTTTCTTATTTTTAAATTGCCTATAGAAATATGATAGGTGCTCATTACAGCTGTTCTGTTATGTCTGGTTCCTTCCTAACTTTAATGAAAACACTCGTTTTAGCTTCGGGTTTGCTGATGCCGGTTGGTTCATATCTCTAATGTGTCACGTTAGCAAAGTATGCTTCTTTTTTTTTTTTTTTTAAAAAACCAGGAATAGATACTGAGTTTTATTGATGGGTTCCCAGCATCTAAAGACAAAGTTATAGAGCTTTTCTGCTTGCTATAATTGATGTCATGGATTATATTTAATTATTTCCTGATTATTCAGTTGTCCTTCCATTCCTAGAAGGAAAGAAAAAAAAAACAGCACTTGATCATTGCACATTCTTGTGGTACACCATCGGTTCTATTTACTAGCATTTTGTCCAGATTTCTCTTGGATACTAAGTAAGTTTGGCCTTTGTTTTCTTGGTATTTCCAAAATGGGAAGCATCCTCTCTTCCACCCTCGAGAGCTGGGCTGTGTAATGGTAGCCACTGGCCATATGTGCTTATTTACATAGGCTGGGACCAAACAGCATTAAAAGTTGACTTCGTCGGGGCGCCTGGGTCGCTCAGTCGTTAAGTGTCTGCCTTCGGCTCCGGTCATGATCCCCGGGATCGAGCCCCGCATCGGGCTCCCTGCTCGGCGGGAAGCCTGCTTCTCCCTCTCCCGCTCCCCCTGCTTGTGTTCCCTCTCTCACTGTGTCTCTCTCTGTCAAATAAATAAATAAAATCTTTAAAAAAAAAAAAAGTTGACTCCATCAGATGCGCTAGTCACATTTCAAGTGCTCAGTAACCACGTGTCCCTAGTGGCTGCCATACTGGACAGTGCTGTTCTAGGGAAATTTCTATGGACTGTGATAATTACCTTCTCTTTGAAAGTTTGGAAACAGTTCACTTGTAAAATCATCTGGGCTAGAGACATAAAATGTTTGATTCTTTCGATCTGGTTTATTGTCTTTCTCAATTCTCAGTTTCTGTTTTCTTGCTTTGTTTCTTTATTATGTAAGTTTGTCTATTTTATTTTGATGTTATAGCTCTTCTATATGAATGCTGTTATGTTTCAAGTACTCTTTAAAAGATAATTTTCAGTATTGTGTAGGCCGTAATATAGGTACATTTGAGAAATGCAGACAGGCTGAGTAAGAGTTACCTCTTACCGTAGGGGTGACCATCACTCTCTTTATATGCACATATGAGCACATTGTTTCTTAAAATTGTGGTAAAAAATATAATGTAAAATTTGCCATCTTAACCATGTTTAAGTATACGGCTGAATAGTATATACGTAATGCAAAAATAATCATGTTTCCTGTGTTTTCTAACCTGTACGTATTTCTCCTAGAGACGATCTCTTCTCTCATATTTAGAGCTTTCTGTTTCCGTACATTTGCTGTAACTCCCAGGACAGTGTTAAATGGTGGTGCAGTAGTGGGGTCTCAGTCCTGACATTGTAGGAATTCTTATGGACGTGGTACTGGGTTATATAGGAGATTTGAACTGCATGGTCTTTAAAACACTGCAGTGACTACAACGACTATTTCTATTTACTGGATTAATTTTTTAAATGTAGATGGATGCTGACTTTTATCAAATGGTCTTTTCCGTACCTTTCAGGCGATAGATGTTCTTTCTCTTTTGAGCCATTTTATGCCATGAATCTCAGTAACACATTTTTTAATATCAATGAGTCACATATTCCTGGAATAAGCTACTGTTGAATGTATTTCAGTATGTTAATAGAGCAATGAATTCAGTTTGTTGGTGGTTTTTTTATGTAACATGTTTATAAGTTTGGCTGATCTGCATTTTTTATATACATATTTATTTTATATTCATGGAGTATAGGTAACAGCATTCCACTGGCTACGTGGAATGAATAACAAATTAGGGACAGTTTTCACTGTTTTTATTTTATGAGACAGTTTAAATGGCACTAGAATTTTCTGGTCCTTAAGCGATTTGATATTAACACCCATGAAACCAACTCTACCTGGTTGGTTGTCAAGGTTGTGATTTGATAGTTTTATCAATTGTTACTCTCCCTTTCAGTTTTTTGGTTTTTGTTTTTGTTTGTTTTTTTTTTTTTTTTACTGTTCCTTACATTACATTTCCCTACAATAAGGCAGGGAAAGGTAAACTGCAAGTTCACAGTCATAGCTCCTTGGAGAGATGATTCGGTTGAGGAGGGAGGAGTACCCTAATATGGGAATCATGCTGTCATAGGGAACCATGCATTTCAGATTGGTTATTTAGTTCATTTGCATGGATACTAGTATTGATATTGATTATAATAATGACATGAAAATGAGCATCTGTCAGTGCTTACCATGTGCCGGGAACCTCTGTGTATTTATGTGCAAGTATCTGATTTCCTCCTTGCCAAGTGAGACAGATACATTTTACAAACGGGAAAACTGAGGCTTGTGAAGGTTGTAATCATCTATAGAGCAGCTGGGAGGTTTGTCTCCCTCTGTACCCATGTTATTTCACCTTCTTTGTTTCTACGTTAATTGTTTTTTTCTTTTTTCCTTTTCATCAGTCTTATTTGGTTGTTACATTGTATTTTTACTTCTATCATTAATCGATTCCTCATCTGTAACAGGTTCTTAATATATTAATTTAGCATCCTTAAGAAGCCTTACCTTCTATATATCATATATTGTTTCATTTATTTTTTTAGAAGAATTGGTTCACTTTTTTTCTCTTTTTCAAATGAATGTGTTTATGGCCTGAATCTTCATATAACCTTGTCTGGATTTCTTTAGAGTTTTACACATTGTTTTCTTTATCATTGTGTTTTTCTGTGTACCTCCCAACCAGAGGACTGCAGCTGCACATTACAAATGCAGCAAGCTGTGGGTCCCTTCAGCCCTCACAGTGCCACCCGGGCCACAGGGTGGCTGGAGTCCCCTTGTCTGTGGCCTCACATGGAATTGTTAGCATATGGTTTGGCAAAATGCTTATCACATCAGTTAAGGTTTGACTGTTCATCCTTTTTTCACTGAATGAAGTAACCGGTTATAACTATATAACTTCTTTTGAAGATTATTACAGGTTTGTAACCTAAGAATTGTCTGTTAATAAGCTCATTGCCTCTCTAGACATTATTCGAGAACAAAGGATTATTTGATGGGGATTTTCTTCCCCACCATCTTGAAATAGGACATTTCCTTTTTTATTGTTAAATGGCACTGACAAGATAGCAGATTTGACCTTTCTTCTTGGTATTCTTAATGCATGACAGAATGGGGAAATCATTTGACTTTTGTAAATGGTTTAATGAAGGTTGGGAAGATGTCCTTGATGATTGATACAATAGGTCTTCTTGTTGACAAGGTGAAATTTGATTTTTTTCCAGTAGACAATCAACTGATTGTCAAAAAGCCCGAAAAATACGCTCTCTTATACCCCTAAATTGAATATGTGACTCCAAGATGTAACAGCCCCACTTGTAGGTATATATATCAGAGAGGCTTTTAAGTCTGCTCTAAACAAGGAGACAGGTACGAGTGTTCACAATAGCACTGTTCATGATGGCAAAAAAAAAAAAAAGGTAACTGGTTAAATATCCATGGACAGCAGAATAGATGAGTAAATTATGGCGCAGTCATACTCAGGAAGAATATTGTACCCGAGTGAAAGTAAATGACTCCACAACACTGAACGTATTGGCTGGGGTCAGGCTCACAAATACAATGGATTTAAACAACAAGCAAGTTGCCAAGCCTTTATATAGAGGTTAAAAACACATAAATACCGTGTATTGTTGAGGGACAGATCCATATATAATAAATAATGCAGGGAAAGGTAAACTGCAAGTTCACGGTCATAGCTCCTTGGAGAGATGATTCGGTTGAGGAGGGAGGAGTACCCTAATATGGGGAATGTCTTCTTTCTTCAGATGACTAGTGGGCCTATAGTGTGTGTTCTGTTTTTCTTTTTGAGCTTTTTATCTCTTGAATGTCTTCTCATATATTTTTTAAATTAGGAGGAAAGATGGTGTTAATATCTTTACTTGACGTCATTGGTGCTGCCTTGTAGAACTTGTTGTCCCTGAGGACTGAGTTGAGAAATGGGAAGTGTATGGGTTGGGGATAGGATGCTCTGGGTTACATTCCCGCTGAGCAGTTTTTAGCTTTGTAGCCTTAGGTGGGGTGCTTAACCTCTCTGATCCTTAGTTCCATCTTGCAGATGAAGATAACAGAAGGCAGTGGGATGGTGGCCTTTATTTTGTTTCTAAAAATATCAAAGGGCAAAATGTTAATTAAGTAACGAGGTCATTACCATTGATTTCCATGGGAAATATCATTAATTGACTGGCAAAAGTCACACATATAAGGAAAATAAATCCTAAGTGAAGCGCTTAATTATGAAGACTAAAGAACATTTTTCTAATCTAACATGTCATTTATTTAAAGCAGTTCTTTTTATCTAATGAAAAAAAGCCAAGTAGGCCATCATAAGCATTTTGGTGCTTTCCTTGTGGTAGTGAAGCTCATCTGAAAAATGTCTTCCAGCAGGATATGTAGAAAAGAAATTAGATGTTCTGGTTGTGACTGAAACTACTTCTTTACTGTCTGTCTGATTCCTAGTTATTCAGTTAGAAAGAGTCAACACTTCTGTTAGCTTCTCCAAGGGAAAGCTTCAGGTAGCAGAGATGATAGGGAATTGGTTTCCCAGTGAAGTAAGGCAGAAGGGCTGGATCCTTGAAGCTATGGAATGGTCAACATTGATGTCGGAGCTCCACTCCCAGCTTTGGATCGGAGCCCGACTCCAGATGTAGGCATTTGGGAGGAGGAAAGGCTATGTCTTGCAGGTTGAGAGAGGTCGAGAATTTTCTACTGAGAAGCACGTGTGCAAGCTTGAACACGGAGCGCAGAAGGAACTGATTCTTCCGTGAGAAGCCAGGCCATGTTTTGTCCGTGGGCTGTGTGCGGTAGATTCAGAGTTAAGGTTTGAATTCTTTCTTTCTTTCTTTTTTTTTTTTTTCAAGAAGTTATTAACTATTAAAATGAGTATATATCCTTCTGAAATAGTATTCTAACAAAAATAGTGATTCATAAAAGCAAGCATTCCACAGGATTGCAGTGTAATTTGTTTCCTTAAAATAAAAAGAAATGTATTAATTTTTTAAGCTGCCATCTGCCAGGGAACTCCTTAGACCTCTGTAATTGTATTAAGAGCCACAGGAGCTGAAAGCACCTGGGTTCTGCCCTGGAATAAAACAGACTGTGGCCTTTTTCCAGTTTTGTAGATGGGGGAGGAGAATCACTTTACCTTTTGCTAGAGAAGGAAGTTTCTGTCAGTTTGTAGCTGGATACTTAGCTTCTTCCATCCTAGCTCTTGACACCAGCTGGTTTGAGAGAAGAATCCCTTAAGGGGAAGACGTTTCTTTCGAATAGTAGACACGTCTTCTTTTCATTATAAATATTCTGGAACTTCATGGCTGAGAGCAGAATCTCCTCTTGGTCTGAACATTTCTCATTAAAGGGTATCAGGACAGTGACCTTTTTTATTTTTTAATGTGATAAGATCTTGTAGGACCCCAGAGCCAAGGAGATGTTATCACTTGGAAGGTCTTTGTTTCTCTCCTGCGATACACTGAAATGAATTGCTCCTTCCTCCCCTCGGTGTAACCCAGGTGTTCTGGGAGGCTCACTGGTACATCCTGGGCTGAGAAGCAGGAGGCTGCTTGATGTCAGAGAAGCAGAGAGAGTCTGAGTCTCAGCTCTTTCTCTTTGCCTTGGTCCAGCCACGAGGAGAGCACTGTCCTCTGCTCTGCAAGGCCCCTGTTGCCCCCGGAGCTGTTTGAAGCCCCTGTCCTGGATCGTGAGCTGAGGGTGCTCCCCCCGGCAGGGCAGGATCCCACTGCCTCGTGATCTAGAGAGCTTGTCTGTCCCCACTTGTTATTTGTGCGGTGTTCTCAGAGGCGTGATGTTGAGAGACCTCAGCTCCGCTGACATATTCCCGCCTTTCTTCTCCGTTTACCGTCTTCTTCTCTACCAGATCCTTTGTACTCTTTCTTACATTGCTCTTTGGGTGTTTCATGTTCTGTAAATCCCGTGTGCTCATTTAAGCTCTTCTGGGGCAGGGACTAGGTTACCTGTAAACTACGTACTCAGGTTTGTTTTTTTTTTGCCCCAGATGCACAGTCGTATGCCAGCATGGTTTGTGAAATAAACCTTACCTATCCCTGAGTTTTACTGCCACTTCTGTCGTTAAATTTCTACCAATACTATAGTCTGTTATTGGGTTCTGTTTTCTGTGCTGATGTATTTGCCATTCTATATTGTTTGGTTTTGATTGTTTCAACGATTCATTTGTTAATCTCATTTTTTAAAATTTTTTTTATTTTTTAAATTTTTTTTATTCTTATGTTAATCCCCATACATTACATCATTAGTTTTAGATGAAGTGTTCCATGATTCATTGTTTGTGCATAACACCCAGTGCTCCATGCAGAATGTGCCCTCCTCAATACCCACCACCAGGCTAACCCATCCTCCCACCCCCCTCCCCTCTAGAACCCTGTTTGTTTTTCAGAGTCCATCGTCTCTCATGGTTCGTCTACCCCTCCGATTCCCCCCCTTCATTCTTCCCCTCCTGCTACCTTCTTCTTCTTCTTCTTCTTTTTTTTCTTAACATATATTGCATTATTTGTTTCAGAGGTACAGATCTGAGATTCAACAGTCTTGCACAATTCACAGTGCTTACCAGAGCACATACCCTCTCTAGTGTCTATCACCCAGTCAACCCATCCCTCCCACCCCACCCCCCACTCCAGCAAAACTCAGTTTGTTTCCTGCAATTAAGAATTCCTCATATCAGTGAGGTCATATGATACATGTCTTTCTCTGTTTGACTTATTTCACTCAACATAATACCCTCCAGTTCCACCCACGTCGCTGCAAATGGCAAGATCTCATTCCTTTTGATGGCTGCATAATATTCCATTGTATAATATATACCACCTCTTCTTTATCCATTCATCTGTCGATGGACATCTTGGCTCTTTCCACAGTTTGGCTATTGTGGACATTGCTGCTATAAACATTGGGGTGCATGTACCCCTTCGGATCCCTACCTTTGTATCTTTGGGGTAAATACCCAGTAGTGCAATTGCTGGATCATATGGTAGCTCTATTTTCAACTTTTTGAGGAACCTCCATACAGTTTTCCAGAGTGGCTGCACCAGCTTGCCTTCCCACCAACAGTGCAGGAGGGTTCCCCTTTCTCCGCGTCCCCGCCAACATCTGTCCTTTCCTGACTTGTTAATTTGAGCCATTCTGACTGGTGTGAGGTGGTATCTCATTGAGGTTTTGATTTGGATTTCCCTGATGCTGAGCGATATTGAGCACTTTTTCATGTGTCTGTTGGCCATTTGGATGTCTTCTTTGGAAAAATGTCTGTTCATGTCTTCTGCCCATTTCTTGATTGGATTCTTTGTTCTTTGGGTGTTGAGTTTGATGAGTTCTTTATAGATTTTGGATACTAGCCCTTTATCTGTCATTTGCAAATATCTTCTCCCATTCTGTCGGTTGTCTTTTGGTTTTGTTGACTGCTTCCTTTGCTTTGCAAAAGCTTTTTATCTTGATGAAGTCCCAAGAGTTCATTTTTGCCCTTGCTTCCCTTGCCTTTGGCGATGTGTCTAGGAAGAAGTTGCTGCGGCTGAGGTCGAAGAGGTTGCTGCCTGTGTTCTCCTTTAGGATATTGATGGACTCCTGTCTCACATTGAGGTCTTTCAACCATTTGGAGTCTATTTTTGTGTGTGGTGTAAGGAAATGGTCCAGTTTCATTCTTCTGCATGTGGCTATCCAATTTTCCCAACACCATTTGTTGAAGAGACTGTCTTTGTTCCATTGGACATTCTTTCCTGCTTTGTCAAAGATGAGTTGACCATAGAGTTGAGGGTCCATTTCTGG
>NW_023270464.1:25998308-26013511 GCF_011800145.1 Mirounga leonina
ATCTCATTTTATCACTATTTATTTATTTATTTATTTATTTATTTATTTTTTATTTATTTGACAAGAGAGATAGCACAAGTAGGCAGAGCGGCAGGCAGAGGGAAAGGGAGAAGCAGGCTCTCTGCTGAGCAGGGAGCCCGATGCGGGGCTCGATCCCAGGACCCTGGGATCACGACCTGAGCAGAAGGCAGCTGCTTAACCAGCTGAGCCACCCAGGCGCCCCTATCACTATTTCAATAAGTTTTTGGCTGTTCTAGGACATTTATTCTTCCATGTGAACTTGAGATCATTTTAGTTCATTCCAGTACATTAAATATCTACATTAAGATATTTTATTTACAAAAGTGAATCATGAGGGCACGTGGGTGGCTCAGTCGGTTAAACGTCTGCCTTCAGCCGAGGTCATGATCCTGGGGTCCTGGGATCAAGTCCCGCATCTCGCTCCCGGCTCAGCGGGGAGTCTGCTTTCTCCCTCTGCCTCTGTTCTCTCTCTCTCTCAATCACTCTCTCTCAAATAAATCTAAAAATGAATCATGATCACTGTCTTTTACTATAAAACTCAGTAATATAGAAAAATAGGTAAATTACATTCATAGGGATGATGATTGTAGGTGTTACCTGTGTAATGTGTTTTCTTCCAATCTTCTGTCTGTAAGCACGCATCCATACGTACACCTGCTATAAAAGGAACTCATTTTATTTGTGTGAATTTATAAGTTCATTTGGGAAGAATTGACATCTTTGTCCTATTGAGCCTTTTCTAGTAACATGGAGCTAAGGAAGAGGCAGTGATTTATACCCAGCACTGCATTGTATCGGTCTCCAAATTTTATTACCAAATCATGTAAACAATTAAAATCATATCAGTACTGGTCTCTTTGGGTAAGAAGCCCTTTCCATTTTTACACAGAGTCTTGTGTTGTGGGCCCCAGGCCTACCTGTCTCAAATTGAGCCAGCTGCCAGTTGCCAGAATTAGTCTTTCTGCCATAGGGTCTTACCTGAAACAGGGACTTCTGGATATTGCTGAGGCCCAGTATCGCTTATGTTTAACTTCTGGGGAGAAGAGTTTCTCTCCTAGTGGCACAAGTTAATTCTAGTATGCCTGGGTGACCTGTAATCTAGTTCCATTTTTCGAAGTTTAGATTTGGATTGGACCAAGCATTTGGATGAGACCGTTTTCTGTGTTATCGATTTTCCATACTTTTTACCTTTCTTTGGACATTTCACTTGAGGTTTGGGTTGGAGGGATTTGGGGAAAGGAGGAAGGGGTATCAGGGTCTCTGATAAACCTTTCTTTCTCAGGATCCAAAGTCTCTTAAAAGAAAAATAAGGTAACTTTTTTTTTTTTTTTTTAACGTGTAGTGAACTATTTGCTCTGAAAAGACAAACCTTCGCTTACTTTCATAGACTAATCATTCTCTTACATTCATGCATTTTGTGTTTGCTATACATTTGACTCTCTATTAGGTTAGATTTTTCATGCTGGGTGCTTACATTTAATCTTCCAAATTATTTATATTTTTTTATTTTTATTTTTTTTTTAAGATTTTATTTATTTATTTGACAGAGAGAGACACAGCGAGAGAGGGAACACAAACAGGGAGAGTGGGAGAGGGAGAAGCAGGCTTCCCACGGAGCAGGGATCCCGATGCTGGGCTCAATCCCAGGACCCTGGGATCATGACCTGAGCCGAAGGCAGACGCTTAACGACTGAGCCACCCAGGCGCCCCTTCCAAATTATTTATAGACCTTTCACAGTTTTGCTCCCAAACTAAACAGCCCTGGGTTTGTTGGTTGAGCCCTCTGGCAAGTTGGCCACGTCTATGGACCTGAATGTATGGATCTGTATCCAAATAAAATAAGGTTGTGTCAGGTGATGTCTTATAGCCTTTCCTTCTCTCTTAGCTGCTTTTCCATGAACCATCCCCACTGTCCTAAACCTGGGTTTTCCATCTGTTTTAGTTGCTTTGCTGGGCTCAGTATTCTCTTTGCCTTCCTCTCTCTCTCTTTGGATTGCTCTAGGTAACACTCAGAAAGTCAGAGGTCCAGGTGCCATTTGGCAGACAAGTTAGGGACCCCCCCCCGCCCCCGAGAGCTCTTCTTATCATAACCAGGAGCTTTAAAAGGCAGCCTTCATCCTGATTGGATGCACAAGGACTGTGCCCCAAGAGGTCTAGAATGGCTTTGTCGGACTTGAGCCAACTCAGAAGCATTGACACCTTCTCTGACCCTTATTTAAACCAGCGTTGATGTCTGGGCTGAGGCTGAGTGGGCTACGTCTGCTCTCCGAAGCCATCCATCCATCCTGGGCCGGGAGAAGGCAGCTGGTTGTTCCAGCTCCAGCAGGGGCCGCAGCTGCTGCGAGCTGCGCACAAGGGGGCAGCCTTTTCCATGGATTTCCATCCTGTGTGAGGCCAGAGGAACAAAGGCGGGTGTCTGAGCGCGCGCCTGAGTCCGTGCTTGGCCAGAGCCCGCATGGGAACTTGTGACCGTTAACTGTGTTTATAAAGAGTATCGAGCGGTCGGGTGAAGGGTGTGTGCGTGCGGAGCAGGTTCTGTGCTGCATCAGACTGAAGGGCATGAACACAAGCGGCGTGTGTCTGTGTGGGGGCTGTAGACGGTGCACTGTTGCCCAGCCCCGGGTCCCGCACGTGGCGGGCAGGGATTTTTTATTAATGGAGGTTTAGAGATATCTGAGTCATTAAAACAGAGAAGTCGATTGTAGTTGCAGCTTGCTGTTGGAACCTGAGGACCAATTTCATAGCTGTCACGGAAATTCATTTTGGTGCCTGCTCACTCTCGCTTTCTTGCTTTCTTTCTCTTGCCCCTCCCACCTCTCTTCAGATACTAAAGGCATCGTTTCAGTTGTATATTTGTTTTCTCCTTTTTTTTCCTCTTCATTTTACAAATTGAGTTATGACTCCTTAGGTAGTTTCTACTTGGAAGAAGCATTATTACGAGAATATATGCTGGTTAGTAGGCAGTGAAGCAGAATAGAAAACCTCACTAATATCCTGATCTCCCATGCATTAGCAGCATATCGTCCCTGGTTTTATGTCTCCCAGATGACTGTTTGTTAATTTACAGCAGCCCGGCACGTAAATGCATTGATGGTCATATTTCAAAGGATTTGGGTCTGCTAGTTCAAGCGCATATTTGAAGCAAGAGCTGCTATTCCTTCACTGTTGGAGCTAAATGCATCTTACTATTTGACTCTGTAAAAGCTGCAAGAAATCAGATATGCTTTGAGAATCAAAGACAAAGCCCCTCTCCCCTGGGGTTGGGAGTAAGATTGGGGCTTTTCTTTCTTTCAGGTTTCTACAGAAGCAGCAATTAGTAGATTTATTGCAGAATAGTTGTTTCTCTTCAAAGCCAGGAGCCTTCAGTTTTTTCAAAATGACCACTGTCATTTCATTTCATTTTCTTTTCTTTTTTTTTTTTTAAATTTTATTTATTTATTTGAGAGAGAGAATGAGAGACAGAGAGCATGAGAGGGAGGAGGGTCAGAGGGAGAAGCAGACTCTCTGCCGAGCAGGGAGCCCGATGCGGGACTCGATCCCGGGACTCCAGGATCATGACCTGAGCCGAAGGCAGTCGCTTAACCAACTGAGCCACCCAGGCACCCACTGTCATTTCATTTTCTAAACAGTTTATATTTGCCTATCTTTTGGTAATTGATACAGAGATGTCCCGTTTATAAATGTTCATGAACGATGTCTCAAGCAACTTAACCAGCATTTACTGAGCACCTACTGCATGCCAGATTTCATTTATGTTTGCTTATGGAAGTAGTAAATTTATCATCTTTGTTTTGCCGATGAGAAAATGGAGACCGGGAAGTTGGACTTAGGACAAATGACACTGTCCCAGCCACCCCTTTTTAGCTGGATTTTGTTTCCTGCACGGTTGTGTAGCCGAGATTATTTTAAATCATTCCACCAGGCTCTCCTCCCTCCCTCCGATTTTGGCCATGCAAAAACGCTGTGATTTGTGACATTCTGTCTGTGGAGTCCTTGAACTTCATCCTTCTGTAGTCCAGTCCTTTTATAAAAGAGGAATCTGAGACTCAGAGAGACTTAGTCTTTTCTGGGCTTGGTTGAGGAGTCTTGAAACTAGGATCCAGTCTTTCCTTTTATAAGGGAGAAAACTGTAGGGAAGGACAGGAGGGGAAATAGCCTGGCTCCTCCAAAAGGGAGAAAAGAGAAGCTGACCAATGAGAATTTGTCAGTTTTACCTAGTTTAGAAAGAGGCACCGTATACAGAGGTGAGCTAGTGAGACTCCCGTCCCCAAGGAGCAGTCTTTTCCAGTGGCCCCTTATACTTCCTCCCAGCAGCCTAGACTTGCTTTGTGTGCATGCCTCATAGACCCTTCGCTGTCTGTCTGCTGCCCCCTCCTCAGACCCTGTGCTTCTGCTCTCACCACTCCCGAATACATTAGGATTGTTAAGAATTTATTGAGACATAATTAACATAACAAAGTCTAAATTTAAGGTGTACAGTGTGTTTATTTGAATTATTTATATATTGCAATATGATTACCACTGTAACACTAGCTTATATCTTTATCACATCACAAAATTAATCATTTCTTTTCTGTGGTGGGAACACGTCGTAAGATCTAGTCTCTCAGTAGTTTTGGAGTTTATAATACCGTTTTGTTTCTGGAATCACGGTACTTGCATTAGATCTCCAGGACATATTTATCTGCTAGTTTCAAGTCTGTACCCGTCAACAGCATCGCCCCTAGATTCTCCCAGCCCCCAGCCTCTGGTAACCAGCATTTTACTGTCTCTGAGTTTGGCGTTTTCAGATTCCGTATATAAGTGAGCTCATTTATGCAGTGTTTGTCTTTCCCTTCTGACTTATCTCAGCATATCTATCCATGTTATGGCAAATGGCAGGGTTTCCTTCTTTCTTTCTTTTTTTTTTTTTAAAGATTTTATTTATTTATTAGAGAGAGAGAGAAACAGCATGAGAGGGGACAGGGTCAGAGGGAGAAGCAGACTCCCCGCCGAGCAGGGAGCCCGATGCGGGACTCGATCCTGGGACTCCAGGATCATGACCTGAGCCGAAGGCAGTCGCTTAACCAACTGAGCCACCCAGGCGCCCTGGGTTTCCTTCTTTCTTACAGCTGAATAATATTCTGTTATTATCCCGTTATAATATTACACACACACACACACACACACACACTTTCCACAACTTCTTTGTCCGTTCACCCGTTGGTGGGCACTTAGGTTGTTTCCATGTCTTAGCTAATGTGAATAATGCTGCAGTGAACATGGGGGTGCACATACCTCCTTGAGGTCCTGTTTTAATTTCCTCTGGCCGTGTACCCAGAAGCAGGACCAGCGAGTCAGACAGTAGCTCCATTCGTGTTCTCTGAGGACTCTGCATGTTGCTCCCCAGCGGCTGCACGGTGTGCATTCCCACCAGCAGTGTGCGCAGCAGGGCTTTGCTCCCCACTCAGGTCAGCGCAGGCTGTCTTTTCCCCCGCTGTTCCTTTTCCCCGTGCTGCCTGGTGAGTGCAGACACGAAACCCAGCTCAAACGCCCCCCTCTCCGAAGCCTTCTCCGGGTGCTCCGGAAGATACATCTGGCTCCTTCCTTTGAGTTCCTATACCGCTTTTGATACATCTGTCTTAGAACATTTGTTCCTTGGGCCTGTCACCCAGAGGGGGTGCATTTCCAGGGCACAGTGTGGGTGTGGGTGAGCGGAC
Source organism: Mirounga leonina (assembly GCF_011800145.1). Lineage (NCBI taxonomy): Eukaryota > Metazoa > Chordata > Mammalia > Carnivora > Phocidae > Mirounga > Mirounga leonina. Next base: position 26,004,029 of record NW_023270464.1, read on the forward strand.
AGACACGTGTGTACTCCCCTCCAGGTGCTCCTTCCAAGCACAGGGATGGAATGGAAATCCTAGGAGATATCGTTACAGTCATTCTTTGGTTTGCTGGCATTCCTTCTTGAGTATATATGGGAAAACTGAGGTACCACAGATCAGAAAGGGAGAGTGGAGGGGCGCCTGGGTGGCTCAGTCGGTTAAGCGTCTGCCTTCGGCTCAGCTCATGGTCCCAAGGTCCTAGGATTGAGCCCCGCATCGGGCTCCCTGCTCAGCGAAGAGTCTGCTTCTCCCTCTCCCTCTGCCTGCTACCCCCCCAGCTTGTGCTCTTTCTCTCTAATATAAATAAATAAAATCTTAGAAAGAAAGAAAGAAAGAAAGAAAGAAAGAAAGAGAAAAGAAGAGAGAAAGAAAGAAAAAAAAGAAAGAAAGAGAAAGAGAGGAAGGAAGGAAGGGAGGAAGGGTGAGGGCCCAGCTTACTGGATGCTTGAGTTTCAGCCTGTGGCCACCAGCCATGTGTCTGGTCTGCTTTGTTGCTTCTAATGTTCAATGTGTTCCAGAAATTAGTTTGTCCTAAGAGCCGACATCAGTTGAGAGGTGCAGAATGTGAGGTCAGCTAGGCTGAGTGTATGCGCGCGTGTTATGGGGTGTCTTTCGTATGTAGATATATGAATCTGTCCAGATGTGACATACACAGACTGAAATCTCATAGCTGTAAGAGATTACAAGTAATAGAACCTTGGTCTTACTCAGATCTTTCAAAATAGCTTCGCTTTTTGAGTAACTGAGAGTTTTCTGGAATTGTTTGGCCCATGAAAGTCTAATATATTCATAGTTATTTAGATACTAAATTTGGAAAACAGTTCCCTTTATGAGGTTAGACAAGTTTAAAACTGAAACCAGGTGTGTTAACCCTGTGTTAAAATATAAAAGTGTCTTTAAAAAAGTCTAGTATTTCCAAAACTCACATTATGACCAAATTTAAATTTAGTTTTAAATGTAACAAGTATGTAGCTTTGTTCTTTGCAAACATCATGGAATATTTTTGTGTGTGTGGATCCTTTTTTGTTTTCCATTTTGTTTTGTATGCCTCTCTGACTTTCAGATTCTGAAAGCAGGACTGTGGTGGGGAGGGATGTGGGCAGGAAAGGTGAGTGCTGGAGCCCATGACTCGATCTCCCTTCCTTGGTCAAGTGAGCTGTTTATTTTTATATTGACCGATTCCTCCCAGCCTGGCTTATCCAGGGCACCCTGGTTTATGCCTGTTGTCTTGGAGAAGGTGTTGTAACCCCTTTCACTCCTGAAAATCCTAGTTTGGATGCTGAATTCTGTGGTCCACTCTAGTTATGACTGAAGTATTTGTTCTTGATTATTTTATTTTATGCTTTGGTCTTAATGTTTCTTTTGTGCATTTTTTTTTTTTTTTACAATACTTTTGTGTCTTTTGTGCATTTTTTTTTACTATACTTTTGTGTATTGTTGGATTCCTTAATGTTTTGGAAGGCATATTCTGTTTTTAATTCCATAAATCATTGCCTTTTATGTTTTTCTTTTTTAAAGACTTTTTTTTTTTTTTTTTTTTTAAATTCATGAGAGGCAGAGAGAAAGGCAGAGGCAGAGGGAGAAGCAGGCTTCCTGCAGAGCCCGATGTGGGATTTGATCCCAGGACCCTGAGATCATGACCTGAGCCAAAGACAGACGCTTAACGACTGAGCCACCCAGGCGCCCCGACTTTTATGTTTTTCAAATTATTCTTTAAACATAAGAGTCAACTCCAAAATGCTATCCTACATATCCCACCAATTTAAGATGGAGACTATAAATTCTTTCAGGATGGCACCTGGCTCATCTTTGTCTCTGACAGCGTCTGGTAATAATGCTTTGAACTAGGTAAGAGCTAAAGAAAAGTTTCTGGAATGAATCTTGGGGGAAACGGTTTGGCGACGTGGAATGGAAGGTGAAGTTCGGTATGGTCTGAGATTAGTGTAAGGTCCCGTGGATGAAGGAGCCGGATTGAGCTGGGGCTGAGGATCCAGTGAGCCCCACAACACCACTGACCAAACCCAGTTATGGAGGAGATGCCATTTATCTTGTTCTCTTACCTAGGGACTCCCAAAGAAGTCTTCAGTAAACTCTTTTTCAGTTAGAGTTCATTTGCAGAGATTACACTGCTCCTAAATACAAAAACAAAGGAGCTTTCCAGTGCCCAAGTGGAGAGCAGATTGGTTTGGCTACCGAGAATGGCAGGAGTGCTGGCGACAACACTGTTTTGAGGCCGAGGATAGTGGGGGCCCGGAATTAGATGGGGGAGGCCCCGTGGGATGGTAATTGGAGAGCCGTGCAAGGAGATAGTGGAAGAGGCCACAGATTTTTGTGGGCATATTCAGCTGATTGAACCACAACCTTTTCAGGCTGTATATATTACATCTGGGCACTAATTACTTAGTAAAGTAATTTCTAAAGAATGGGTTTGAGGCTTAATTTGAAAGTTAAGTGTATTTGGTAACACTTAATCAGTTATGAGCCAGAGGAGGGAAGAACACCCTTTTAAAGAATTTAATTTGCAAAATATGCCTTGTACTTTGATAGGCATTTTATACCACCAAAAAAAAAAATTTAGTTCTTTTAAAGGCTTTGCTGAATCTTACTCTAGCCGAGTGCCTCCAAATTTAGGCAGAATATGGACAGACACAACCGTTTTTACATGTAATAATGCTGCACGTAGACTTGAATAAGAACCTTGACAATGAGAAAGTACAGTAATCTTTGACTTTGTGTTCAAAGTGTGAGGGTTGCTTATCTGCCAAGCTAGGAGGGGATGTAATTGAGTACAGAAGGAAGGCTATAGATAAATTGAGTACAAATAGTCTCTAAGTCCTGAGTCACTAGGTAACTGTTTAAAGCATGATGATTGTTGCTCAGTAAATGTACATATAGTTGAATCTGTATTTTTTTTTTTCCTCTAGCAAGTGTGGATATTTGATCATTAAGTTCACTGTTCCATTTTCAGGATCCAGTGGTCACAAACCAGAGCACAATCCAAGGGTGTTTTCACTTTTATTAAAATGTGTGAGTGTGTGTGTGTGTGTGTAAAATTTGAATTGTTTCCCGTTTTGAAAGTAACACCCATTATTTGTTGGCAGATTTAACTGATAACACTTTTATTTTGATTTCACTTATTTGGATCTCACGGGTAGCACAGGCTGATATAAATATCTGAATAATACAGAAATGTCAAAACATAATAGCATCATGTCTGCAAGCACTCCTCTGATGTTACCATTGGTAACAAATTAGGATGTATCCTTCCATAGGTTCTCCTTATACAAAACACAGACACACACACACAATTTTTGCCTCTTTCCTTTGTTTTGTGAACTTGGCATTTTATCTGTGATGACTTTGGTGCAGTTCAGCAGATAGTTCTTGACCCTCGGTGTCAGGAGGGATTGTGCACTACAGTTGTGTTAATTTACCACATTCCCTTCTGACACAGTTTCAAATTCATTACTGTTACTAATTTCTTTATTGATTCACACGAGGACTTCGCACCTTATGGAGTTGTGAAACCCAGAGAAGGAAATGTATGTGAAAGCCCCTTGTTAGGCACAGAGCAGCAGGATCTGACCACGATGATTGCTAGTAATTATTTATGAATAACTCTAGTTTCTGTAATTCCTAAAGCACAGGATGGTACATCTGCTTGTATTTTAATTATTTTAGTAGGTTCCAGACGTTTCCACACCTGGTCTTACTTACTGCGTTTGTTACTTTCAGAGGCAGCGTGCCTAGCCTTTTTTTTCCTCAGCAGATGCTAAAAAATCCCATTAGTTTGTACCTTCAGCAGCGCTTTCCTGCATAGCTTCGGCTGACACTCAGCTGTGTATCCCTGGGTAGATGAGCGTGATACTATAAATTTCCTTCAGCTAACACGTTGTGTGTTAGTCGGAGATTTCTTACGGCTGGTATTCCACGTGCATTTTCCTTGCAATGATTTTATCACCATCGAATTAGTTACAGCCAGAAATTGTCACTTTGCCACAAATACAGAGCTCTTCTTTGTCAGAAAGACCACACGCAGCTCCTGAAAAGTTACTTTCAAATTTGATCACGTAATTTGCAAAAGTCCTCCAAGAAAGTGAGTGTGATGGGTTTGAGTGAAAACCCAGGGCACTTGACCAAAACCTGTTTGTTTCTAATCACATAGGGACGGGGTATAATTTGACTGGAGTTGACTGGCCCGGCATGACCCCAGTGAGGTGCAGAACCGGGTCTGGATTAAAGTCTCACTGTTCTCTGCCCTCGTCCAAGGTTTAAGGGAATTGTTGAAATGAATGAGTTTGGGATTTCATGTCCAAATCCATTTTTAATACTACCACCTTATGTTTTTATAGCACTGTACACTTTTCATAGTGCTTTTATCTGTAGTATTTGATCTGTCCAGTCTGCTCTTAGCTTCTATATTTCAAAGGCCAGTAATGGTTAGGTTGGAAGTAATACCTATTAGAGTAGTGACTTTGAAAACTTTGAAATCATTTCCAGGTGTTTTAGATAGGCTGCATTTAAATGATGAAACTTTAAACTTGCTTTTCTGTAAGAGAAAACTTCACTGCTTTAGGTAATCTTAGAAATTAGCAACCTCAAAGATTTCCATTCTGTTGTTGTTTTTCTTCTTCTTTACAATGAGTATATATAATTGACTGAGATGTGAATAATATGTATAGGAAATGTATGGAGTAATATGTATAGGAAAGCTCTGGATGTAGCCAGGGGGAGAATGTGGGGTGAAGAAAACTGTCAGTTTTCCTTAAATACCTAAGGTGGTGGAAATGAATTTTAAATAATTTTCATTGTAGAAAATCCTTTTTTAAATCACAGTAGGGATGCAAACTAAGATGGAAAAAATCCAAGGAGAATCAGAAAATAAAATAATAGCTGTGCAGTATATATTTTGTGGGACTTTATTCAGATTTTACTTGTGACCTAATGTCCCTTTTTAAAATGTTCCACAGACATTGGGGCGCCTGGGTGGCTCAGTCCCTTAAGCGTCCAACCCCTGATCTCAGCTCAGGTCTTGATCTCAGGGTTGTGAGTTTAAGCCCTGTAGTTGGGCTCCCGGTGTGAAGCCTACTTAAAAAAAAAAAAAAAAAAAAAAATTCCACAGACATTAAAGATCGGGTGTGCCCATGCATGCACACTTACCCCTATTAAACCAGTATTGCTTATATTACTCAAGACATAAAAACAAGTATTATTTGAGACAAAGTAAAACCCCCTGCTCTGATTTCGGTTGCCAACCCTTTCTATACTATATAGATGATTACATCACCCAGATGGCAAACTTATAGTACATCTCCGACCTTCCCTCCTCTTTTTGTGAAGACTGAAGATTCAAACAGAAACCAGAGTACTCTGGCATGGCTCCCCACCACTCACAAAACAGACGCCTCCCTCTCCTACAGTGAACGCGGAAGAACCACTGGATTTACAGAAAGAGCATTTCAAAGGAAAAAGACCAGTTTGGCCCACAAATGCGATAGGATTGTCTGAAACAGACTTCTTCTAAGAAACTGGAGGGGACCTAGAAAAAGGAATTATTATCCCAGGTAAGATTTGGAGGATACAGCATTGATAAGAGCCAGAGCAGATACTCAAGAAAAACACATGAACTGAGAACAGAAACATTACTGGAAATGACACATCTGGCTGTGGGATTTTAAAACAGAGCCGTGGAGGAGTGGATCCGGGGCGGAGGGGACCCGAGTCCGTGAATGAGAAGAAGGCTCTCCAGAAACTCTAACAGAGCTCAGACTCTGGGTGAAAAGCTGCCACACGGGAAATAGACTCAGCGAGTTCAGTACAAATGGACGTGTGTACTGACGTGCGTGTGTGTGTCTTCACACCAGAAAGATGTCGTGGGAGGAAAGCGTCCAGGGACTTGCATCGTCGAGGTGAACACACACCCTAAGGAACAGACACAGTTGAGGGGCTGGGGGCAGGAGTGCGAGAGAGAAGACCCCCAATAGTATCCTAATCGGAACTCTCAAGAATTTCCAGGATAAAAATGTATATATATGTATATATATATATATATTCCAAAACATCCACATAGTTGAAAGCAGGGGTACCACGAGAAAAAGAAAATTAGGTCAGCATCAGGCTTCTTTTCCTGTCCCCAGAATTCCAAGACGAGAAAGCCGTGATTCATGAATTCTCTCTCCTTCTGGGTCCATCTCTTTCCCTCATTAGAACATAAACTTAATTCAGTAGGTGCATAGAAAACATTGTTCCCTATGTGAAAATTAAATTTAAAAACTGGATTCTAGATTATAGGCCAAATCTTGATTAAGTCCCCAAAATATAAACTGCAAGGCAGTTTTATATTGTAAAGTAAACTAAAAATCACAATTAATAAAACTTATTCAAAATAATTCTCACCAGTTACATATTAAAATACAATCTCTCAAGTCACTTTTAGAGCAAAGATGTAAATGTGCATCTACAGGATATAGTAATCTCTTGATTTTAAACACTTGAATTTCATTTTAACCAAACAACGTTAGTGGAAGTTACACCCATTTTACGGTATTTTTTTCCCTACTCTTGGAATCCAAAAGTGAAACTTGAACTTTTCAATGTGTATCATGGTGTTTGCTCCTTTGCTCACTGGCAAGTGCATCCTCCATACAAAACCACTTTGGTGGCAGTGGTGTTCGTCACCCCCTGCTAACTTCCTCTGTAAGGTGACACGTCACAGAGAGCATTTGTGAAATGCACTTAAAATAGATCAAAAATAGCTCACACAAGAAGGTTCAACGAAATATCCTAGGGGTAGGGTGATTGGGGAGCCCAGGGCTGAAGGGAACGGTAAACAGCATTGCTCTAGCAAGTAGCTAAAAATCACTGCAGGCTGGGGTCCCAGGGGAGTGCTCAGAAAGGCACCCCAGCGAGCCCCTGAATTAGGGGGGTTAGCCCCACGGCACTGTGGGGTGTCGGCTGCGGGGCCTTGCACCCAAGAGCAGCACGAGCCTCCCTCCTCAAAGATGATGCAAGCACCCTGAAGGTCACTTCCGCAGGAACAGGAGCCTCCAGAAAGTTGGAAGAGACAGCTCAAGTCTGGAAAATGTGTCACAGGCCCTGCAAGATGTGGAAAAAGGGAACTGCCAGGCTCACGAGAGCCAAGTGTTAAGTGAATTTTGCTAACCAGTTGTTAAACTCAGCCATTATTAGAAGTTAAATTGGGAGGAAGGTGGCTGGGGGATGGGCTCGATGGGGAATGGGCATTAAGGCGGGCAGTTGTGGTGAATCACCGAATTCTACTCCAGAAACCAAAACCACGCTGTACGTTAACTAACAAAATTTAAATACACATAAATTGTATAGTTTATAATCAAGCTAGATGATCAAAATTAAAGGTAATAAATACTCAGAAAAGGATCCAAAAGTAAGTGTGTGGTCCTCTGGCAACAGCAAAATGCAGTGAAACTGGATCATTTAATAACTGGAAATGGTTCGGTTCAGCCTGATTGGGTGTTCAGCTGCTAAAGCAGAATTTCCTTTGACTTTTTACGTAAAGAGAATGTGCTTTCCTGCTGGGCTTTGCTAGATAGAGAGCCAGACAACGCAGGATAGTGCTTTAGAATATTTCTGTGTTCTGTTAATGGCCTTTCCCCCTATTGCCTAGTGCCCTGCATTTTATGGATATTATTTGAAGGTAGAAAGGAGGGTGCCGGCGTGGATTCTGAAGCTGACAAAAGTAAGATTCCACATCCCAAATCCTAGAGATGTGGTTCTGAAACTCTGCATATAAAAACTAGCTTCTGCTTTTATTTTTTCATAAGGAAAAAAAAAATCAGCGAATGATTGCACCGAGGAAATCAGAGAAAGAGCAAGCACCGGTAAATGAATAACCAGGAAAATCGGATGATACTAATACACTGGAATTGATATATAGCAGATGTGTTTGAAGAGATCAGTCTAAGGATAAATTTCTCCTGGAGGAGAGGGGGAAAACAAATGTGCATTAGGAATGCGTGGGGATAGAGTGATATACATAGAGATGTTTAAACTGTAAGAGAACACTGTCCACTCTTCTGAGAATATTAGGTCAGAGAGTCCTGTGTATATGCCAGTATCGGGGGGTACTGAGTTTTCATTTAAATTTGCGTGTATTTTATGATCAGTGAGGTGAAACACTACATGTAAGTTGGCCCCTTGGGTTACTTCTTTGGAATTGCTTCTTCGGCTTCATTTTTAAATTTGGCTATATTTTATTCATTTTCTCATTTATTAATAAAAAGCTTTTTACATGTGGAGGCTCTTTATCTTTGTTCCAAGATACACTTTATATAATTTTTTTTATAATTTTGGGTTTGCCTTTTAACTTTTATTTTTGCCGTAGAGAAGTTTTTCAAATTTATAGGCAAAGATGTACTTTTTCCTTTGTTTTCCCCCCCCCGATTTCTCTTAGGTAGTTGAAATTTTGTTGTTGTTTTTTAACTTTCTTTACTTCATTTCTGTCTCTTTTCATTTGAGAATACACACATTGCGGTGAATCAAGCTGAACGGTGGCATGTAGAGAAGAGTTCTGGCCTCCCCCTTCTCTGACGAACACCCCCTCGTGGGTGCCCAGTGTGGGGCTCACAGAAACAGGAGCATGTCCCTGTCTCACCTTTCATCCACCTGTCTTTTTACCTAGGCCTCCCCTGTGAGGTACATATGTAATTTTAGCTTCGAGTCTTTAATTTTGAAACTAGGTGGCCTGATGTCCCAGCCCCGTCAGGTTGGGAGACCAGGGACAAGCACTCAGCACTCCTGGGAGTCCCACATCTTCTGGGCTGGGCGGGCATGTGCTGGGAGTCCGTCTGTCTGGGAGTCTGTCCATGCCGGCAGCAGAACTCACACTGGCTCTGTCTGACAGAGGTCATTGTGCCGGCCGACGTAGAGACAGGTGTCTTTTCCTCCCCGAAGCATCTGCTCCATGTCGGCACCTTCTGGGACATAAGAGTCTCCTGACTTTCTCAGTCCGGCAGTGGACTTGTCCAGCCCGCTCTAACTCCTTCTCGTCCGGCAGTGGGCTTCTCCTCCAGGCCCGCTCTAACTTGTTCTCGTCCGGCAGTGGACTTCTCCAGGCCGCTCTCACTCATTCTCGTCCGGCAGTGGGCTTCTCCTCCCGCCCACTCCAAATCCATCTCTGGCAGTGGGCTTCCCCCCCAGCCTGCTAAAACTCGTTCTTGTCCAGCAGTGGGCTTCCCCCCCAGCCTGCTAAAACTCGTTCTTGTCAAGCAGTGGGCTTCTCCCCCAGGCCCGCTCTTAACTCCTTCTAGTCTGGCAGTGGGCTTCTCCTCCAGCCCGCTCTAACTTGGTCTCGTCTGGCAGTGGACTTCTCCAGCCCACTCTAACTCGTTCTCATCTGGCAGTGGGCTTCTCCCCCAGCCCGCTCTAACTCGGTCTCGTCCGGCAGTGGGCTTCTCCCCCAGCCCGCTCTCACTCGGTCTCGCC
>NW_023270464.1:26013521-26108895 GCF_011800145.1 Mirounga leonina
CTCTAACTGGTCTCCAGCCAGAGTCCTCACCTGAGAAGACCCTCACATATCCTTGTTTTCATGATACACATATTCTGGCAATAGATGGTATCACCTCATTTTGTCCCAAAATCCTGTATCTGTCAACCTCTGAGGAATTAGGGAGTTAAGAATATTCGTTCTCTTCCTTACAATCTACTTAGCTTCCATTTTTCCCAAACGGCTGGGGGTAGAGGGTGGGATTCCCAAAACCACAGGATGGACTTGCAGGGCTGGAGGCGGCGTTGGGGGAGGGTGTGCGGGCCACGGCCTGGCCAGGTACTGCCCACCCCACGTCGGAACGTGGGCTTCGTTTCTGATCGGGTCTGCCCTGCGGGGGTCTAGCTGCACCCCCCTGATTGAACACCAAGTGTGCCTTTGGAGCAGTGGGAGGATGGGTCCTCCTCAGGAGAGGCTGACTGGGGTAATTAACCCCTCCCCCTCGGGGGGATGAGCTCCAGGGGTTCCCGAGCCAACCTGATGGCAGCGTCTTGTCTTTCCCATTGTTCGGTACCTTTTCTGAAACTGATTCATGCTTTGCACCGCTCCGTGAGGTTGGTGTGAGTGTGTATCACCAGCCGTGGTGTGAACCTTCCTCGAGCTTCTGCTCCCGTGGGTACCGGGAGTTACACTGGCTGCTCAGAATCCCGTGTGTAGGTCTCAGCTGCAGACCTTCTGCGTGGCGGTCTAGCAGCCGGCCTTCCCAGGGTAGACGTTTGTAAGGACGACTTCCCTAACAACATCAGAGGCCAGATCTCTGGATTAAAAAGAATTATTCGCCGCTGATTCTCCTGACAGCCAGAAGACGGAGTCACTTTTCTTGGCCTCTGCTCTGGCCTGCTTCCTGTCTCTCCTCACCTCTGCGGTGCTGGAGTGCTACAGCCCCACAGCAAGTAAGCCAGGCCCCGGGGGAGGAGGGCACGGCCGGCTCTAGCCGCCCTGAAAGGTGAGCCCTTCATTAATAGTACATACCGGTCGAGTATTCTGCTCTTGGGCTCGTAAGATAACCTGACATTATTCTTCTGGGCAGGCTTCCCGGTGCTTTGTACTTTTTAGGGAATCCTGTGCTTGGTTTTGTTTTAACGTTGGCTTCAGTCGCTCCCTCAGAAATGTAACCAGCTGCCAACTGACCCTGTTCACAAACAGCGAACACAGGGCCTATTGTAAACCCAGTGATAATATTCAAAATGGCTAGAAATTCAGTGCCTCAGAGCCACAGAATAAATTTTCCTGGACCATCCTTAGAACCTTTGTTGGGATTGCATTTCTTCCAGCTCCTTCTATCAGATTTAGGGAGGGCAGGTGCCTCGCCAGACTTGCCCTCCTCGGCTGGTCTCTGCTGCCGTCCGGGGGGTTGGCGCGGCCGGCGCGGGAGAGCAGGGACCAGGGTCGGTGACTGCTCACGGGGCAGGGTGCCCTCGGGGGTCGCGTGACCCCTGCAGCGCGGGGACACGAACTTGCCGAAGGACCAGTGAGCGCTGCAGAGCAACAAGCCTCGCTGCCAAATTGATCTTCACCCCCCGTGCCCCAGGAAGCAGGCGCACACCCAGGCATAGGCAGCGCTTGGCATTACTAAAGAAAAAGTTTATGTTAGGGGCAAAATCATTACAAAATGTGGTTATCAGCCTTTTTCTCCCCGCATGTAAGGAATGGGTCCTTTTCACTCCTCACGTCGAATTGAGCCTCTCCAGTAAGATTCCCGGGACTTGGTGCTACGGCTTCCCCCGCCAACCTGACGTGGGCTTGCGTGACCACACCGGGCCCTCTCTCCCGCCGCTGACCCTTTCCACCCGCAGACCTCCCTGGTGCCCTCAGCCCCTGCCCTTTGCAACTGCCCTGGTCCCTGGGACTGCAGCGCGGACGCAGGGTTGGGTGCCCGGCCCCCTCCTGTGTGTGTGCCTGCCCGGCCTTCACTGGCTGACTGCTCTGTTCGTTAAGCCTGACTTCGCACCTCGTCTTGGCTCCTTGTCCTTCATACCCGCACAATAGGCCTTCCAGGCGGCTTGCCATCCTCTTCTGCCACCGTTGGATGGATTCGGTCCTTGCCTTTCCTGACAGAATAATCCTTCGGACATGGGTGACCCTTGCGGGAAGCTGCTCCCTTGTGAGCTGCCTGTGCTTCATGGGAGAGAAGCCATCTCAGACCCTTCGCTCCCGGTGGACCCGTGCTCAGCACAAGCCGAACACCTGTTCACACAAACAGCCGCCCAGAAATGGGCCCAGAAATGGAGGGAATTGGACGTTTCCAGGAGGGGTGATGAAGACAGAGGTGCTGGGGAGGATGCTGTAACTAGCTCTCCAGTATGGAAAGGCTAGTGTTATTCCAGAAGGGAAGAGTAGAAGCAGCGGTGTTGCTAAGAAGGAATGTGATCTGACCAGAAATTGCACTACTGGGTATTTACCCCAAAGATACAAAAGTAGGGATCCGAAGGGGTACGTGCACCCCGATGTTTATAGCAGCAATGTCCACTAGAGCCAAACTGTGGAAAGAGCCAAGATGTCCATCGACAGATGAATGGATAAAGAAGAGGTGGTATATGTATACAATGGAATATTATGCAGCCATCAAAAGGAATGAGATCTTGCCATTTGCAATAACGTGGATGGAACTGGAGGGTATTATGCTGAGCGAAGTAAGTCAAACAGAGAAAGACAAGTATCATATGACCTCATTGATATGAGGAATTCTTAATCTCAGGAAACAAACTGAGGGTTGCTGGAGTGGGGGGTGGGGTGGGAGGGATGGGGTGACTGGGTGATAGACACTGGGGAGCGTATGTGCTCTGGTAAGCACTGTGAATTGTGCAAGACTGTTGAATCTCAGATCTGTACCTCTGAAACAAATAATGCAATATATGTTAAAAAAAAAAGAAGAAGATAGCAGGAGGGGAAGAATGAAGGGGGGGAAATCGGAGGGGGAGATGAACCATGAGAGACGATGGACTCTGAAAAACAAACTGAGGGTTCTAGAGGGGAGGGGGCTGGGAGGATGGGTTAGCCTGGTGATGGGTATTGAGGAGGGCACGTTCTGCATGGAGCACTGGGTGTTGTGCACAAACAATGAATCACGGAACACTTCATCTAAAACTAATGATGTAATGTATGGGGATTAACATAAGAATAAAAAAATTAAAAAAAAAAAAAGGAATGTGATCTGAATACAACACAAGAAGCCAGGGAGAGCCCGAAACGAGGAGGCGATGGAACATCCGTGTGTGTGTGTCTGTGTGTGTGTGTGACGAGCTGGATGTTCATGATGAAGCCGTGGACTCCTACACGCGCTCATACAAGTTAGAAGTCCTGCTCCTTGGCAGCGACGCGGGCTGCTGTAAGCCCCCCGTCCTCGGGATGCTGTGGCTGAGGCTCCACACTGCAGCAGGTTGTTTGGAAGCACATAGGCTGCCGAGGTCCTTCTGCTTCTATGGCTGCGTGTTACGTGATTCCTTGTGACTTTCTGTGCTGTCAGGGAGGATGCTAGATCTGGATGGGCATCAAAAAGCTGACATAAAGCAATATGTCATTTCCTTCCCGCGGTCAAGAATAGTCACAAACTATATCTGAAATGATATTCAGAGGCTCTAAAAATTGTTTTCCTGGACTTGAATGCAACATGCAGAAATACAAATTAACTCGAATCTTTTGGTCACCTGGAGATCGTTCTATCAAAGTCCATTAAATTCAGGACAAAGTCGGGTGTTGAGTTTCTGTAGAGTGAACCATTTATGAACGGAACAAAGCCTGCCAGTGGGATCTGGTTATGACTAATCTGACCCCGCTCATGGGCAGGAAGGCCTGAGAATGGTTTGCATAAGTCCGTCCCAGGAAGGCTTCTTCACAGATGCTCCAGAATTTCCATGCTGCGGTCAAATTTTCTGGTTTGTAACAGGTTTCACTAGGGGCAGGGCCCGTTCATAAATTGGAAAGACATTTGTGGCTGATTGAGAAAACACACCAGGGGCTCTGGTAGACGAAAGGAGGTTCTCCTGACATCCCTTTTTATGGGTCTCCTATTTGGGGTCAGTTAGAAGTGATAGTCTTACCTCACAGTGGTATTGCTGAGGTCTTTGTCCAGAGACCCCCATACACAAGGCCACCGTGGACCCTGTGATGGAAATAATCAACTGGAAATGACTTTTTCTGTTTCTCTTGGAGCCAAAGAAATGCCTCCTGTGATGTAAGTGAGATCATCTTACTCTAATGGTGGCCATTACCACACTGGTAGCTGGTGGAGCGGAAGGAGATGCTCGGAAATTCTTTGGGTAATGTATTGGATGTTTTTTATAAATAGATAAAGGTAGCAGTAGACAAGTGTGTGATGTTTGCTAAGAATTGTTTTGTTTTGTTTACCCCAAAAATGAAACAGACCAAAAACCAAAGAATAGTTTTCAAAGCCATTCTGAGCATCTACCAGTGGGACTCTAAAAGGACCAACCTCTGAACGAACTGCAGTGTCAGGAGCCAGAGGGTAGACAGATGCCCGCAGCCAGGAGGGGGCTGGCTGCTTTGATTGGAATAAGGAAGTGATTTGCTCAAGGACAGACAGTGTTCAGAAGAATCCGCATAAGGACGTTGCACCGGAAGACACATTTCATTTGTTATTGGACAGTGTGGCGGGAAGAGAGGGACAAGGCGACAAGCCATGTGTTCTTTCTCCCGGCTGCCAGTTCCTTTGTGAAGGCTCTGAAATGGTTTATCTTTATCAGTTGAGTTATGGCATCTGCAAAAGACTCAGAAGCACCTGGAGTAGCCTGTAATTTGTGTCAAATAACAGTTTAAAGTAAGTCTTTATGGATGCATCATAGGCATAGAGAAAAGTGTGCAAATCTTGAGCCACGGCTTGATAGATGATCGTAAACTGCACATGTGGCAGCGTTACGAGTATCCAGATTTAGAAATGGAACATAACCAGCATCCCAGAAGCCCAGCGCCCTTCCAGTTACTGCCCCTGCCACCCCCTCCCCCAAGCATGGCGCCGTCCTGGCTTCTTGCAGCATAGATTCATTTTAACTTGTTGTTAAGCCTCGTGAAGCCAGATCGTAGAGAACGTCCTCGAGTGCCGGGCATGCTGGCGGTGAGAGTCACCCGTGTCCATTCTCGTTGCTGTTGACTGTGACCAGTATCTATCCCTCTTCTGTTGGCGGGTGTTGAGTTTAGTTCCAGGGTGTGGCTGTTGGGAATATCGTTGCTTTGAATATTCCCTGCGTGTCTTTTCCTGAATATTTGAACACACCTCTGTTGGAAAGGAAGTTGCCATGTTGTCGGGTGGGTGTACGTACAAACTTAGTGAAGCTCGCTGGAGATTCCAGTTGCTCCATACCTTTGCCAACGACTGTTTTGTTTCTCGCTGAGCCATTCTGGTGTGTGTGTGGAGTAGTGTCTTATGTTGGTTTCCCTGATGACTTGTGAATTTAAATTCCTTTTCATTTATTTATTGACCATTGATTTTTGCCCACTTATGAAATGCCTGTTAAGTGTTTGTCCACTTTTTTTAAGGTTCTCTGCCTTCTTTTGTATTGATTTGTATGCATTCTTTATATATTCTGCATTAAAGTCCCTGGCTGGCTATATTTATTGGAGATATTTTTTCCTACTTGGGGAGTTACCTTCTGCTCTCTAACAGTGTCTTTTGGTGAACCACAGTTTTAAATTTTAATATAGTGTAATACTTACCAGTTTTTTTTATGATTACTGCTTTTTGTGTCCTGTTTCAGAAATCCGCTTGCTCCAAAGTCATAAGAAGTTCTGTGTTATTCTTCTATAAGCTTTTTCATTCTGTTTATGAGATTGAGACTTGTGACCCATCTGAAATTGGTTGTAAGATGGTGTGAGGTGGGAATCAGATGGATTGTTTCTTCCAGTGACTAGCATCATTACCAGATCCTCATGGCGCAGCAGTGTCCTCTGCTGTAAATCAGTTTATATGGTTTATGTTCATTTGATTCTGGTAATGACAGCTCTTAAGAAAACAAACAAAAAAAACACTTCCAAAGTTCTTATAGCTTGTGTCTAATAACTTTTCATGGTAAAACTACAGTGTTTTTTATTTTAAAATAATCATTCATAATTTCAACGCTGATACTGTTACAATTTTCATTTTTAGTTATATTTCTCTTCATATTATCTTTTCTGCATAGAATTTTATATTGTTTTATCTGTGTCTAAGTAGTCTTCAGAATTCGATTTGTAGTATGGTATTTTATTGCCAGATGCAGTGTGTTTGGCATATTGCTAGACGTTTAGAATGTTCTTACTTATAGTGATGAAAACTGCTACCCTGTAGAGATTTTATTGACCTGTCATTTTAGAAGAGGGCAGCAAATGAGAATGGATGTATCAGTTTGGGGCCCCGTCTTTACGTGCTTTCGCTTCTTTTTAAGCTTAGTCTCCCATCAGTGCAGCCTCTAGTACCGATTCCTTGGTCCTTTATTAGGGGACTTGATAGCATATCAGTGCTACCAGCTGCTTTCATTTATTATAAAATTAGAGCCCACTACTACTATAATGTAGTGGTTTTCTCGGAAATTCTTTGGGTAATGTATTGGATGTTTTTCATAAATAGATAAAGGTAGCAGTAGACAAGTGTGTGATGTTTGCTAAGAATTGTTTTGTTTACCCCAAAAATGAAACAGACCAAAAACCAAAGAATAGTTTTCAAAGCCATTCTGAGCATCTACCAGTGGGACTCTAAAAGGACCAACCTCTGAACGAACCGCAGTGTCAGGAGCCAGAGGATAGACTGGCTACTGAGTGTAGCCACTCTAAAAATTAGTGATAAAAATTCACTAATATTTAAAGTGATATATTCTTCTTTCATTCATCCATGAAGTGATCCGTCCCCGGGAACAATGCTTTGAATGCTGCATGAACTGGCAAAAGTAACTGGCTTGCATTAGGATGACCTATGTTTGATTAAAATCTAGTTAACGGTCTAGTATTGTTTCTTTTCTTCTTAGGAATTACCTTTCTTCTGGTGTCAATGACTTGTACCTGAGCCGTAGTAACCGTGCTTCATCAGGACATGGACACGTGGCGGTGGTCTCAGACATCTCAAACTCCAAGGCTCAGGGACTGAATAAACTATCAGCAATAGTGTGACTGAGCTTTCAGAATGCTCTAGGGGCACTTACAGTAACAAAATGTGAGAAAACCGAATGCGGGGTCTTGGTCTTCGTTTCCATCTCCTCCATGGTGGCCAGCACAGACCTGTAAACCTAAGTGGTCAACAGATATTTGTTGACATAAATCAAAACGCACAGGAATTATATGAAATATTTCTTCACCAACTGTTTTGCTCTCTACTCTTAAATAAATCATGATATATGAGGTTATAAGGTACTGTAGGACCCTCTAAATTCTGTAATTACTAAATTGGCTTTGAAGAAAATATTAACCATTGGAAAAGTGATCATTGTGAATGGTAGAGGACACACCTGACACAGGGTCAGGTGACACAGACCCACATCTAATGCCAGGATGGCCTGTGAGGGGGTCTGGAGATTAGGGTCTTTGCGGAACTAAGAGGGAACAGGGCTTTCAGTCCAAGGCTATTCAGACGGCTCACTCTCAGAACCTTGATTAACCTTAAGAAGCATTCCAGCTCCCCATCAGATAGGAATCCAAAACTCCCTCAGCGGATACCAGGCACCAGGGAAATCCAAGTCGGCGGTCCAGGGGTGAGAGCATAGTTTCAGTGTCTAGGACATAAACTGACTAATGCAGATGTAACACATATGCAGGGTAATCGCAGGGTTTATTGCTGTATGGTGAAACAATGCAAGCATTCAAGGCACAGAAGTATCTGAAGGCTGGTTTTTGTTTTTTTTTTTAAAATCATCTGGTTAAAAAAATTTTTTATGATCATAAAAATAGCATATAATGTAATGAGCATCCACCTAGAAATGAAATTCAAAGATAAAATAATCTACCTGCTTACCTAATTTCAAAAACATCAGTACAGTTACCTTTGCTGTGATAGGATAAATAAAAGAGAAATGATCTGCAGTGAAATTTAGTACATTGCAGCATGCAAATGCTCCAGCTTACCCTACCGATGGCATCATCAAGTCAGCAACTCGCAATCACCAGGAGCAGGTGCGGCTTGATGCAGATATATGGTACTGATGACTCAGAGGCCACGAGTGGCTGTCGATAACACGGTGAACAGCTCATTTTCAGAACAGAAGTCCTGAAAACTCAAATGTACATTAAATTGTGAAGAAAGTACTTCGTAATTAAAAGGGAGTTAGATTTAAGCTCAGGTCATTAGAAACAGGTTTGTCCAGCAGAACACTCAGAAGCTGTGCGACCTGGGGAATTCCTTGAGGGGGACGTTTGCACACATTGCAAGACCCCTGGGCCCTGGCCCTGCCCTCTGAATGCCAGCAGTAGACCCCAGCCAGAAGTGCCCCCAGGAGAGACCTGATCACCTAAGTCGTATCACTGCTTGTGGGATGCTGCGGGCGCACCGCTTTGCCTGTTGCCAGCACTGTGGGAGGTATACAACTGGAAGCCAGACTGGCGAGTTGCACGGTCCAGGCGTACTTTGCTGAATGTCCACACTTGTTCTCCCGAGAGGTCGTGACCATCATTTCTGTCTCCAGTGCAGAAGACCTACTTTTTCTGCACCTCTTTACCAAACCTGTGTTCTCTTCAGACTTACACCACTTGTACTGGTGTGAAATACCATCTCTTTGCCTTAATTTGCATTTACCTTGTTATTATTTAGATTAAGATTCTTTTTTATATGATTTCTGACTGATCGGGGCTTCCTTTTCTTTCAGTCACCTCTTGGAACTGCTGATGTTCTTCACCTGTATTGCTAGTGGGTTGTCTTTCTCATTGATTTCTACAGTTCTTTATGTATTATGCTTACTAATCCTTTGTCTTTTAAACATTGAAAATATTTTGTAACTTTTAATTTTGGGCATTTTTGTGATACAGTTCTTATAATACAGTAATAGTTACCAGTCTTTAGTGTGTCATCTTGTGATTCGTGCTTTCAGTTTTTATGTTTCACTCAGGTCTTCGATCCCTGTGAAATTTATTATTCTACATGCTGCATGGTAGAGGTGTGCATATTACCGTTTCCATATCATTAGCTAATTTCTCAGTGATGTTCTTCCAGTGGTCCCTCCTTCCCCCAGGGCCGCCCCTCGGTGACATCCGGGTTCCCACATACATGGTTCTGGGCTCTTCGCGCGTTTTCTCGGCCGTGTAATCAGACACACCGCCATTGCTACACTGTCTTCTGTACATTGGTTTTCCTGCCGTTGTGTTACTTTCCCAAGAAAGGAGTTAGGAACGGACCCTTGCTTATTTGTCTTCAATGTGACCCGCAGTGCAGAGCTTGGGGCACTCTTCTCTGGCTTCATGTGCATCCACGTTGTCCTCCATTTTCTTCCCTGGATCATTTCAACCAGGATCTGTTGTGCGCCTGTGACGAAGTTGCCATTTCATCCAGATGTGACTCCGCCTCCTGCCTTTAATTGGAAATATTTCGAGTTTAAACATAAAAAGAAACCTGGTTATAACTTCCTGGTTGTGTAAAATCGTATCTCTTTTCTTTCTTTTAACCTGAAAACATTTCCAGTGTTGTTTTAAACGGTACTAGGCATTTTGTGCTTTGTGCTTTACTTAAATCATTTGAGTTGAAACGTATCTCAGAGGAGCATCCCATAAAACTGTATTACTATGTAAAATATAAATGTAGGTCAGTGGGCCAGGATACAAAGCTCATACCTGGATCTATGAATATATGAATTTTATGCCTCAAAGGAAGTTATTATAACCTTCTTTACAGTTAACCAGTTAATAGTATATATAAAAAAGTAAGCAGTTCATACCATATACCAAAAAAACCCCCAAATTGGTCACCAACTTTATTAATAAAACAACAACTACCATAAACACCATGCAGGGTCCCCGAGAAGTGGAAATAGTGGGCTGAAAATGGTGTGCAGTCCTGCTTGCCCGCAAGGCCTCTGTGGTGGTGACCGGTCCCTCCCTGGGCCCCCAGTGATGCCGTGTCCCCCACGCTAGAGTCGCCTCCCACCACACACACACACAGAACTGTCTTCATGTTCACGTGTTCATTGAAAAAACTTCACGAAGTGCATTTGTGCCCCTGCCCTTAAAACAAAATCATCAAAAAAAGTACAGAAAGTTGAATAAATATTCATTAGTTTTTTGAAAACACAACTTTATAAGCTTTTTTTTCTCAGTACTCGATTATTATTTTTTTATTGTTATGTTAATCCCCATACATTACATCATTAGTTTTAGATGAAGTGTTCCATGATTCATTGTTTGTGCATAACACCCAGTGCTCCATGCAGAACGTGCCCTCTAAGCTTAGATCCCAAATAAAAAAGGCTCAGAAAAGGTACTAGAGAGAAAAAATAGACACAAAATGAAAAGAGAAACTATAGTCTGGAGGGAAAAATATGATGAATCACAATGTTTATCCCATAAAGAATATACAAATGTATACAATGACGGGGACACTTAGGAACCTGAAAGAAGGGTAGAGAAACGCTTTGAACAGGTAATCCTCTGCTTAGCTGTCCACGTCTGAAATCCGGATCTGAAATCTGGATCTTAGCCTCATCTCTTCTTCCCGGCTCCAGAGTCACTGCCAAGGCTGCCAGCTCCGCTTCGGGTCTAGTTTGCCCGCATCCGCCCTCCATGGAAATTCCAGGCGTGACGTGGTGCTCGAGTCCCCTAACGCCCTGTGTGTGTCCCCGGCAGCCTCCTGTCTGCACTGCCGTTGTTGTTGTCCCTCTGTGCTGCGGGCCCCCTGCACGCTGCCGGCTCCTGGAACACGCTGGGGCTCCGCGCTGGGGCCCGGGCTGGGATTCCCTCTCCCCACCGTCCCCTTCTCTTCAGCCCTTCGCGTCGGTTTCTGCTCCAGTAGGAAACATTATTTTGTAATACATTAATTACGTGCTGCCTCCTTTCCCCTAGGCTAGCCTCTGGAGATCCTTTTTGTCCTGGTTTGACACACCAAGAGATAACTTAAGGGCTTTTTTTTTTAACTGATCCTTTTTATTTGCTCAGAGATAGGCTATCAGGCAGCATGTAGTGATCTATTCCACTTCCAGGCCTGAGATGGAATTTCTTCCACTATTTTTTTTTTTTTGAAGATTTTATTCATTTATTAGAGACAGAGAAAACACGAGTGGGGTGGGGGGAGAGGGAGAAACAGGTTCCCCGCTGAGCAGGGATCCCGATGTGGGGCTCGATCCCAGGACCCTGAGATCATGACCTGAGCCGAAGGCAGACGCCCAACCGACTGAGTCACCAGGCACCCCTTCTTCCATTACTTTAATCCTAGACCTCCCTGCCCATGTCATTCCCTGGGGTGGGAGCCAGGCCCTATGGCGTCAGTCTGTTCCTGCAGGAGTGGAGGTGGTCTGGCTCCCTCAGGATTGTTTCTTGGGGCATAAACTGAGACTCCATTGTGACACCCAGTTATTACTTCTCCCTGGTGCAGGACACTGCAGGGCAGCTTCTACCTGTTCTCTAATACAGACAAAGACAGCAAGCCTCCACATCTCTAAAAAAGGTATTTTTGATTCCTCAGGTATTCCTTTTTCTCCTTACCGTAGTCTCTCTTCTGAGAATAAGGCCCCCCGGTCTTGATGTAACTTGCCAAAGAACTATTATTAACTGGTTATCAGCTCCATCTGTCCCTACGAGAAGAAATTCTGACCGGTGATGTCACTGTTGTAAGATTTTTCCCGGGGGCCTCTCGTAACACCAAGAAGCTAAAGGGCAGTTGATTTAATAGACTTGCTTAGCGTACTGGGGAAACTTGACCAATCCTCTGAAAACCTTAGCTAAGCAATATTGGTCCATTTTGGAGCTATTTATTACATTAGCCAAGGAGGCCTGGAAAAGGCCTTTGATCATATTTTATATTCATGTACCAACCTGCCTACCTACCTCCGTGACAAGTTATAAAGTGCATGGATCCTCTGTGATACCATCTCTGTAGTTGAGTCAAAGGGGGAGGAATCTGAGTTTCGCTGAAAGATACAGAATGAAACTTTAGGCAGAGGGTATGGGCTTCTTTGGCATCCAGAGACAGAAGGACCTAGATTAGAAGGTGGTCTTCCAAAACCAGTGGTTCTCTAGATTCGCACCACCCTGGAAACCTGTACTTAAAAAAAAAAAATTTTTTTTTTTTTTTAATCCAGTTGATCCTTGAACGACACGTGTTTGAACTTTGTGGGTCCACTTATAAGTGGATTTTTTTTTCAGTAAATGAAGTACAGTACTGTAAATATATTTTCTTTTATGATTTTCTTAATGATCTTTTCTCTGGCCCACTCTTTTGTAAGAATTCAGTGTAGAATATATATAACACACAAAATATGTGCTAATCAGCTATTTATGTTATCAGTAAGGCTTCTGGTCAACAGCAGGCTGTGAGTAGTTAAGTCTGCGGGGAAGTCAGAGTCCCACACGGATTTTTAACTGCGCAGGGTTAAAACCATGTGTTGTTCAGGGCTCGGCGGGTCTGTGGTTCAAGGGTCTGAATCCTCGTGTCCCTTCTGAGGCCATGTTCACTGTTCTCACAGGCCTGAGGCTCTGTAGGCCTCAGGTGTGTAACTTGCACTTACTTCGGTGATTTAAAGGAAGCTGTTAACTCAGGTGGATTAAACAGATGAAGAGGAACAAGTTGATGGTTCTTGAGCAGTAATGTTAAAGTTGGCTTGAAATGAGACCGTGGAAGTTAGGAGACCATATTCTAGCTAGAGCCTTAACGTGTTTTCCCACAAAGTGTTTTTTCTTTTTTTTATTTCCAGTACCATTTTTATACCAGCATTGAAAGTGCACTTCAGCATCCAGACTTCCCTGAAGATAGTATTGCTGTTCTCTGTGCAGATGGTCAGTGGGTTCGGTCCGTAGGAAGCAGTGTTAGAACTCTGACGGTTTCACCGTCTTCCTGCCCGCCTGGGTGACCTCGTCCTAGACTCATTCAGCCTGTGCATGTGGGGAGTTTCTCAGAGCAGAAGAACATTGTCAGCAGAGGGCCCATCCGACTCTCAGCCTCCGTATTTCCAGTCTCAGATCATAAAAGATGCTCCTTGATACTGTTTCTGGAATACTTTCTAAAGGGAGTTAGAGAGAGCCTGGGAAAAAATTGGGTCCTGACAGTGCTTGCACGATGCTGCTCTTTGAGGAAGACTTTGAAGGGGGTGGTGGACTGGCCTGGCGAGGGCCTGCGGACACGGTGCGGGGGCTCAGCGGTTTCTTGTGTGTTACCTGTCACCCCAGCCTGGGAGCCAGAGTCCCATGCTCACATATATAAGTGCACTTGTAGGGGGAAGAGTTAGGACCAGAGAGGGCTTGGATCATTTCTCTTCAACCAGATGATACTTAACCGATGTTCGTATAGAAACAAGCTAGCTTTCTGGGTGTTACCCCATGTTCCTGCTTCCTCAGCCTGTTTTCTCCCTCTCTCGTATTTAGATCATACGCCTTTTTTGTGAT
Source organism: Mirounga leonina (assembly GCF_011800145.1). NCBI lineage: Eukaryota > Metazoa > Chordata > Mammalia > Carnivora > Phocidae > Mirounga > Mirounga leonina. Next base: position 26,027,037 of record NW_023270464.1, read on the forward strand.
AAACATTATAAAAAAAAAAAAAAAGCTTGTCCTCTCTTTAGTCCTTCAGCCAAATCAATGACATGCTAATTTCTGATTTTTTTTTTTCCCCTGAACTGTTACTTGTTCTGTCCCCGAAATTCTGAAATGATTCTCTTGAGGGAACATGTCCTTTACCCCCCTCAGCCCCAGTTGAAAAATGCCTTAGCAGATGTCCTTTCTGTGAAGAAAGTGTTTCTACGTAATTGCTATCACTGTGACCAGAACAACAGAAGTAAAAGAGAAAGGATAAAAAAATTGTATGGACATTAGAATGGTAAATTACGTGTGCCTGTGGGGGCAGGGCAAGAGGGAAATACATCAAAATGAAAACTGACAGTCTTAGGATGGTGTGATTCTGGGTATACTTTTATTTTTTCAAAATTGTACTTGATGTCATTTGAAAACAAAAAGCTTCTTTTAAACTGTGTTTTTGCATAAATATCAGGTTGTACACTCAATAATTATTTGGTAGTATTTAAAGAAATTCTCAAAGTGATTTTTAAATCTTTTTTTTTTTTTTTTTTTTTGTGTTTCGCCCAAAAAACCTTAATAGTCCCTTTCCTAAATTTTAAGATTGTATTTTAAAATAAGTAAAAATGGTGACACATAATACAGGTGGTGGATTTTTTTTTTACTATCTTTGGAACATTGCTTTTTCTATAAATCCTTAATCTTGACTAGGAATACTGTGGTATTGACTTTTCTCTTTTCTGTTTTTGGGGAAATTATAGTCATGTTCATAAATCTGGACATATCTAAGTAGCAAGAATAGATTTGGTAATTTGAGGAGCAGAGTGCAGCCCAGACGTCCAGACAGACAGCGTTCATAATATGCTGGCCATCTGCAGTCCGCATGCCTGGTGATACAGAGGAAAGACTGGCCTCTCTCGTTCTAGTAAAACCACGTGCTGTGTGTGCAGCAAGGACATGTGCGCTGGTCAGAGGGAATGCAGGGTCTGGCCTCAGGGGAGATGGTGTTACTCGCAGTAGACTTGGTGGGAACTGGGGCAGACCCAGATCTGTTCCCTCATCGTTTAACTAGTGGGGGGAGGTAGCAAGAAGCTGGGGCCGGTGTAGACCTGTCTGGGTGCTGGGCCAAGAGGCACGGTGATAAGAAAGTTACACCTTGGGACGCTTGGGTGGCTCATTCAGTTAAGTGTCTGCCTTCGGCTCAGGTCATGATCCCAGGGTCCTGGGATCGAGTCCTGCCTCGGGCTCCTTGCTCAGTGGGGAGTCTGCTTCGCCCTTTGCCCCTGCTTGTGCTCTTTCTCTGTCTCTGTCTCTCTCTCTCTCTGACAAATAAATAAATAAAATGAAATTAATTTTAAAAAAAGGAAAGAGAAGAAAGTTACACCTTGACCAGATAAATACACAGATGTACAGGGACTAAATTTAGTACCTTGGAAACCTCAGTCTGGGGAGGGTCCCCTGCACAAGAAAGGTCTAGAAATCATGTCGAGCTAATGATGTTTAGTGTGAGTCAGAAAAGGCTTCAGAGGATCTGACAGATGCCTTCAAAATCCCGAGGGTGGTCAGTGAATGGGGAGGCATGTCTTGTGAGGTCCTCTGGGGAGCCAGACTGGGCATGTGTAGCCATGGGGTGAAGACCGGTGTCCGCGTGATGGAAGGAAGATTTCCTTGTGCTTGGAGCTCTCCCTTAAGGCATCAGGTGGTGAATTCTGGAGGTGTTCAGCAGGGGACGACGGAGGTCTGTCCACACTGTGCAGTCCACCAAGAGGCCTCGCCACTGCCTCCTGAGTTTGTGTGCCGGAAGCTTCTGTTTCAGTTCCCCTCAGACTGAATGTTGGGTTGTGTGGCGTCCATCACCCCTGTCCCTTCAGATCAGGGTGTCAACCAAAGACAGCAGCTTCCTTTCCTTTGTTATTTCTGAGCTCAAAATGGAGATCTGGAATGCTGATCGAATGTCCCCGCCCCTGTCCCCTGTGCCCCCTTCCCCTTGAGTGGGTGGCCTGCCCTTCCATGCTCTCCCCAATCTTTACCTTAGCCCAGAAGCACAAAAATGGCCTTGTGTGTGTAACTCGATTTCTTCTAGAATGATGTCTGCTCTTACTGTGGATGTGAGGCTCAGCGCGCCTCTTTAGCTCTCCTGTGCTCCCATCCGCTGAAAGACCGATGCCCTCCTGGAGGGTCTTAGGCAGCCATCTCCAGGAGCCTGAAGTGCGGAGGATGGTGGGAGGGGGTGGGAAGGGGGCCGATGTCCTCTTCTAAAATTCGGGTGGTGTGAAGGGTGACTTGGGTTGGGTGCTCTGTAGCAGCCTCAAACTTGAAGTCTCTAAATGCCCTTGACCCCTTTGCAAATATTTGGGAAAAGAGATTATTTCTGTAGAGATTCATCTTCATCAACTTAATGTATTTTAAAAACTAAGAGCTACAATTAGAAATAATTCGTATTTTCAGACATATGTATATGGACACGATCACTTCTGTGATCAAAGTTAGGGATGTGTTAGCCCAGTTTGATGTAACCATGTGATTTGTGCATCTGGAAAACAGTAGCCCACAGAATTCTTGTCTTTTTTTTTTTTTTTAAAGATTTTATTTATTTATTTGACAGAGAGAGACACAGCGAGAGAGGGAACACAAGCAGGGGGAGCGGGAGAGGGAGAAGCAGGCTTCCCGCCGAGCAGGGAGCCTGATGTGGGGCTTGATCCCAGGACCCCGGGATCATGACCTGAGCTGAAGGCAGTCGCTTAACCGACTGAGCCACCCAGGTGCCCAATTCTTGTCTTTTTAACAGCAATTAAATAGCATCTAGGTGTGCTGGTCGGCCTCGTTCCTTGCCACGTTTTTAAGTGTGTCTCCTCCCTGACCCATATGCTGTGTTGATGGTCTTATTTTTCTAATGTCAGTTCTGAACTGCTCACCCTTTATTGACCGCACAGGTCTTTTCCTTCCTGCAGGCATAGGGGGCCTTCAAGACTTCGTGCTCAAGTCGGCGACTCTGTGTAGCGTGCCATCTTGCCCGCCGTTTATACCGCTCAGCTTCGAGGCTACCCCTATTGTGAGGGTTGCTGTTGAACCGAAGCACCCAAGTAAGACAACTTTGTTTTTAAAAGCCTGTGATGTTCATGACACCTTGTAAATGTGTGCATTTCGTACTTGGTTCCTCACTATTTGCTTCAACAGTGTGCTGTGGGTTTTCTTTTTTTTTTTTTTTTAAAGATTTATTTATTTATTTGAGAGAGCGAGAATGAGAGAGAGAGAGCACATGAGAAGGGGGAGGGTCAGAGAGAGAAGCAGACTCCCTGCCAAGCAGGGAGCCCGACGCGGGACTCGATCCCGGGACTCCAGGATCATGACCTGAGCCGAAGGCAGTCGCTTAACCAACTGAGCCACCCAGGCGCCCCATGCTGTAGGTTTTCATTCAGTGTGCTGTGGGTTTCCCGCAGTCACAAAATGACATCATTATAAATAAATATTTTCAAACATCTAATTTCATTTCATTCATGTGTAATAGGAGGGATCTTCCCGCCATGGGTCCCTGTGTACCACCCACTCACCAAAGGTGGTCTGACCTCTGCCTTAGGAACATGGTACATTAGGCACCTTCTCCCTGGGGAACCTGGATCCTTCTTTAGGGCAGAGACAAGGGCATCTGTGCAGCCCCACAACCCCTGGCATGGGTGGTGCCTCAGCAAAGCTCATGTTTTATGTACTTGTTTTAGAATCTTAGCCCATGCTTCTTGCTCCAGAATCTGTCATATGCTCTTCCCTGTGGCGTTGTAGATTATCTGGACACAGAGCATTTCCGGCCTGTTTAGAAAGCACTTCCTGCCCCACCCGCACGTGGCAGGCCATGTAATAACCAGTGCTTCGTCTTTGGTCTACACCGTTTGCCTGACCAGTCCTCAGTAACTCTTGTATTTAGCTGCCCGTGACTTCGCTAACCCGTATTCCCGGTGCTCGCTGGTAGGTCAGTGAAGAATCTCCAGACTGTGCTTCCAGGGACCCCGAGGACAAACGCTGTCAGGTGGTAGTTCTCTGCCAAGATGGAGGTCGGTCCCGTTGCCCTTGCACGCGCATACCCCTCCTCGCCCCAGAGCCGGGGCCTTCCGAAAGCTTGTCTCGGCCTCATGTTCCACAGATGGCCTTAGCATTGAGGCTCCCTGGGGTCCTAGAGCAGACACTCGGAGGACCGCATCTGTGACCTTTGGGCTGGTGAGCAGTCCTGGGGAGCAGCCATCTTCGTTGGGCCCCGGAGCTGAGCGTCCTTTCGGGGCCGCCATTGTGGACCACAGTGCGGGGTGGCTGCATGGATTTACCCTGTTCTCTCTAATGCCGGCTTCCTCTCTGGGCCCTCCTGATTTGCTGTTCTCTTCCACTGCCGGCCTGGCTCTGGCCGTTGTCAGCTGCTCCAGCCCGTGTACGTACAGGACAAGGAAGTTTAATTGGAGTTGTGGCATTTGAGTCTGGCAACCGTAGCTCATTCTTAGGCCTTTCTAGTAGGACTCCGTTCTTCTCTAGTCCATTTAGATCTAAACGTTTAAAACAGAGTAAGGAAATAATTGATCATTCAGACTGTGATGTTTTCGTAGACATTTATAATCTTTGAACTCTGGTGGCTGTGTGCTGGAGGACAGGGACCTGGTGCCCGGCCCCGCCCCATCCCGTAGCAGACGCTCAGTAAGGGTGATTCCCCTCCTTAAATGAGGCAGTGCAATAATAGAATGACTTAGGATGATCCATCCGGATGCCAGAGTTTTCCTCATGTCTGTTTCATTAGGTTGTTCTGAACTTTGTAAAAAATAAACTACACTGATTGAGAAGGAGCACCCAGTTCTCTTCGTAATCTTAAAAAGAGCGTTGCCCCTCCTCCCACCACATACATTGCTTTTGCTGGACTTGCCGTGCGTGTTCTTGCCTGTATTACCGCAGGCCATGTGCCCACATGTCTGTGTCTGAATTTTATACGCCCTGTTCTGTCTTCTTGCTGTTGCTACAAGGCCCATCTCAGTGCACATCAAGAATGCCTGGGACTACTTCTAACGCTGTGCTCACTCCTGTGAGGCCTCAGGGGGCAGGTACTGTGACTTTACTCTGCCCTGGTCCCTCGCACCCCTCCTTACTGTGGGGCGGAGCCCCTCTCTCCGTGGATGCTGTGTCTGCCGTGGATGCTGACTGCTGGGGTGGCCACCCTCTTGGACCCAGACTTCCCAGTGCTCCTGCCCCCGAGAGCCACTGGGCGGATGCGCTGTGTACTTCATGGGCTGCCTTTGCTAGATCACAGGGTCCGTTTTATTTATTTATTTTTTTTAAAGATTTTACTTATTTATTTGACAGAGAGAGAGATAGCGAGAGCAGGAACACAAGCAGGGGGAGTGGGAGAGCGAGAAGCAGGCTTCCTGCCGAGCAGGGAGCCCGATGTGGGACTTGATCCCAGGACCCTGGGATCGTGACCTGAGCCGAAGGCAGACGCTTAACGACTGAGCCACCCAGGCGCCCCAGGGTCCGTTTTAAAATCCAGTTAGCGGTTGATATACAAAGGTTTCCTTGAAATCCCGATGGTATTTGTCATGATCTCAGTTTTTCTTATATTATTAAAAGATGTTGATTTTTTATCTTTATCAGATCATTTGGTAGATTTTTAAGCAGGTTAGGAAAATCAGCTTCCAGATTTAATAAGAGGTTAAATAGATGTTGTTTCTGCCAACAAAATGACTATCATTATAAATAAATATTTTCAAACATCTAATTTCAAAATGTTGTCTCCGTAGTCCAAGTTTTGTTTTGAGAAAGTTTTTTCTTGGCTTACTGTTAAACTGTCACCTTTACCATGAGGAGGTAGATTTAAGTGTATATGCCTTTTTTTTTTTAAGGACTTGGTAATTTGGCAAATGGGGAGCTGGCAAAAAGCTTTTTCACTTATTTTTTTATCGTTCCCTTTGTGCTTTGTGTTATTCGTGTTATCAGTGGTTTTTTTGCAGGAATGTTTTTCAGCCATGCTTCAAATTCTGTGAAGGTTAAGTTAGTTAACACTAGGTAATATCCGTAAGTCCACTTAATGAGGCAAAGGAAGACCACAGTATGCTGAAAAGGAGCACACGAGGCTGCCTGTGGCCGCCGCACGTGCGGTGGGGTCCTCCGGTGCCGTGCGTCCCACGTGTGGCTCGTGGCTGCCTGAGCTGTGTGGGTGCTGAGCCCCACCCCGCGCTCCAGAGCCAGCAGCGCCCTGAGCTCTGGGCCCTGCCTCCCCGTACCTGCTGCTCTTCTGTGGGACAGGAACAGCGCTCATCCCGGCCACATAATTAGAGTTCCTCCATGTGAAGGACCTGTGGCACGTTGCTAGCTAATGTGAAGTGTTAGTTATCATTAGCCAAGTGGATACGGATAAATAAATGGATCTGGAACAGACGTGTTGAGAACCCCTGACGGCAGAGAGGTCCGGTGGCTTTGCTGTGTGGCATGTTGAAAACCACGCATTGAGGGAACCCTTCCTTCAAGTGTAGAGGTGAAACCAGACGGCACAGAAATCCCTCCGAGGCCAGGGTCGCTGCTGAAGCAACAAGGAGAGACTTGCTCTGCTTGAATGGACAGTAGCCGCTGAGTACACGGGAAGGCGTGGAAAAGCGGTTAAGCCCGAGACGTGGGCCAGAATCCTGTGGACTGTAGGGAAAACAGCCATGTGCCCGAAGTGCGGGCAGATGGAGTGTGGAAGGTGCCCAGAGCTCAGTGAGCACAGTGGCCCCAGCCGGAGGGCAGCTTTCTCCGAAAACGCACGGTTCTCTCAAGCAGGCTTGTAACGATTGCTTTAAGCATGTGGCTTTGGCTTGAATACCATGTGAACTGGTTTTTTGTTGTCATTATTTGTCTATTTCTTGAGTCTAACTCTTCTTTGGGGGAGAGTTCTGTTACATTTATAGGTACAGAATATGTATGTTTGTGTAAAATTCAGGTGGATTCACACATACGATGGTCGTAGTTTGTATTTGCTGTGTGTTTGACGAAGTCGTATAGACCAGCTTCGGGGGTCCTGACGGTAAGCTTCTGAGGGTCTCCTGTTAGCTATCTGTACTAGTAAATTCGCAGGAGACAATTTTCCTCACATGGCTGCATTATTTGGAAGAGTTATTTTAAGAGTTTATTTCATTTTACTTTTCCCTTCGGTGGCCACGGGCATCACCTTGCGGTTTGATTATTAGTCCTTACGTTGCACTGAATCAGCCTTCATCTTGTTAACCTAGGTGAAATGCCTCAGCTCGTCAAAGGAATGAAGCTCTTAAACCAGGCTGACCCCTGTGTCCAGATTTTAATTCAAGAAACGGGAGAGCACGTTTTAGTCACGGCGGGGGAGGTCCACCTTCAGCGATGCCTGGATGACTTGAAAGAAAGGTAGGTTGGTGGTAGTCAGGGGTGGGGTTGGGGGGTCGGTGCGTCCAGTGGATTCTGAGTTCCACTGGACAACCGTGGCTAGTTTTTAGAGAAAAACGAAAGTCCCTCAATTCAAGCATGAACTGTTACTGTGCTGTTGGATCATAGATTCAGTTTTTAATGACTGACACTTTACTTCTGTACTTGAATAATTTTACATTTTTAAGCTTGAATCATACAATAGCTTCACATGTGAGTATCTTCCTGTGAGCATACGCACACGCGTGTCAACAGAACACAGTCCTACATTGTGAGCTTAGAGTGACTGGGACAGACTTCTGTCCTTCCTGATGTCGTCTCCACAAGGTACACCTTCGGGAAATCTTCCCATTTCTCCATCCTGGTGATGGGACCTGTCCTAAAGTAGGCATCCCAGATCACGTTTTGTCAGTAACACTTCTCCTCCTTATTCCCGAACTAACGTGTGTTTATCGTAGCAATTAGGAAAATACAGAAGGATGAACGAAGCATTCACTTACCACACAGAGATCACGTCCGAGACGGTCGGGCACGCAATGCCGCTGACTGTGCTGTGCGTACTCCTGCGTACACAGACCCTGCCTAGGAGCAGCTCTGGTTATTTGGTTACCATAAACGTCGGGCTCAGCAGCTGCCATGCGTTCCTGGCGTGTTTTGTGGGCTTACGATCTCTATCATCCTTGAGAAAGGCTGGTACAGTTTACTCTGTAACTGGGAGAAGGTCTTCGAAAGTGCTTCTTTTCTCAAATTTAGCCAGCCCTGTATATTATCATTTTAAAAAAATTTCACCAGTCTGGAAGACAACTAACAGGTGTTCATTGTTAATAAACACATTTCCTGTGTTTGTAACTAATGATACTGAAACATTTCTTTCTCTGTTTATTTGGCCATTCATTTTTCTTCTTTAATGAATTGCATTGTAATGGCCTTCCTTCCCCTTATTTTTAAAATTTTGGGGGACTTTTTTTTTAATTTTTTTTTTAAGTTTACTTTTATTTTTTTATTGTTATGTTAATCCCCATACATTACATCATTAGTTTCAGATGAAGTGTTCCATGATTCATTGTTTGTGCATAACACCCAGTGCTCCATGCAGAATGTGCCCTCCTCAATACCCACCGCCAGGCTACCCCATCCTCCCAACCCCTTCCCCTCTAGAACCCTCAGTTTGTTTTTCAGAGTCTATCGTCTCTCATGGTTCATCTACCCCTCCGATTTACCCTGCTTCATTCTTCCCCTCCCGCTACCTTCTTCTTCTTCTTTTTATTTTTCTTAACATATATTGCATTATTAGTTCCAGAGGTACAGAGCTGAGATTCAACAGTCTTGCACAATTCACAGCGCTTACCAGAGCACACACCCTCCCCAGTGTCTATCACCCAGTCACCCCATCCCTCCCACCCCACCCCCCACTCCAGCAACCCTCAGTTTGTTTCCTACAATTAAGAATTCCTCATATCAGTGAGATCATATGATACATGTCTTTCTCTGTTTGACTTATTTCGCTCAACATAATACCCTCCAGTCCATCCACGTCGTTGCAAATGGCAAGATTTCATTCCTTTTGACGGCTGCATAATATTCCATTGTATATATATATACCACCTCTTCTTTATCCATTCATCTGTCGATGGACATCTTGGCTCTTTCCACAGTTTGGCTATTGTGGACATTGCTGCTATAAACATCGGGGTGCACGTACCCTTTCAGATCCTACTTTATATCTTTGGGGTAAATACCCAGTAATGCAGTTGCTGGATCATATGGTAGCTCTATTTTCAACTTTTTGAGGAACCTCCGTACTGTTTTCCAGAGTGGCTGCACCAGCTTGCATTCCCACCAACAGTGTAGGAGGGTTCCCCTTTCTCCGCATCCCCGCCAACATCTGTCCTTTCCTGACTTGTTAATTTGAGCCATTCTGACTGGTGTGAGGTGGTATCTCATGGAGGTTTTGATTTGGATTTCCCTGATGCCGAGTGACATTGAGCACTTTTTCATGTGTCTGTTGGCCATTTGGATGTCTTCTTTGGACAAATGTCTGTTCATGTCTTCTGCCCATTTCTTGATTGGATTCTTTGTTCTTTGGGTGTTGAGTTTGATGAGTTCTTTATAGATTTTGGATACAAGCCCTTTGTCTGATATGTCATTTGCAAATATTCTGTCGGTTGTCTTTTGGTTTTGTTGACTGTTTCCTTTGCTTTGCAAAAGCTTTTTATCTTGATGAAGTCCCAAGAGTTCATTTTTGCCCTTGCTTCCCTTGCCCTTGGCGATGTGTCTAGGAAGAAGTTGCTGCGGCTGAGGTCGAAGAGGTTGCTGCCTATGTTCTCCTTTAGGATTTTGATGGACTCCTGTCTCACATTGAGGTCTTTCAACCATTTGGAGTCTATTTTTGTGTGTGGTGTAAGGAAATGGTCCAGTTTCATTCTTCTGCATGTGGCTATCCAATTTTCCCAACACCATTTGTTGAAGAGACTGTCTTTTTTCCACTGGACATTCTCTCCTGCTTTGTCAAAGATGAGTTGACCATAGAGTTGAGGGTCCATTTCTGGGCTCTCTATTCTGTTCCATTGATCTATGTGTCTGTTTTTGTGCCAGTACCATGCTGTCTTGATGATGACAGCTTTGTAATAGAGCTGGAAGTCTGGAATTGTGATGCCGCCACCTTTGCTTTTTCAACATTCCTCTGGCTATGTGGGGTCTTTTCTGGTTCCATAGACATTTTAGGATTATTTGTTCCATTTCTTTGAAAAAAGTGGATGGTATTTTGATGGGGATTGCATTGAATGTGTAGATTGCTCTAGGTAGCATTGACATCTTCACAATATTTGTTCTTCCAATCCATGAGCATGGAACATTTTTCCATTTCTTTGTGTCTTCCTCAATTTCTTTCATGAGTATTTTCTAGTTTTCTGAGTACAGATCCTTTGCCTCTTTGGTTAGATTTATTCCTAGGTATCTTACGGTTTTGGGTGCAATTGTAAATGGGATGGACTCCTTAATTTCTCTTTCTCTGTCTTGTTGTTGGTGTATAGGAATGCCACTGATTTCTGTGCATTGATTTTATATCCTGCCACTTGACTGAATTCCTGTATGAGTTCTAGCAGTTTTGGGGTGGAGTCTTTGGGGTTTTCCACATAAAGTATCCTATCATCTGCAAAGAGTGAGAGCTTGACTTCTTCTTTGCCGATTTGGATGCCTTTGATTTCTTTTTGTTGTCTGATTGCTGTGGCTAGGACTTCTAATACTATGTTGAATAGCAGTGGTGATAGTGGACATCCCTGCCGCGTTCCTGACCTTAGGGGGAAAGCTCTCAGTTTTTCCCCATTGAGAATGATATTCGCTGTAGGTTTTTCATAGATGGCTTTTATGATATTGAGGTATGTACCCTCTATGCCTATACTCTGAAGAGTTTTGATCAAGAAAGGGTGCTATACTTTGTCAAATGCTTTTTCTGCATCTACTGAGAGGATCATATGATTCTTGTTCTTTCTTTTGTTAATGTATTGTATCACGTTGATTGATTTGCGGGTGTTGAACCAACCTTGCAGCCCAGGGATAAATCCCACTTGGTCATGGTGAATAATCCTTTTAATGTACTGTTGGATCCTATTGGCTAGTATTTTGGTGAGAATTTTTGCATCCATGTTCATCAGGGATATTGGTCTGTAGTTCTCCTTTTTGATGGGGTCTTTGTCTGGTTTTGGGATCAAGGTAATGCTGGCCTCATAAAATGAGTTTGGAAGTTTTCCTTCCATTTCTATTTTTTGGAACAGTTTCAGAAGAATAGGTATTAATTCTTCTTGAAATGTTTGGTAGAATTCCCCTGGGAAGGCATCTGGCCCTGGGCTTTTGTTTGTTGGTAGATTTTTGATGACTGCTTCAATTTCCTTAGTGGTTATAGGTCTGTTCAGGTTTTCTATTTCTTCCTGGTTCAGTTTTGGTAGTGGATACATCTCTAGGAATGCATCCATTTCTTCCAGGTTATCTAATTTGCTGGCATAGAGTTGCTCATAATATGTTCTTATAATTGTTTGTATTTCTTTGGTGTTGGTTGTGATCTCTCCTCTTTCATTCATGATTTTGTTGATTTGGGTCATTTTTCTTTTTGATAAGTCTGGCCAGGGGTTTATCAATCTTGTTCATTCTTTCAAAGAACCAGCTCCTAGTTTTGTTGATCTGTTCTACTGTTCTTTTAGTTTCTATTTCATTGATTTCTGCTCTGATCTTTATGATTTCTCTTCTCCTGCTGGGTTTAGGCTTTATTTGCTGTTCTTTCTCCAGCTCCTTTAGGTGTAGGGTTAGGTTGTGTACTTGAGACCTTTCTTGTTTCTTGAGAAAGGCTTGTATTGCTATATACTTTCCTCTTAGGACTGCCTTTGCTGCATCCCAAAGGTTTTGAATAGTTGTGTTTTTATTTTCATTGGTTTCCATGTATTTTTTTAATTCTTCTTTAATTTCATGGTTGACCCATTCATTCTTCAGTAGGATGCTCTTTAGCCTCCATGTATTTGAGTTCTTTCTGACTTTCCTCTTGTGACTGAGTTCTAGTTTCAAAGCATTGTGGTCTGAAAATAGGGAGGGAATGATCCCAATCTTTTGGTACCGGTTGAGACCTGATTAATGACCTAGGATGTGATCGATTCTGGAGAATGTTCCGTGGGCACTAGAGAAGAATGTTTATTCCGTTGCTTTTGGATGGAATGTTCTGAATATGTCTGTGAAGTCCATTTGGTCCAGTGTGTCATTTAAAGTCTTTATTTCCTTGTTGATCTTTTGCTTAGATGATCTGTCCATTTCAGTGAGGGGGGTGTTAAGGTCCCCCACTATTATTGTATTGTTGTCGATGTGTTTCTTTGCTTTTGTTTTTAATTGCCTTATATAATTGGCTGCTCCCATGTTAGGGGCATAGATATTTACAATTGTTAGATCTTCTTGTTGGATAGACCCTTTAAGTAGGATATAGTGTCATTCCTCATCTCTTATTACAGTCTTTGGTTTAACATCTAATTTGTCTGATATAAGGATTGCCACCCCAGCTTTCTTTTGGTGTCCATTAGCATGGTCAGTGGTTTTCTACCCCCTCACTTTCAATCTGGGGGTGTCTTTGGGTCTAAAATGAGTCTCTTGCAGACAGCATATCGATGGGTCTTGTTTTTTAATCCAATCTGACAGCCTGTGTCTTTTGATTAGGGCATTTAGCCCATTTACATTCAGGGTAACTATTGAAAGATAGGAATTTAGTGCCATTGTATTGCCTGTAAGATGACTGTTACTGTATATTGTCTGTGTTCCTTTTGGTCTATGTTGCTTTCAGGCTCTCTCTTTGCTTAGAGGACCCCTTTCAAGATTTCTTGTAGGGCTGGTTTCGTGTTTGCAAATTCCTGTAGTTTTTGTTTGTCCTGGAAGCTTTTTATCTCTCCTTCTATTTTCAATGACAGCCTAGCTGGACATGGTATTCTTGGCTGCATATTTTTCTCATTTAGTGCTCTGAATATATCCTGCCAGTCCTTTCTGGCCTGCCAGGTCTCTGTGGATAGGTCTGTAGCCAATCTAATGTTTCTACCACTGTAGGTTACATATCTCTTCTCCCGAGCTGCTTTCTGGATTTTCTCTTTGTCTCTGAGATTCGTAAGTTTTACTATTAGATGTCGGGGTGTTGACCTCTTTTTATTGATTTTGAGAGGGGTTCTCTGTGCTTCCTGGATTTTGATGCCTGTTTCCTTCCCCAAATTAAGGAAGTTCTCTGCTATAATTTGCTCCAGTGTACCTTCTGCCCCTCTCTCTCTTTTTTCTTCTTCTGGGATCCCAGTTATTCTAATGTTGTTTCGTCTTATGGTATCACTTATCTCTCGAATTCTGCCCTCGTGATCCAGTAGTTGTTTATCTGTCTTTTTCTCAGCTTCTTTATTTTCCATCATTTGGTCTTCTATATCACTGATTCTCTCTTCTGCCTCATTTATCCTAGCAGTTAGCGCCCCCATATTTGATTGCACCTCATTAATAGCCTTTTTGATTTTGACTTGGTTAGATTTTCGTTCTTTTACTTCTCCAGAAAGGGTTTCTCTAATAACTTCCATGCTTTTTTCCATGCCCAGCTAGTATCTTTAAAGGGATGATTCTGAACTCTAGATCCGACATTGTACTAATGTCCGTATTGAGTAGGTCCCTGGCAGTCGGTACTACCTCTTGTTCTTTTTGTTGAGGTGATTTTTTCCGTCTTGTCATTTTGTCCAGAGGAGAATAGATTAATGAGAGAACAAAATGCTAACAGGGTAACAACGTTCCCAGAAAATATACTCTAAACAAATCAGGAAAGACCTGAAGCAGTGGGAAAAGAAAGGGAAAGAGAAAAAAGAAAAAGAAAAAAAGAAGGAAATGAAAAAGATAAAAACAAACAAAAAGAGAACAAAACAAAATAAAAAAACAGAATGTGATCAAATATGATCAGGCTGGTATATAGATCAGTGCCACACACTAGAGTTTGGGTGTATTTGGTCTATTAGAAGAAAGTGCCTCCCAAAATTTTAAAGAAAGAAAAACTTATATATGTACAAAAATAAGGGTTGATATGATGAAGGGATGGAATATGATTGTAAAGATGGAAATTATAAAAAATTTTATAAAAGGAATTGATAAGAAGTTGTTTGAAAAAAGGAAGAAGAGGATTTAAAAAAAAAAAAGAAAAAAAAGGAGAGAATGTGATCAGCAGGGGAGTAGAAAAAACCATATACTAGAGATTTAGTGTATATTTTAATCTGTTAGAAGAAACTATCTCAAAATTTTAAAGAGAGAACAACTTATATATATATGCCAAAAATACGGGTAACTACTATGAAGGGATAGAATATGACTCTAAAAATGAAAAATAAAAATGTTTTTTAAAAAAAGGGATTGATAAGATGTTGGTTGAAAAAGGGAAAAAGAGAAATTCAAAAAAAAAAAAAAAAGTTAAAAAATTAACTTTGAAAGACTAAAGAATCATGGTAAAAAAGCCATGAATTCTGTGTGCATTATTCCCCTAGCGCTGGAGTTCTGCTGTTCTCATTGATCAGTAAACTTGGTCTTGGCCGGCTGTTCTCGCTGGTCTTCTGGGGAGGGGCCTGTTGCCGTGGTTTCCAAATGTCTCTGCAGAGGCGGAATTGCCCCGCCCTTGCCCCCTCCCGGCTAAGTCATCTGCTCGGGTTTGCTCTCCGGGGCTTTTGTTCCCTGCGAGCTTTCCGTACAGCTTTGGGGGATGAGAGTGAAAATGGCGGCCTCTCATTCTCCACCCCGGAGGAGCCAAGAACTCAGGGCCCTGCTCCTCAGTGAGCCCCCAGAGACAAGCAGTCACTCCCGTCTCCCCGGTCTCCGGCCGCACTCCGTGCTCGCCCGGCCTATGACCGCGCATTTCTATCTCTGGCCCCCGACCCCGGGTGGAGTCTCCAAACCCAGCAGATCCCTGCGGTGCACTCCTACGTGGCTCCTCCGGGGGGAGGAAGGTGAGTCTCCCCGGATCTGCCGCTTGTGGGGTCCCTGCTGGAGGAGCAGGGGCCCGACTGGGCCGCGGATCACGGTCAATGGCCACCCCGAGCTGAGAGCCCGCGCCTGGGCTCCGCCTCTGCAGCCGGCTTCCCCGCTCCGTTACCTGGGAGCTCTGCCACACTCAGGCACCCCCGGTCTTTCTGTGACCCCGAGGGTCCTGAGACCACACTGTCCCGGAGGGTTCCACCCCCCGCTTAGCCACCAGAGTGACGTCCCTCGGCGGAGCAGACTTCTAAAAGTTCCGATTTTGTGGTCCGGGGCTCTATCACTTGCCAGAAGGGCCGACGGAGGCCCCTCCCCCGCCGTCTATCCTCCCGAATATCGCCGCGGATTCACTTCTCCGCACGTCCTACCTTCCAAAAAGTGGTCGCTTTTCTGATGAGAGAGTTGTTGCTCTTCTTTTCTTCGATCTCCTGTTGAGTTTGTAGGTGTTCAGAATGGTTTGATCCCTATCCAGCTATATTCCTGGGACCAGACGAAATTTAGGTCTCCTACTCCTCCGCCATCTTGCTCCGCCCCCTTGGGGGACTGTTATAAATAATCAACATAATTATTATTACATTCCAGTCACTGTGTTAAACACTGTCTCAGTTAATCCTTATGATGAGCCAGTCATGTTGGTAGTGGTACGACCAGCTCTTACTACTGCGGTCATACTGCTGCTACAGTCCTCCCGCCGCAGTCCTCCCACCACAGTGCTTGTGCTACAGTCCTCCCGCACAGTCCTCATACTACAATCCTCCCACTGGAGTACTCCCACCGCAGCACTCGTGCTACAGTCCTCCCACCGTAGGATTCGTGCCGTAGTCCTCCCGCTGCAGTCCTCCCACCACAGTGCTTGTGCCATAGTCCTCCCGCACAGTGCTCATTCTACAGTCCTCCCACTGCAGTACTCATGTTACAGTGCTCCCGCCACCATCCTCCCACTACTGCTCATAATGGAATAGCATGAGAACAGGTGCCCCGTGGCACCATCCTTGGGGATGTTGTAGAAGCTCCTGCCAGAGGGGGAGTTTTCTCAGCTCTGTTCTTCAGCCTAAAATGATGTTGTGGCCTGTTCCTCCTTTAAATGTTTTTATAGCCATGAGTAGTTCAAAACTGGAAGGCAGATCTTCCGTTTCCTCAATGTTTGATACTATTTCTTACAATTTCTGAAAGTTACAATATTGGTTAGAGAATAATGCTAATTGGATAAATTTTAAGGTATATTTTAAGATAATAATAGCTCTCAAGAGGATTTTTTAAAAACCATTGAAATACTATGTTCGTTTTTGGGGTCTTTGAACTAAATTATTTTCTCTTTTCACACTCTGCTGCCAATTAAAATCCATGTTAAATAACCTTACATTTCTCAGGCCATTAACTTCTCTTTAAAAAGTTGCTTTTTGGTACTTAGAATTACATTTCAAGTAATGTTTTCCCATAAACCTAAAATTGATTTTAATTGATTACTGCTTATTTGTGTCTTTGTTTAGTCTTTTTATTTTTTCCTCATGGCTTTCATTATGGGTACTTTTTTATCTCAGGAGAAAGAAACTATATTTCATAATAAAAGAAATTAGTTTTTTAGAAACATGCCCTTAATGTGGCATTAAAATATTTTAATAAATCAGTTTATTTTCGAAAGTACTCTGTGTAAACCTTTTCAGAAAATATCCTTATCCAAATACCTGAAAATAATTTAGACTTACATTGAATGAGGCTAACAAAAGCAAAAATCTGTTTGCTTTTCAAAAAATATATACTGCTTTAATAAGATATTTGATGAATTCTGAAGTGCTTGTTATTTGCTTTTCCTAAAAATTCTAGTTTCTAAAAGTGAGGACACCTTCCCCTTCAACACAAAACAAAAATAATTTCCTTTGCATTGTGGCCTGGTGCAGTAGAGAAATGACCTCACGTTCAAGCACACTGTTCTCTGTCCCACGTCAGAGAGGAAACCTGGAGCTAACATAGGGAGGAATCGTCTCTTCCACTTGAATGGATAGTTAGCTGGGAAGTCTGCTGGAGCAAGTGTGGGAGAGGATAGTGGACAGGTCCATCAGGACCCAGTCAGGCAGTGGTATGTTATGTGCTATATGGGGACCCTGAGTGAGCTGCGTCAGCTGGTGTTGACAAAAGACATTGCAACTTCAAGTCCCCTCATGGCATGTTGGAGTTCAGGGCACCTTAATGAATTGGGTGCTAGGTAGCTTGTCCTGGGCCAAGAAACATAAGAGAGTATCATGAGCAGTTTCATACCAGTAAATTTTAAAGCAAATGGACAAAGTCCTAAAAAATCTGACCAATGAAAAAATAGAAAGCCTGGTAGTCCTATAATTATCAAAAGAATTCAAAATTGGAATAACATTAAAAAAAATCAAGGGGCACCTGGGTGGTTCAGTTGGTTAAGTGTCTGCCTTTGGCTTGAGTCATGATCCCAGAGTCCTGGGGTCGAGTCCTGTGTTGGGCTCCCTGCTCAGCAGGAAGTCTGCTTCTCTCTCTGCCCCTCCCCATGCTCATGCTCTCTCTCTCTCTCAGATAAATATACAAAATCTGTATTTAAAAAAATATATCATTAGGAGAAGGAAGGGAAAAATGAAGGGAGGGAAATCGGTGGGGGAGATGAACCATGAGAGACTATGGACTCTGAGAAACAAACTGTGGGTTTTAGAGGGGAGGGGGGTAGGGGGATGGGTTAGCCCGGTGATGGGTATTAAGGAGGGCACGTACTGCATGGAACACTGGGTGTTACACGAAAACAATGAATTGGGGATCACTACATCAAAAACTAATAATGTATGGTGACTAACATAATTTAATAAAATAAAATTAAAATTAAAAAAATTAAAAAATATATCAATGTACCTTTACCAAATTAACAGGAAAAGGAGAGAAATCATCTCAGTGGACAAAGGAAAAGCGTTTAATAAAATTCAGTATTCATGCATGATCAAAACTCTTAGCAAACTAGGACTAGAAAGGAATTTCCTTAAACTGATAACAGAGTATCTTCAGAATAACTATAGCTAATGTACTCACTGGGTGAAATTTTTGAAAGCTTTCTTTTACGATCAGAAATAAGACAAGGGTGCCCCCTGTTACAGGTTCTGTGGAACGTTGTACTATTCGTCTTGGGTAGCATTATAAAGAATAAAAAATAAAGGATATGAGAATCGAAAAGGAAAGATTAAAACCATCACCTTTTGCATATGATAGGATTGTGTACTAATAATCCAGAAGAATCTATGGAAACTGTTAAGATTAGTAAGTAAATTCAGCAGGGTTGCTCTATTCAAGATTAATATGCAAAATGGATTGCATTTCCTTATACCATTAATAAACATAAAATGAAAATTATTTCAAGGTGACCATTTACAGTAACAAAAATATCAAATATCCAGGAATAAAATGTACTCATTTATAGGCCCTCTGTGCAAAAACTATAAAACACAGAAGAAGGTTGTGTTGTGTATGGCTTTAAAAGTTTAATATTAAAATGATGTCAGCTTTTCCCAAAGTGATTATACATTCAGAGCAGTCCCAGTCAAAATCCTGTTAACTATATGTTTGCAGAGCTTGACAAATTTGTGTGGAAATGCAAAGGGCCAGTAATGACCAAAACCCGTTAACAAAGTAGAACAAGGTGGAAGTTCTTACTCCACTGGAAATCAAAACCTATTTTAAAGCTACAGGAGTCGGCTCTGTGCTGTTGACATAAGGATAGACAGATGAGTGGACTCGTGCAGAGAGCACAGATGTAAGGGACACGGGGCGCCTGGGTGGCTCAGTTGGTTAGGCGTCTGCCTTCAGCTCAGGTCATGATCCCAGGGTCCTGGGATCGAGTCCTGCATTGGGCTTCCTGCTCCACACAGAGCCTGCCTGTGCCTCTCTCTCTCTGTCTCTCATGAATAAATAAATAAAATCTTAAAAAAATAAATAAAGGGGGGCAGCTTCCGGAACAGTGGGGAGGACCGGCCTCTCCGCACTTGGTTCTGGCAGCTCGGACCTCTGTCTGGAAAGCCTCTACCTCATCCTGAACTCAGCGATTTATTCCAGGTGCATTGTAAAGTGTGGAGGGCAAAAATCATCAAGTAACTAGAAGATAATAGAGGAGAATATCTTTGAGACCTCGGGATAGGGCAAAGCTTCTTTAATAGGGTGTTAAAAGCATGAATGACAGAGTCAAGTTTAATCATTGGAAGACACTGTGAAGAGTAAGAAGGCAAGCCATGGGGTCAGAGAGCACATTGGTAAAACGTATAATAAACAAAGGACTTAAAGCTCCAATATATAAAGAATTCCTACAAGTAATGAGAGCCAACAATCCTAGAAAATGGAACGAAGATTTGAACAGGTGCTTTACATAACAGAAGCCTAAAACTAATAAATATATGAAAAGATATTCAACTTACAAGTTAATGAAAGGAAATAAAAACCAAAGTGAGATGCCTCTATGTATCCACCAGAGTGGTTGAAACTTAAAAGTGACAGTATCACATGGTGGCAGAGATAGGCAGTAGGAATTCACCTACATAACTAGTGAGAATGGGAATTGGTGCAACCACTTTGGAATACAATTCCGTGCTACCTACTCAGGTAGGGGGTAGGTACTTCCTGTACTTTCTGTGGCTTGGCAAATCTACTCCCGTTTCTAGTCTAAAGATACTTAACACAAAGCTTAACAAGTGTGCGCCATGAATATTCATAGCAACAGACATATTAATAGCCCCAAACTGGAAACAACTCAAACAGTATAGTGGATAAATAAATAAATTATGATACAGTCTTACCATGCAATTCTGTAGAGTAAACTCAGTGAACAAGCTAGCTATTCAAACATGGAGAAATCTCACAACATAATACTGAGCCAAAGAACCCAACTGAAGAAACAAGGTTTGATGGGGTTGATATATACAGTACAAAAGCAGACCAGACTGAGCTGTAGCCTGCAGGGGGTACAGGTTTAGGGGATAAAAAGACTTTTAAAGAAAGGACTACAGTCAAAGTCAGGGTGGGCTTGGGGGAAGGCCTGATGGGTCCTCCTGAGGGCTCATAGTGTTGACTGGAGTGGCTGCTTTTGTGGGTGTTCACTGTGTGGTCAGTCACGGGTCAGTTGATTTTTGTTTTGTCACCTATCCTATAAAATTTTACAATTATACCTACATGAAGAGAATTCTAGAAATTCTAGAGTTTTTTTTTAGCTCTCGTGGGACAGAACCTGCCTTCTAACCTGTAAGCTTCCTTTCCAACTCTCACACACGTTCAGGACCACCTTACGTGCAGGAACGGGAGGTAGGAGACAGCCTGTCGCGTCCCGGCCAGAGAGACTGCCAGGGTTCTTCATGTCCAGATCTCACGGATGGAAGGGCTGGTCAGAGATGGCAGGATCTCCCGGTGCTGGTGCTCAGGGATGGCAGGAAGCCACGGGAGGTTGCTGGGGGAGTCTGAGCCTCCTGCATTCTCTGGAAGTAATGGCAGGCTCTGCATTCCCGGGATTTGAAGAGCCTTCGGTCCCGAGGTGCTTTGCAGGTGTGACGGTCATGTGCACACCCCCACTTCTATGGCGTGGAGTGGTTTTCATTCATCTTGTAAATGGTTATTGTAGGGAACTTCTTGGGACCCTCAGAAAGCTGAAGGGCTGGTAAGACGCACAGCCCTTTTTACCTTACAATACGAGGGAAGGGGACTGATGTCGTAGATGTATTCACTCACCGTTTCAGTAGCTCAGCAGGTGATTTTCTTGAGTGTTCTAAGAATATGAGCATATTTTCTCAAAATAATGATAATTTAAAAATATTTTCCTACTTCTGAGATTTCTAAATGCTTTCCTTTTTTAAAAATCAGGAAAGGGTATTAAATTTTATTGAATGCTAAGCGGTTTTACAGGTGGTTACATAGATGGATTACTTTATTTGACATTTTTAATGTGCTATATTACTTTAACAGATCTCTTAATACAAATAAATTTTTATACCCCGCAATAAAAGCTACTTAGTGTTGCAGTGAAGTATTCCTTTGATGTGCTGTTTAATTTTTCAGTATAGCATAACCGGAAGAAGAATGGATTCTGAGGTCAGACCTAAATTTGAGTCCTGGCTCCTCCACTGACGAGCTCTGTGACTTTGGGGGTGTGACTTAATGTTTCTTACCTGGTTTTCTCCTCTAGAAAATGAGGATAATACTAAAGATATAATGCGTGTAGAACACTTAGCACAGTGTCTCATACATAGTAAGTGACTAGTAAAAAGAAAAAATACACATACATCCTTTTTTTCTCATTGTAATTTTAGATTTTATATCTGAATTCTTAAGATTGAACGCAGGTTTATCTGTGTGTGCTGTCTTTGTCAAGTTCAGGTATTAAAGTATATTTTATTACTATTTGTAATACATAAAAATGTGTAGGGCACGTCCCAGTGTACATAGTGGGCACCAAAGGCCTGTTGATGATGACTTTAGCGATCACTTTTGTGATTAGTCACAATACCCTGAATAAAGTAGTGCTTTTTTTATTAAGTTTTTTTTTAATTCCAGCATAATTAATACACAGTGTTCTATTAGTTTCCGGAGTACAATATAGTAGTTCAGCAGTTCTGTACATTACCCAGTGCTCATCATGGTAAGTGTATTCTTAATCCCCATCACCTATTTCACAAAGCATATATTTGTTTTATGTTTATTTAAAATTTTTTTTTTAGAGGGAGGGAGAAAGAGAATCCCAAGCAGGCTCCACTATTAATGTGAAGCCCAACACGGGGCTTGATCTCACGACCCTAAGATCCTGACCTGAGTCGAAATCAAGAGCCAGCTGCTTAACCGACTGAGCCACTCAGGCACCCCTCACAGAGTATATTTTAAATTAATACAAAGTCAAGAAAACATGCATCTTGTATATTCTGTAACAATAATAGCGGTGAACCGAAACAGCATTCAGAGACACTAATCCTTGAAAGTGAACACACTTACTGGCAAAACCAAAACCTTTCTTGGAAATAATGTTTATTCATGTTATTTTCTTCGACACATTATGGTCTGTTCAGGTGCCATATTCTAAAATCAGTTAGGTTCAATTTTACCAATTTTGGCAACATGCTATTTTTTAGAAAACCATCTAGTTACTGAGTTTTCAAATTTAATCAAAAAGAATAAAATCAGATAAACCAAATACCTGTCCAGATCCACAGAATGTTCTACAGAAACCAGAAACAAATCTAGAATCAAATGTAAGCATTTCAAAAACTTTTTTAATATTTGGTTCCCTTACTGAGTAACAAAAAATCACTGTTCCACTGTCCCAAAATCTCATATAAAGTGTACATGTGAACACACACACATACTTGTATGTCCATTCAGACGTGTCCATCCCCACTGCCAATGGCAGACATGGAGCAGACCAGAGCCTTGCTATTACCTGGGAGTGAACTAGACAGAAAATAAGACAAAGATTGCATGGTTTCCTTGTCATCACAATCAGTCCACACCAATTTCCTCAAGTCTGCCCTCTGTGAACTCATAATTCATAGCATGAAACTAAACCTGAGGGGCACCTGGGTGGCTCAGTCAGTTAAGCGTCCGACTCTTGGTTTCGGTTCAGGTCATGATCTCTGTGTCATTGGATCAAGCCCCACATTGTGCTCAGTATGGAGTCTGCTTGTCCCTCTCCCTGTGCTCCTCCCCCTACTCTCTCTCTCTCAAATAAATAAATAAAATCTTAAAATTTTTTTTTTCTAAAAAAAAAAGAAACTAAACCTGATAACATGTGGAAAAGGGGCTTTCTGAACGTGGTACTGGACCGAGGTTCAAAACCCGTATACAGTAGCCACGGGCCACATGTGGCTGTTTCACATTAAAGTTAAGTAAAATTAAAACTTCAGTTCCTGAGCCACACCAGCCACATATCACATGCTCAGTCGCTATGTGTGCCTGTTTAAATTTAATTAAATAATTAAAGCTTCC
Source organism: Mirounga leonina (assembly GCF_011800145.1). Taxonomy (NCBI): domain Eukaryota; kingdom Metazoa; phylum Chordata; class Mammalia; order Carnivora; family Phocidae; genus Mirounga; species Mirounga leonina. The sequence goes on from NW_023270464.1 coordinate 26,049,885, forward strand.
CCATTATACTAGCCACATTTCAGGTGCCCAGCAATCACAGTGCATACAGAACATCTCCCATCACTGCAGGAAGTTCTTTTGGAAAGTGTTGCTCAGACACAACTCCTGCATCATCCTAGCCTCGCCGTGAGCCTCATTATTGAAGCCAAATACATTGTCAGCACTTGACTAGGTGTCCTGAAGTTCTTGATTCTTTGTTATAATCATGGAGCTTGTCTTCTCTAGGTTCTTAAATTGGCAAATAGTATTTTAAAGAATTCATATGTTAGATCTTATTAAAATACTTACTTTCCACTCAAAACATTTTTATCTAAATAGATGGTTTATTTATTTATTTATTTTTGAGCGTGAACAAAGCAGTGAAATTCGTATGTATGCAAAGAACTCCCTGAAGGTATGTTCCTATTAGAGGTGGTCCTTTCAATCCAAAATGAAAGTGGTCTTTGAATTCTGGTATAATTTACAGTACCAATCTTTCCTAGAAAAATCACTTTTATGTTTCTGTGTTTTTGCAGGATCTCCATTGTGTGACATTTCTATATGGGAATTTTGATGCCGTTTATTATAACCTTGTTATTTCTCTTGCATTTGTCTGTAGGTTTGCAAAGATTCAAATCAGTGTTTCTGAACCCATTATTCCATTCAGAGAAACAATCACAAAACCCCCAAAAGTCGACATGGTCAATGAAGAAATAGGCAAACAACAAAAAGTTGCAGTTATCCACCAAACAAAAGAAGATCAGAATAAAATCCCTGAAGGAATCCAAGTTGACTCTGATGGGCTCATCACCATAACAACCCCCAATAAGCTTGCCACACTCAGTGTTCGAGCCATGCCCCTTCCGGAAGAAGTCACACAGATTCTGGAAGAAAATAGTGATTTGATTCGTTCTATGGAGCAGTTGACATCCTCTTTGAACGAGGGCAGACATACTCAGATGATCCACCAGAAGACCCAAGAGAAAATTTGCGAATTCAAAGGAAAACTAGAGCAATACCTAACAGGGAGAAAATGGAGGAACACTGTTGACCAAATCTGGTCATTTGGCCCAAGAAAATGCGGGCCCAACATATTAGTTAATAAAAGCGAAGACTTTCAGAACTCAGTATGGACAGGCCCAGCCATCAAAGCTTCAAAAGAGGCCAGTAGATACCGAGATTTGGGCAACAGCATCGTGAGTGGTTTCCAGCTAGCAACCCTCTCTGGCCCCATGTGTGAGGAGCCTCTCATGGGTGTCTGTTTTGTTTTGGAAAAATGGTACCTAAGCAAATTTGAGGAACAGGGGGCAAGTGATAAACACAATGAAGAGCAAAGGGATGTGGTGCAGGACAGCCAAGGGGAAGAGGAAGCCTGTTCCGGTGGAGGCGAAAACCCGGGGCTCCAGGACGGCGGCTCTGAGCCCTTGGAGAAGAAGACTTCCCAGAAAGGAGAGTCTTCGCTCACTGACTGCTACGGACCCTTCTCAGGACAGCTCATCGCCACCATGAAGGAGGCATGTCGCTACGCCCTGCAGGTGAAACCTCAGCGTCTGATGGCAGCCATGTACACATGTGACATCATGGCCACCAGTGATGTTCTGGGTAAGAAGGGCGGGGACAGTGAGAAATGCCAGGGGTGACAGTGAGGTCTCTGAGGTCAGAAAACCCAAACGCACTTAATATTTTTTTTACAGAAGCTACGTCATCAGCTAGTTTACTAAAGGACTAAGATCTTTGAAAGCCAGGCACCTTAAATATTAACATCCTGACGGGGAGGGGGGATGGTGGTGGGACGAAACTTGATTACCAAAGATCTTTTGATTTGCAGCAAATAGACTCTTTTCTGTAATGAGAGGTCTGGCAAATGAGGTGTAAACTACCCATACATGTTACCACCCAAACCTGTGCGGCATTCTCTTTCTCAAGTGAGTAACCGTATCGGTCTGGGTAACTAGAGCCTTTCTGGAAATGATCAGAGAGGACGGTGACATTCTTACACACCTAACACACAAGGGCTTCTGTAAATTCTGGGTCCCTGCAGAAGAAGATTATTGGGGGCTTTATTCATCACTGACCATTACAGCAAATCCTACTTTGATTTTTCTCTCTCCAGAAGGCGATCCTCTGGGATCCCTGGAGACTTGGGGCCCTGGCATTTAGTAGCTGTTTTGACTTTTGACAGGTAGTCCTTCTCACTAAGACTTCTTTTCTTCACCTGTAAGAAGGAAGTAGTAGCGTTCTTTTGCTGATTTATTCCTAAAAGCAGATATCTAACCTGTTGGGGTTTTTTCTCCCAAAAGAAATTCAGGCCTGCCTGCCCAGCAGGGCTCCTAGGATAGGGACGGAGCATCCGCGGCAGCGTTTCGGAAATAGCCGCACAGACGTGGTGATGCGGGACCACTCAGAGCCTTGTGTGCTAGAACAGCGTCTGCGGGGGTGACCTCTAGGGCACAGTGTGTCTCAGCCTTGTTTGGATGCAGCACAGCATTCGCAGCTCAGGGAGCGCATAGATCAGTTTGAGGAAACCAGTCAGGACCATTCCTAGGTGTCCTCCGCTTTCCCCAAGAACTTGCATAATTCATGAAGGCAGAGGTGGAGTTAGAATCAGGGAACCATGAAGAGAGCCATCTTGCCGCTCTTGGGCGAATGTCTTGTCTCCCGCTAGTTTCCAGCCACGTGTGCCACCATCCCTCCCTCCTACAAGCGGTGGCACGTCACGTGCCTGAGGAGCACATTTGTTCTCTAGTGTGCGTCCGGCAGGAAACTCTGCAGAGCCGTCGGCTGTGTTTCCATGATGGGATCTTCGGTGCCCTTCCGCTGTTGCGTTGCCATCCCCTGGGGCATACTTTGCTTGCTCAGCATCCCACTTCGAGCAGCAATTGCATCCTGTCACTGACTCATGGGGAGTCAGGATCAACATCATTTCTTTTTTAAAGTAAGTCATGTCTTCCCGCTTCATCCCCAGAAAGCAGAATCCAAATTTTGGTGATTGACTAGACCATAGAAATTACGTAGTCCCATGAACTCCTGAATTTATACCCGAGTAAACTGGATCTATACAATTCCTTTTTTCCCTTAGGTTTTATGTAGAAACACAATAGTACAGGAAGGTTTTTTTGTTTGTTTTTTTAATGCCAAGAAAAAGAAGTCCCAGTACCACAATCTTAACACACTGATTCTTTTTTCATTTTTTTTATGTGTCTTTTCTTGTCTACTGAGAACTGAAACTCTGTAAGCAGTGAATTGAATGTTTTGATGAAGTTAAGCTCCTTCATATCTGTAGATTTCCCCTGATGATCAAGGTACCAACCATGTAGATGAAGTAAGTATAGGTTGATAAGATGTTGTGTTAGAAAGTCCACGCATTTCCAAAGGCCTAAATCATACTTTAATAAATATGTACAAATCTTTAATATTTTCTTAAAACTCTGCAGGAAGTTAGCATATGGCTTCAGAGTCTGCAGTTTCTAGAATCCAGAGTTTTGATCCCCCCTAGAAGTTCATTTGTTGGCAGAGATTATCCATAATTTCTCAAAAGGACAAGTTTCTTAAGGACCGTGAGATACAGACTCCGGCCCCAGAGACGGACCCTGTGTAGGAGGCCAGCTACCTGCTCATCAGCTTCTTGGCTCTCTGGAACTCAAGTGTTCTCCTGTGTTCATTCCCCCTGCCACAGGCTGTCCCCCGTTCTCCTCACTGAGGACAGTGCAGGACACACGTACCAGGAAGCCCTGCCTTCCAGCCCTTCTGTATTGACACTGCACACGTTTCTCCATATTGTGGGCATGTCTCATCCTTGCTTGGAAACTAATGGAGAAGACCCTTTCTGGTGTCATTAGTTGGACCTTTTATTTTGGCAGGCTCAGCTTAACACCTCAGACGCCCTCCTGATGCACCTTTTCTTCTTCCGTCCACTGTGCGTGTCCTATTAGAACAGAATGAGGACGCAGCAGTATACCCTTCTTGACCGAACAGGTTTATTTTGGAGGTACTGTTGTGTTTTGGGGATGGGGAGGATCTCTCCTCCTTTTTCTCTCATTGGGACCATTTGTGGTTGTTATTTCAGACTCTTCTTACTCCTGAAAGGAGTTTTATCTTAGAGTTTGTTATCCCAAAACTTGTTCTGTTTCTTCTCCTTTATGTGGTTGAAATGATCCTTCTGAAAGTCCGGGGTCCCCGGACATCTGTGCCTGTCCTTCCCTCTCCTGCCCTCCTGGGAGAGTAATGGGAACCCACATCTCCTCCCCAAATTGCCGGCTCTCCTGCATTATCGTTGGGAGTGGCATTTGTCCTTTGCTTTCTGAGAAGACAAATTTCCCACGTACCACATGAAGCCAGGATCAGCTGTTGGCATTTATCAGCCCGACACTCCAGGCAGACTGTTGAGTCATCCCTGTTGAGTCAGTGCTCCGTGCCCGCTTTCCCATTTCCTTTAGGAAATCACCACCAGGACCCTGCACGTGACCAGGCAGCCCTAGGACAGTCCCTTGAAATATCACTGTGATCCTGTCCTTTTCTCTCCATCCTGGCTCTCTCCACCTGGCCGTCCCACTCTGTTCTGGCATTTGTAGGAAGAGCTACAGATCTCGATCGTCAGGGTTATTTGTCCTCTTCTCTCTTAGGAGCAAAGTCAGTCTTTGCCTGGCCTGCTCCTGGTGCACAGTCCACGGTGCTGGGCCTCTGACCCCACCATGTGGCACCTGTGTGTGTGGGTTGGTTAGTGCACGGCCTCTGGTCCATGGCCACTGGCCGGCCTTCTTAATCATTTCTGCAACCTAGCTGGCTGCACACCCTCCACCTTACGAAGAAACTGTGTTTCGATATGGTCTGGAATTGTTCCTCCTGAATTAGCATGAAGTCCTCATCAGTGTGAAGCTGCTTAGAGGTGAGGGTCTCCTCTTACGTCCGTTTTCTCAGTGCTTTGAGAGGTTCTTCGGTAGTGATGGCCACGTTCTAGTACCCAAGGTCAGTACGGCCAGCTGCTGACTTTCTGTATTTTCCTTCTTTCTGAATTACCGCCTTCATCTGGAACAAGAAACGAGGAGACCTCTATGTTCCCAAGGCCTTTTGCTTCCTTGCCTAGATATTCAGGGATCTTCCAGGCTTTGCTGGCAGATGCTCTAAATTCTCCAGGAATTGGCACAAGTAAAAAGACAAGTTCAAGTCTTTTTTATTTAGCAAAATGAGTGTCCTTAGTCTCTTTTAAAAACTTAATTCTTTCTACACAGACCGTTAAAACAAGAAATCCTTCTGTAAATGGATAGAATTACTTATGATCAGTTTAGGACATTTTGTGGAAAAATAGTCATCTCAGAATCACTGTACCTGGGGAAATGATCCCAAGAAAATGGCCTTCTTCACCTATAAACTCTGCTTTCTTAAAGGTGTGGTTCTGTTCTCATTTTTTACCCATGAAAGTTGCCTTTAACTTTTTTTTTTTAGATTTTAAAAAAATTTTATTTATTTACTTGAGAGAGAGCATGAGCAGGAGGGGCAGAGGGAGAGGGAGAGAGAGAATCTCAAGTGGACTCCATGCTCAGTGCAGAGCCCGACATTGGACTCAGTCTCACAACCCTGAGATCATGACCTGAGCCGAAATCAAGAGTCAAATGCTCAACTGACTGAGCCACCCAGGCGCCTTCGCCTATAACTTTTAACTTTGGACAGTGAAATTTGTTTGTGTTTTTCAGCTGTCTGTCTTTATATTCCCTCTTCTAACCTGGCAGCTTCTTTCATTCTTGGCTTCTCATGGTTTTTATCTTTGGCAACAACTTCACGTATGAAAAAGAACTTTTTCTGCTAGCTCTAGAGTTTTAATCACGCATCGGCGACTCCAGTCCTCCCTATGTTTTTACCCATAGGGACAAATGCTCACATTGTGAGAACATACATGCCTTAACGTATCAGAAACAGTCTCAGTAAGTGTCACTGTGTACTTTTAAAAAACCTCTTCCCTTCCAAACGCAGGGTTCTTTTTACATTTCGTAATTCATTTCAACAAAAATGTATGGACGTGTATAGATGCCTACCGTTAAGCATAATTCCTGCTTTGAGAGATGAGTTAGGTGACAAAGCCTAATTATATGAAACAGAAAGCACAACACGGTTGAATCCAGTGAATAAATACGTCTTCCAGTGAAATTTTATGAGAAATTGGGATTAGCAAAATTCGAAACAGGGTAGATTTTTTGAAAGGGATAGTTCTTTGAAACGGGCTGTGATGGATGGAATGATTTGCAGTTAGAGCAGGTACGTGTGAAATTGCCTCTCTTTATAGCACAGCACTGAAGACCACGACGGGGCTTAGAGAGGACTCGTTCCCACTTGGTTTTATAGGAGCTTCTGCTCAGCATTCCCTCTAACCCTGGACGGTGGGTTGGTTGGAGCCAACTGTGCAACCTTGCATTCTCACAGGAACTTGTGTCTTGTTGAGCGTGGGTCCTTACCTAGTTATCCTGATTCTGTCCCAGTATTAATTAGCCTTCCAGCCTCCTGTCAACTTTGGATTTGATCATCATGCTTTCTGAACCCGTGGGTTGCTGGTGACCATCGTAAGGACACAGAGCTGCAATCAGGGTGCTGACCCATCTTGCTGGGGGTGAGGGACAACTTGTTGACATGCACTTCCTGCAGACTCGGGGCTGAGTTCCTCCGTAGAAGAGCCCACATTCCCCGCCGTGTCCACAACACAGTGGAGCTCATGTTTGGTGGAGGCCCATCTGCATCCTGTCAACCACATCTGCTTGATTTAGCAGTCTGCTCGCTCTGCAACAAAAGGGAAAGGGGTTAGTGTGACCTGATTTATAAGAATCAGAAGTGCCCACCGATTTCTCGGCATGTGTGTTTTAATTAAAGTTACACCACAAGGGTTACCAGCAATAACAGAAACCACAAGATAAAAGAAAAACCTTCCTCCTTGGAAATCAGCGTGTCGTTTTCCACTTTGTTTTACAATCTTTGTCCATAATAGTACACTTCCCATAGCTGTAACCGTATGGTAGAAGGAGTGTGATGTTTCGCTTTTTACATTTATTTATTTTATAAGCTGCTTCCATTTGGCTATTTAGTATTCACGGATTTCATTTTAACCTCTGCATAACATCCCATCAACTTGTTATGCTATAATTTACTTCCCATCATCCCCAAATTGGAAATTCGCATTGTTTCCTGTTTATTTACTGTAAGAGAAAACATTGCTCTGAACAGCTGCTTCCTATCCTAAATTCTGAAAAAAAAAAAAAAAATCATACCTTTAATTGCCAAACTTCCAGCTTAAACGGTTGTGGAGTGTACAGACCAGTCTTGCTGCCCTGTTACAGAAGAAGAAAATACATACGAGAGTATATAATGCCATCCAAGAGCAAATTAGGTTCAGATGGTGAAGAGATGGTTTTGATCTCGGGATCCCGTGGAAGACTCAGTGGAGCAGGTGATTCTGAACGGGCTTTAACTCATGGAAAGGATGCGACCATGCAGTGGGATGAGGCGCGCTGGGGGTTGGAGGACCGCGCACACGCGGAGTGGGAGGACCTCGGATGTGCGCCGCCGTGGTGAGCACTCCTGCTCGGCTGGACGCTCAGTCTAAGTGCTGTTGGGTCTGGCAGTCCTGGAGCTGGACGTCCTGGGTCGCTGCTGCAGCCCCAGAGGGCCTTGAATTTGGGCTGGGGTGTAGTTTATGGTGTAGTCATTCAAAGACCAGCCCTGACCAACCTGTTTCCATCAATTAACTTTTTTTTATTAAAATATTTTTTTTATTTGAGAGCACGAGCAGGGGGAAGAGGCAGAAGCAGGCTTCCTGCTGAGCAGGGAGCCCGATGCGGGGCTCGATCCCAGGGCCCTGGGATCATGACCTGAGCCGAAGGCAGACGCTTAACGACTGAGCCACCCAGGCGCCCCTATTGATTAACCTTTTTGTTGCCATTTTTCCCCTGATGGGCGCTTGCCTCTTGGTGCTTCACATGCAGTATGGCGGGGCACACGTGATCTTTGGGCGCAGGGACAGGTGACTGAGGTATAATGGAGCAGACGTCGTGTTGAAGGGGAGTCGGAGTATTCACAGAGGCCAAATGCTCGCAAGGCCTCCTGGGTATGGCTGCCATAACATCTCAGTGAGAGCAGTGGCAGGTTTAGAGGGTCCAGGCATTGGACGCACCTGTCATGAAAGCCACATGTATTTGGAAGATTCTATTTATAGCTGTTTTCCTCTGTTCGGTGATCCATCACTGTGCCCCAGTTTCAGGATTTAGTTTTAGTGGATTAAAATTGCATGGCTCAAAATTACATGATTAATTACATTCAACCTCCATTGCAGTTATTGATCCGATCCCGCCGGCATGATCCCCGAAGGAAGGGGAGGAGCTGGGGCCTCTGCAGCACAGCTGGGGCTCGTCCCCGCTGGTCCACCCCTTGCGGTCTCCGCTCCAGTCACTCAGGAGATCTCCCCGCCCCCCCCGCCGCTGTTTCGTATTTACCTCTGCAAACCACCTAAAGCTTTTCTAGAATGAGCTAGCTGGGTCAAGGTTACTCGTTCACACATGCTGGCTGTTGTACTAGGGTTTTCTCCCCTGCTGGGAATCTCAGGCAGATACACACGGCCTCTAGGAGACACGCTGTCATTGTGCTTGTCTCAGAGCTTCCAGATCATACCCAGATTGGTGTGTTCAGTTCTGGGTGCCCCATGCCAAGAGCAGGGTGAGCAGGTCATGGTGGTGCAGATAGGAAAGGGTCAGGATGGAACAGGGAGTGAAGGGCCTGTCACGGAAAGATGGGGGGTGTTCGGGGCGGAGAAGAGGAAGCCAGATAGCCGTCCTTGAGGAGCTTGCAGGCTGGTCTGTGCCACAGGGATGACACTGTCCCGTGTGATAGAAACTGGAGCTAACAGAAACTAGAGGGGAGCAGATCTGGGGCTGGGGAGTGGCCCAGCGGGGAGGGGGGCCCTGGCATGGCCTGTACCACATGGAGGAGGTGAGCTGGAGCAGGGCCAGCAGAATCTCTCTCTGATGGATCTTGCTGACCCTTCCGTTCCCTGCTGACCCTCTCTTCTGTTTCTGTAACACAGACTTCTAGTGTGGACAACGGGCAGGGACGGTGTTTCATCTCAGGCTGGATTTGCACGGTGGGGGTGCCCTGGCTCCGTGATCAGCGTGGGGCGGAGGGTGACAGGGTGGGGGGCCTGGGTGTAGGGACAGTCTCAGCAGCTCAGGCTTGGCCTCCGTGTTGAACGCACACAAATGGTAAACGAATCAGGTCTCCGCAGGGAGAGTTCAGAGAGGCGGAGCCTCAGCGAGTGGTCGTGGGGGGACATCGGTCCCCAATAGGGCTGGGGTCTGAGGGGGGCGGTGCTGACGCTGGGGAGAGCCATCAGCGGCATGGGTCAGTAGCTTTGCAGCTACACAGAAATCATGAGAGGATGGGAAAAGAACATTTGCCATCAGAAAGTGACAGTGACAGGTCAACAGAGCAGTTCCACTTGAGCCCAGGCCAGCAATAGAGCCCAGGTGTTGACCAAGTGAGAATCCAAGCACTCAGGAAACGGAAGGGAGCAGAAAGTGTGGGAGGTGGTGGGGGAGAGTAGGGGGAAGGCTGTGCCGTTTAGCACTAACAGAACTGTGGTTTGATTTTTCAGCTAAACCTGGAGCTGAGAAAGACCCATTAGAGTTTTTAGGGGTTTTTTATTCCTAAGACCGCCACATGACGCAATGGGCCTCCTGCCTTTTGTTTGCCTTGGTCCTTCCTGATCCCCACCACCAGGGGGAAGTCTGAGTCGGAGGAGTTCACAGTCAGAAGGCTGGCTCTGGGTCCTCAGTTCCTTGTTGGAAACAAGCAGTTCTGGGTGGGCCAGGCACCCCAGGGCCTCCCCCCGGCACCCAGGGAGGGAGAGCCAGGGCTCATGCTGGTGCTCGGAGGAGAGAACCACCCCGCTCAGCCACAGCGTTGTAAACCTTTAAGGACAAGGTGTTCCCAGATCAGTTACACCCTTAAAACCACTTTTTCTGAGTGGTAGGTGAAATGGGAGGCTTTAATCAGAGCGTCTGCTGGCCCAAGCCGGTTCCTCACAGCTGTGTGTGATGCTCGGTCTCTGTTCTTTGCAGAGTCTGTCCTGCTTACCGTTGAAAGACTTGTGCCCTGGGGTGCTCCTGCAGGAGCCCCGGGGAAGATCTCTCCCTTCTGAGCATCAGGCAGCCTTGGGCCGAAGGACGGAATACGAGTTTTAGCCTAGAGGATTTGCTGGTGTTCCTGGGATGTGGCGGGAGACATTGTTATCAGATGTTAAAGATGCCAAGGACCATCCGTTTTCAGGGAAATAAAATACTTCTGCCACTTAGATGTTAGCAGTTTTTAAAAACATGAGCACGCATCTCTGTGTGTGTGGTTTTCATTTTTGATATAAAAATGTCACTGTGCCAGTTGCTTGCTTCCTAGGCCCAAGTAGCCTTACGCTATCACCGTCCTGTTAATAACGTCTCATGGTTATTAAGATATTTTAATATTTACAAAGCCCAATCACACTCATCTCACTGGATTTCATGCCCAGAGACCACTCATGGGTGACACTGTATCAGAAGGTTCTTTGCAGAGTCTCCCCCTTCTCATGCCATGTTGGGGGGATTGCCCTTTGGGTCATGCCGCTTGGGCTGGTTTCACTTTCTGTTACCTTTATGTCTCTAATTTTTTATAGTTGTACTTTTAAATACTTAAAAAAAAAGTGTCCATGCTTTTGTACACCCAGCTGGTTGGTAACAAAGTTACTCACTAGTGGGTTGTTCCGGGGGCGTGAGTAATCAGGTCTTTGTGAGGCTCTAGACGCAGCAGCTCAATGAGTTTAAAAGCGGTATGGCTTTGCAGGTCGGGTCTATGCTGTCTTGTCAAAGAGAGAAGGCCGAGTGCTCCAAGAAGAAATGAAAGAAGGGACAGACATGTTCATCATCAAGGCCGTGCTGCCTGTCGCTGAGAGTTTCGGCTTTGCGGATGAGATCAGGAAGCGGACGAGTGGTCTGGCCAGCCCGCAGCTGGTGTTCAGCCATTGGGAGGTAACAGCCCGCATCCCCTTCCCTGCCCCTCGGGTCCCCACGTGCTGCCTGCCCTCGGCACCAGGCCGCGCAGACAGGGCCTCCGGCGCCAGGTCGCCTGCTTGGGGCTCTCCTCCGCCAGTGGCGCAGGAGAAGGCGTGTGGCTGTTTTTCGTCCAGAGTGAATGATCCTTGGGTCACAGGTGGCCTGTAACACACACAAACGCACGCACATACTCATTCTTTCTTTTTACTGCATGTAAAATTCAAGACTCAGAACATTCAATCCTATGTTTCCCTTCGAAGATAGATTTTTTTTTTCTGTGTAGAATGCAACTTTATTTATTTTATTTTATTTTTTTTTTATTATGATCAGTTAGCCAGCATATAGTTCATCATAAGTTTTTGATGTAGTGTTCAACAATTCATTAGTTGCATATAACACCAGTGCTCATCCCAATACGTGCCCTCCTTAATACCCATCACCCAGTCACCCCATCCCCCACCCCCTCCCTTCTGTGACCCTCAGTTTGTTTCCCAGAGTCCAGAGTCTCTCATGGTTCGTCTCCCTCTCTGATTTCTTCCCATTCAGTTTTCCCTCCCTTCCCCTGTGGTCCTCCGCACTATTATGTTCCACATATGAGTGAAACTATATGATAATTGTCTTTCTCTGCTTGACTTATTTCACTTAGCATAATCCCCTACAGTCCCATCCTTGTTGATGTAAAAGTTGGGTATTCATCCTTTCCGATGGCTGAGTAATATTCCATTTGTATATATGGACCACATCTTCTTTCTCCATTCATCTGTTGAAGGCATCTCGGCTCCTTCCACAGTTTGGCTATTGCGGACATTGCTGCTATGAACATTGGGGTGCATATGGCCCTTCTTTTCACTACATCTGTGTCTTTGGGGTAAATACCCAGGAGTGTAATTGCTGGGTCATAGGGTAGCTCTCTTTTTAACATCTTGAGGACCCTCCATATTATTTTCCAGAGTGGCTGCACCAGCTTGCATTCCCACCAACAGTATAAGAGGCTTCCCCTTTCTCCGCATCCTCTCCAACACTCGAAAATAGATTTTTAAAGGGAAATCACAGACATTTTGGAAGTGAAACTCTCAGGAACTTTTCTTCCGGGGGAAAAATACTTGTGTTTAGAGGGGACAGGTCTGCTTCCTGCCAGGGACAGCTTTCAGTTCCTTTGTGTCACCTCATCTGCAGTCCCCATTGTGGGGGCTCAGGGTTTCTCTGGCTTTCACGTGTTGTGGGATGAAGTGGCTCATGAGAACACCTCACTGTCAGTGTAGGTACAGGTAGGTGAAGAGCAAACCTTATCCGTAATCAACACTGCAGACGGCGATCGAGAGCACATTGCTTTTTTCACTTGAGGGAAAGTAGTAACCCCAGGGCGGGTGGGGAGGTCAGAGCAGGCTTCCTAAAGCATCCCTGAAGGGGGACCTGTGTAGAGGTGAGACCAGAGGCTCGCGTGGCTGGGAGGAGTGCAGGGGACGAGTGCAGGTCACAGGCCGGGAGCCGCTGTTAGGTGTCCAGTCACGGCCTCGGGTCCGGAGTAGAATTTTTTAACTACTGGATGTAAGTAGAAAGGCTGGTGTAAGAAAGCAGTTTCTGTTGTCACTTTACAGGGAATGGAAATAACTTCACAGCACCCACTTTTCCCTTGGAGGTTCATGGCCTGGTAGAAGGGGCGTTGGCTCTGGTGTGGGCCACTCCGGGCCACTCCTGGTTTCAGAGACCAACTCCGCCGCTTGCTGGGGCTGACTGTGGAGCCTGCTGAGTTTGTCCCCCTGAGATAAAGCATGTGGAGCAGGTGGCCTGGTGGCCGATGCTGTGGGCCGTCGTTGGTGCGCGCTCACCTGGGCTTGCTCTCGGCCCCCGTGGCCCGTCCCCGGCTCTTCCTTCAGCACCGCTCCAGCCAGACCCCCTCCCCTATTTCTCTCACCTCCATCAGCCAGATGGGTCCTGTTTCACCGCAGGTCACAAAGGGGAGTGTGGTAAGTGAGGGAGAACCTCTTTTTTTTTTTTTTTTTAATTAACATATCATGTATTATTTGTTTCAGGGGTACAGGTCTGTGATTCATCAGTCTTACACAATTCACAGCGCTCACCATAACACATAGCCTCCCCAATGTCCATCACCCAGCCACCCCATCCCTCCCAGCCCCCACCACTCCAGCAACCCTCAGTTTGTTTCCTAAGATTAAGAGTCTCTTATGGTTTGTCTCCCTCTCCGCTTTTGTCTTATTTCATTTTTTCCTCCCTTCCCCTATGATCTGCTGTCCTGTTTCTCAAATTCCTGATATCAATGAGATCATATGATACTTCTTTCTCTGATTGACTTATTTCGCTCAGCATAATACCCTCCAGTTCCATCCACGTCATTGCAAATGGCAAGATTTCATTTTATTTTTGATGGCTGCATAATATTCCATTGTATATATATACCAAATCTTCTTTATCCATTCAACTGTCGATGGACATCTTGGCTCTTTCCACAGTTTGGCTATTGTGGACATTGCTGCTATAAACATCGGGGTGCACGTACCCCTTCGGATCCCTACATCTGTGTCTTTTGGGTAAATACCCAGTAGTGCAATTGCTGGATCATATGGTAGCTCTATTTTCAACTTTTTGAGGAGCCTCCATGCTGTTCTCCAGAGTGGCTGCACCAGCTTGCATTCCCACCAACAGTGTAGGAGGGTTCCCCTTGGGAGAACCTCCTTTTTAAAATGAATTTTATAGTCAAGTCAATCAGCAGAGTAAAGAAAGGTGACACTTGAGAGAAACAGACTTGATGGGGCAGATTGTAGTCGGGCAGTTCCTGTCCCCTGAATTGAGACAAGAGAAGCTGCTAATCCAGGACTCACACATGTGAGTCTGCTTCTCCTTAAAAGAACTCACATTCTTAAAGCTCAATGGAACCACAGTTACTGTTGTTCTCACTTATGTTTCTTTTTTTTTTTTTTTTTTTTTTTTGGTCAATACAATCTTCATCCTAACAGAGATTTATTGTGAAATTTTTCTTGCATTTTGTATCTTTGTCTAGAAACTAAATGAAGTTTTGGTGGTTTTATTGGTTTATATCTGAATAGATGTCATTGCTACATTTCATTATGTAGAAAACAGGAGCTCTAAAACATTTACCCTAATTGGCTCATTTCCGAATGGGAGTGGGTAGTAATTTCCCCCTTATACACACTTTGACCGTTTCGGTTTCGGTTTTTGGCACTCAGCTTGTGCATAAGAACACATACCAGTGAGAAATAGAAGGAATGGATTTATCAAAGGAACTTCTGAGGAACCACATCTGTAGTGTAAATACGTTTTCGTGATGTTCTTAATGAAACACATCATGACAGTCTTCTGCCACGTGGTTTAGGGACCAGACGTGTGATTACAGGGCAGTGCGTCTAAACGATATTTAGAACCGAAGAGGGATTCATCCCACTTTGAAGCAGTGACACTTTTTTCATCAGTGCCACCATTGTGGAAACTGCTTCTAGAACCTGCGGCTCACACTCCGGAGTATCTTAGGGATGATGAGTCGTCCATCGCGGGATGATGGCCTTGACCCACACTGTTGACAGGACCGGGTTATCCTGTGTTTGCTCAGAACAGAGAGTGTAGTTAGTGATCCCTGGGGTTCTCTGCACATAAGATCCAAAGCAGGTATTCACAGCGGGTGTAATGGCATCGTGATTGGAGGAATTGTATGTTTGAATTCATATAGTCTGTTGTTTGTGAGAATACACCATCACCTTACAGTCGGACTTAACCCTGACAGTGGATTTATAAAATGCATTTTTAAAAAATCTGTCAAGTTTTCATTATTTCCTAATTGCAAATAGGCAGGTAGGCTGTTCTGTGAAAAGGATCTCGGAGTAGAGTGGCTCAGATAAGGCAGAGTTTCTCTTTTGCATCTGGGGCGGCAGCCAGGGATGGTGGGGGCTCACGGGCAGGAGCCTGGGGTCCTCTGGTTTGTTGCCTTTCTCAGCACTTGGCTTCTGCCCCCCACCGTACCCCTGCATCCCAGCATTGCAGCCACGAAGAGGGAGGCATGCTCCCTCCCTGCAGGGACACGAATGGGGTTTTGCACATGTCCCATTGCCCGTAACCAATCTGTGGTCACATTCGATCATGCCCTCCTAACAAGGAGGTTGGGAAAGGTCGTCTCTGACTAGATCAGGAGTCAGCAAAGTATGGCCCATGACCTGCTTTGGTAAATAAAATCCACTGGCTTGTAGCCGTACTTGCTCGTGTACATGTTTCCTGCAGCGGCTTTCACACAGAGCAGAGTGGTTGCCCCAGGGACCGTGCGGCCTGCCGTCCGAACTCTTTTCTCTCTGGCTCTTCACAGAAGTGAGCCCCCTCGTCCCGAGCCTAAGGATGCCCTCCTGAAACACCTATCAGCCAGTGCCATCCGAGAATGGGTATTTAGGAACAGCCAGTGTAACAACATCAAGTTTTTACCCAATGGGCAGTTTTTGTTAATGTGAAAAACCACGATGGTTTTTTTCAGTCTCCTTTCTCAATTAAAAAAAAAAAAAGGCCAGAAATCTTACATACTTAGTAATAGTGGTTTTTTAAAAAAATTACTTCCTGGCTTCGTTAGTTTGTTATTAACAGTCCGTCTCTTAATAACTTTAAAGAAGAACACAGCCAAGAATTTGGTGCTGTCCTCTGTCATCCCCCTGCCACCTGTCCTGGTCCTCTTCCCCAAAGCGTCACATCTTTGAAAGTCTTGAAAACGATGTTATAATTAAATGTCATTGATCTGATCGTTTCTGGCTGTCTTGGTTTTCTCCCCGTAGCTAGGTTTAGAAATAACGCAGTTGTTGAGCTCCGGCTTCTCACTCCAAGGCACTTTCTTTCACTTGTGTCCTATCCCACCATATAATTTACAATCAAGAGCTTTTGAGAGCAAGAGCTTCAAAAAATAGAGGAGATAAGATTACAGGCATTTTCCACGAGGAAACCTTTGAAGTCAGCAATCCCATAATTTCTCTTTCTATGTTTTGCCCCTTCTATGAAAAAGGAAGAAAAGGAGCTAATAACAGGCACAGAAAGAAAAATATCCCAGCCAGTGCCGGGCTACATGCGTGTCAGCACGAGCTCGGGGTTGGCTGCATGACCCTGAGGCCACCCTGCGGGGCGGGCCAGGGCTCACCCGCCGTGAGGAGCACCCCGTTAGGATCACAGCAGCGCCCAGCAAGTGTTTCCCACCTGCCGGCCGTAGTCCTGGTGGTGGCTGGGCGCGGGACTGACAGGGAGCTCCCCAGGCTCTTTCCTTCTGGGCTCTTTTTCCCTTTCCTTTCTTCTTCTTCTTCTTGGGTGCCTGCCTTCCCGTGAACTCGAAAATCCATTCCCTTCAGGCTGTGGGATCACAAAAAACCATTCTCACCCTGGGCAGATGAATTCTGGGTAAACCGGTCCAAAAACAGCATCTTTTCTTCCGAACTGATGCCTCGAGGAGGCTGTTCCGTAGGGCCCAGCACAGCGTGGGCACCTGAGCCCACGGGAGGGGTGGTCCGGAGCAGGTCTCCAGAGGAGGCCTCCAGCAGACGGAGGTGAGTGCAGGAGGCCTTGGAGTCTTGGCCAGCAAGCTGAGCAAACCTCAGAAGGCCATGCCTGAGGCCCACACAAAATGAGATCTTTTGAAACTTCTGGTCTTATATTTTTGAAACAAGGACTCTGGTCTGAAGTTGGCCAGTCTGAGTCTAGTGTTTCTCAACTAGTAGCTCATTTCTTGCTATTTATAAAATTTGTCACTTTTTTAGCAGGATTAACAACTTACTCGCCACTGCCCCTCAGACCTGCTAAGAACATAGAGCTTCTTTACATTCTGTGATGGGTTTATTGTCCAGCTGGAGAGGGGAGGGCGCCAGTAACCAGCTTAAAACTAGTCTCCTGCAGTGTAGACAGTCTTTGTGGATGGCTGCCCAGGTGACTGTTCCATTTCCCAGCTGCCCCCCCTTGCCCGTGAGGAGGGGGCTTGTGTGGCTGTGGGGTGGGGAGGGAGGAGGGGGCCTCCTATCTGCAGTGCCCTCTCCATCCTCCCTTGCCTTTTGGAGACATGTCTAGCAAGAAGTTGCTGCAGCCAAGGTTGAAGAGCTTGTTGCTTGTGTTCTCCTTTAGGATTTTGATGGACTCCTGTCTCACATTGAGGTCTTTCCTCTATTTGGAGTCTGTTTTTGTGTGTGGTGTAAGGAAATGGTCCAGTTTCATTCTTCTGCATGTGGCTGTCTGATTTTCCCAACACCATTTGTTGAAGAGACTGTCTTTTTTCCACTGGACGTTCTTTCCTGCTTTGTCAAAGATGAGTTGACCATAGAGTTGAGGGTCCATTTCTGGGCTCTCTGTTCTGTTCCATTGATCTATGTGCCTGTTTTTGTGCCAGTACCATGCTGTCTTGATGATGGCAGCTTTGTAATACAGCTTGAAGTCTGGAATTGTGATGCCACCAGCTTTGCTTTTCTTTTTCAACACTCCTCTGGCTATGCGGGGTCTTTTCTGGTTCCATACAAATTTTAGGATGATTTGTTCCAGCTCCGTGAAAGTTGTCGATGGTGTTTTAATAGGAATTGCATGGAATGTGTAGATTGTTCTGGGTAGCATAGACATTGTCACAATATTTGTTCTTCCAATCCACGAGCATGGAATGTTTTTTCATCTCTTTGTGTCTTCCTCCATTTCTTTTGTAAGTGTTCTGTAGTTTCTAGAGTCTTGGCCAGCAAGCTGAGCAAACTTCAGAAGGCCACGTCTGAGGCCCACACAAAATGAGATCTTTTGAAACTCCTTTACCTCTTTGGTCTCTTAGGGCTTTTGGTACAATTGTAAATGGAAGAGCAACTATTTTAAAATGTATTTTTCTTTCATTTCTGTATTTTAAATTGAGAAGTGTAGGATTTGAGACCACTTAATAAATACCACCCCCTCCTTCCCCTAATTGAGAAACGAGAGAAAACAACAAGAAGAATCAGGCACATTCGTGTCAGACTCTCACCTTCATTGCTGGTGAAGCTGACTGTGGAGAATGTGGTGTTGACCGCAGGTGGTACTGAGCGCCGGGTACCGTGCTCCAGAAGGAGACCTGCTGGACTGGCAGGAGCCCTGGGCGGGTGGCCGCTGTCAAGGGCACAAAGGGACAGGGCAGGCCGTGTGCCTCCAGGGGCAGCTTCTGGTGGGGGGGGGAAGAGGCCACGCTCCCCAAGTCTGTTTCCACCTCTCACACTTACCAGTCAGATTCTGGGCTGAGGAGGCAGAGAGAGGCTACGAGTGTTGGGCTCGTGGAGCTTTCTCTGCCTGAGGGAAACCATCGGGAGTGGAAACCGTCCCCCCACCCTTCTGTCCTGTCCTGGAAGTCAGTCCCTTGGACGTGGACCTCAGGAAAGTCCGTGTCCAAGGTCGGCACTTTCGTGGGCATCGTGACCTGGATGCTGGTCATCACAGAGCGATGGAGCCCCCTCCACCTCGGCTGCTTTCCCCCGCCCCAGCTCTGCCCCCTCCGTCCCCCCCAGCGGCAGCCTCAGAGAGAAAGTGTCCTCAGCGTGCCTGCCCCTGGACTTGTCTTCCTCGCTGGCGGGGTGGCGAACAGCCGTGGGCCCAGAGGAAAGAGGGAAGGAGCTGCCTGTGTCTGCCTCTCGTCCGGGGAAGATACGTGAGCCAAGCGGTCCGGCTTACCAGGCACAGCACTGAGTTTTGGAGCAAAAGGCTGAGTCGTCAAGAAGGGGCTTATGTGTGTCGGTCTTTGCTGGGAGAGAGGCAAAACTGATGAAAAGACCCCAGTACCCAGATATATCCTAGTGAAAGGGGTTTTTTATGACATTATTCAAAACGGAGAGTTTCCCTTGTTCCTTAGTGTGAAGTGACGGCTCTGGGGCGTGTGTGTTACCGGCTCTGTCAATCCCACTTCCGTTCATTCCCACCTCCTGCGAGTCTTCATTCTTGTTACCATTTCTAGCAAGCTGTTCATTGCTTCACTGTTATCCTTCAGCTAAGACTGATAGACCGTCTGAAATGAAAGTACACTTGCCTGACCCAGCGTGTTTTATCCCCTTCTCTTCCAAGGTCATTCCCAGCGACCCCTTCTGGGTGCCGACTACCGAGGAAGAGTACTTGCACTTTGGCGAAAAGGCTGATTCCGAGAACCAGGCCCGGAAGTACATGAACGCAGTGCGCAAGAGGAAGGGTCTGTACGTGGAGGAGAAGATCGTGGAGCACGCAGAGAAGCAGAGAACCCTCAGCAAAAATAAGTAACTTCCACTGCCGGCGCGTTCTTGTCTTCCTATGCCAGGGCTTGATCCTGGAGAGACGCCTCCATGCCGCCTTCTCTCTGCGCGTTCACTTTCAATAAAGCTGATCCTCATAAGTATTTTGAAGAGGGTGTCAGAGAACATGTTTCCAAGGTGGTTTTCTGATTGATTCTGGTATGCGGGGAGACGTTACAAACGACGCAGCAGCGACTTGTCCCCACCCCGTGTGTGACCCCCTGGCAGTGAGCCGGGTGCCTTGTCGGGGCAGCAACCCCCACGCTGAGCAGCCACACCTCTGCCCGGCGTCACGCTGCCATCCGGATTCTCCACGTGAACGTAGCTCACGGCTCATGCCCGCATCACGGCGTGGAATCCTTCCATCACTTGGAGGAGACCGCGTGCTCGAGAGACCACCTACCTTTTAGCTGGTTGACCCAGGCGCGGTCACAGCGACCTTCCTGCGGTTGGTCTGTCTGGCCAAACAGTGTCCTGTCCGAGTGCTGCTGGCCTCACCCTCTGTCTTCACATCCCCTCCTGAATCACATTGCCCGTGTTCAACTAGGTGTTAAGGACAGTTATGCCCTATACCTTTGCTTTAGAAGAAAAAAGTAATTTCTGTAATTTCCTTGGCTGCTTCCTCTTAGTCTTAAAGGATATTAGCCCATGTGACGAGATCATTGCCTTTATTGCAAATATTTTTCTTAAATCTCCTCGGCTGCGTCCTTCAGGGAGCTCTCCATATAAGGAGCAAATGCAATTCAGCCAAAAATAGATTTTGTAATTTTTGATGTTGCACTAATAATTTTTATAGCCACTTGAAGGATTCTTTTTCAAAACACATAAAATGATCAGGCCAGACTTTGTTTTCGAAATGCCATGTTTTTTTTTCCCCCCTAATAAACTAGGTCAATAAACTAGGTCTTAATACTAGTTACAGATTTTATCTTTAAGGGTCAGGCGCTGGAATAGCTGGGCGAGTCTGACCTGCCCAGACGTTGAGGAAAATGTGACCAGGTAATTGACTATCTGTTTAAGCTTAAGAAGTACCGATGTTTGAATTAACTTAGGCGAGTTACTCCACGTACTGGCTTATCTCGAAAACTTTGATAGCGCAGGAAAAGCTGACACGTCGATTTATGGCATTTGTAAATAACATCCTTCACGACGCCAGATGTGCTGTAAAGAGTATTCTTAGACCCTACCCTTTATCAGCACCCGCTGCGTGTAATAGAGGAGGCACGACCCGGGAGACTTGGAGCTCCTCCTGCAGTTCTGTCGGCCCCGCCAGATGTGCGGGTGTGGGGGCCGAGGGGCGCCGGGCTGACACATCGCCTCCTTTCTCCGTGTTTGAGGGAGACGGTCATGAGCAGTAAAGTCACCGGGGAGAGGCCGGCCAAGGGATGAGCTAAGCCGCCATGTGAGTCATCTGCCCCCCACCCCTCCCCCGTCGATTCATGGTGGGACCCCAGTCACCGAAACCCCGTCCGGCTGTGTCCGTGTCCCAGCGCCTTGCCCACACCCTGCCTCGGTGGGAGTTCGCCTGTTCCTGTTCGCTCTCGCAGACGCACTGGTTTCTCGCCCTCATTTGTAGATGGGCCTCGGCAGCCGTGAGGATGGCTGGGGGGTAGGGAGCCACAGAACCAGGACCCTCACTCCTGGAGGTCCAGGGGCAGCCGTCCTTTTGCTCAGGCGACATCAGCTTAGTGCCTTTTCCCCGCCAACCCTGGAGCCCCGGCGGGCCAGGGGAGAGAGGCGGGGAAGGGACATGCTTTTTGGGTCAGAGTTTTCATAGAGCTGAAGCGACATACCCAGATCCCATTATGGTCCTTGGGACACTATAAACACACACACAGATATATGTATGTGTATGTGTGTGTGTGTGTGTGTGTTGAGAAGAGTGCACACCCACGCACGCACACACACACAATTACTTGATTCTCACACATGTTGGATGGAGTAGGAATAAGGAAATCCAGTAGGGCCTGGGAAGAGCAAAGTGCACAGCCCATGGTCCCATTCCTCACTCGGGTACGCCCCTTGGTCAGCCCTGTCCCCAGGGCATCATAAACTGGCTCCAGGGATTGTTGCCTCATGTGAGTTGGGATCATCAGTAGAAGCTGAAGCCTCAGTGTGGCAGAGGGAAGGACTCGGGGCATCTTTATGTTTATGACATTTATATTCTGTGTCTCCAGCCTAGTAGGGAAAGCTATTAACAGTGTCCAAGTTTCAAAATCATATAATGGCTCAGTTTATGGCTTTTAAGTTTAGAAAAATAACTGATTTCAGAAATGAGGTGAACTTGTGCACTTGGAACTGAGCATAGGGACCTGAATGGGGAATATTCCTCCTCTCCTGTCTTACAACCAACAAATAAGGCTCACGGCCACAGGCAGCTCGTCCCAGAGCCAGAGCCCTCCAGGGGAATAGATGATTGAATCTGGGAATTAGAAGGTGTTCCATTGTGAAGCAGTCAAATTAACCCCATTTTTTTTTTAAAGCAAAGAGCATTTTAAACTTTCTAAGCCAGACCCCCCCCCCCAAAAATGATAAGATTAATGATCAAAGCCAAGAATTTAGATCAGATCCTAAAAGCAAGATTGTGAAGGCCAATCAAAGCATGGGAACCAGAGCAGGGGGGCACCGAGCCTTTGTTTTGATCCTGTTCCGCACCCAGAGCCTGCAGCACTAAGAGCATCTCTTGGTGACCCGGGAATGAGATGGGAAGGCGCCCCCCTGCCGTGTCTCTGCCTTCCCAGCGGAGCCAGGTGCTGCAGACTCCAGAGAGACAGAGTAGCTCCTACCAGAGGAGCTGGGCGGGGGTGGGGGGGGCGGGGGGGTGGGCGAGGGCTTACCCAGAAGGGAGGAAATGAAGGGTCCAGGCCTCTCCCTACTTGGGTACTCCTGGTCTGGGGCTGGAAAGAGGCTTGATTGTGAGGAGGGGATGGAGCTTCTTCCAACCCACACGTCCCCATCCTCTGGGCCTGGCATTCCTAAGGAAATTCCAGAGGGCCAGGCGATCATATTCCACCCAAGTCCCTCCCTGGGCTCACCTACCTCAGCCCCTCAAGGTGCAAGCTTTTGGTTCGGGGATTACTTCATTAGCCTGTTGGCTTTGCATATCTCTGCCAGGTCTCTGGGTCTGGCTGAGATGATCTTCCACCTTATAACAGAGAAGTTCTTAAGTCTTAAAAAAATAATAAAGTTAAAAATAGAGATACAAAGAAAAAAATCATGCTCTCTTTTCAGCGATTAGTTGTAGAAAATTTATAGGCTGAGTTTATGATGTAATAAAATCCTAATGATCATTTCAAAAAAAAAAAATTCTTAAGTCTTTCCACATGTGTATGTTGTTATTTTAGGATTGGGACATGAAAGGTCACAGGATAGAACCAACCAAAAAGTTTGTTTGATTTGAGAAAGAGCATCCACATTCACTCTGGACAGAACACTGCTGGACGGAGGAAGGAGCTCTGGGCCTTTCAGGCCCAGCAGGAGCAAAGGAGGGAGGAACCAGCCGGGGGATCTGGGGCACTTATAAATGTGCTTTTAAGGAGCGAGGGTTGGATCACGCTGGACAGAGTTGTTTGAACATCAGATTTAGATGTTTCTTTTTTTATTTGCCCTAATTCTAGGAAAAAAAAAAAAAAGTGACCTTATAAGAGGTCCAGTTAAGAATGTTTACTCCCCTTTTATTTTAAATTTTTAAGTATATCTAGAAAATTCAGAGCTGGGGACTTTTTCTGTTCTGCCCATCACATGAGATCCCTGACAATGCACACTTTTCATTTTATATGCTACCTTTTCCAACGTCGTCTTCTTTTATGAAAACAACTTCACGTTTTGAGAATGTCACCTGGAGATGAATTCATTTGGCTGTTAGCAGCAGCTTTGGGGTGCTTTTAAAATTGCCACGCCCCATCCCCACTCAGCCCTTCCAAATAAATAGCGTTTAGCATTTGGAATGGAGTTGGATACAGAAAATGTGGTGCTTACTGGTCAAATATTTCTCCGAACCTGGCAGAAGCACCCTGACATCTGAGACTGTCCCCGGCCTTCTCTCTTTAAGAGCTGGTTCCCTTCCCCCAGAAAAGGTGGATATTGCTGAGGTCACGGGCACAGAGCCTTCCTCACCGAGCCCTTGTCCGCCCTGCCCAAGGGGAGCCCTGCGCCGATGGCCCTGCTCACCAGCAGCTTCCCCCTGGCCAACACTGCAGGGGGGTCCTGGGGGTCTCGCTCAGGCCCAGAGTCAGACCCACGTTCTCTGGGGCCCCAGGCCCCTGCCCACCGCCGCTGCCACCATTCACGGGGCCACGCTCCTGCCGGACCCATAGAGCTGGATTTTCTTTCTTTTCTGCCTTTCTCTCTTTGTGTCATCCTGTTGGTGACAGGTCTGAAAGCAGTGGGCCTTTATGTCCCGGGGTTTTATGGAGTCTTGAGTAAATCAGCTCCCTGGCACCCAGCTCGCCGCAGGACCAGGCGGGTGTCCCTGAGGCCTGGCTTTGGGCTGGGTTCAAATGGCCGTCACCAGTGGACTCAAAATTATTACCTCCTCCTGTTACTCAACCAGTCGTGTTTGCCGCCTTCTTTTTGTATGTTTCTCCACCAGATCGTCCCTTAGAATCCCCTAAAAATAGCCAGGTCTGCCTCCTTCTCATACCCTGAGCTTCTGAGGAGACCCCCCCCCCCAGCCATTACGTGGGGTACGACGTGGTGATGGTGGCTTGCATGGAGTCCGCACACAGCTGGCAGCCGGGTGAGGCTTGAAGACGGGGCGCCAGAGGGAAACGGCCCCCCTGGCCGCTGCGGTCTGGCCCAGACAAGCAGCTTTGAGAAGTGGCCGTGCCCAGTTTGGGAATCCGCGCTAGAAGGTACAGTGGGCGTACATGTAGCCCAGGCATCTTTCTAGAAACTTCTCCCACAGAAACATCCACACGAGGCTGTAACAGCCCCCAAAGGGAGGAATCCCAGCGTCCATGGTGAAGACCTGCTTACATCCGCGGTGGCTCCGGAGACCAGCGGGGTCACCGACAGCCACCCCTGGACGTTTGAAGACCTTCAAGGGCATGAAATCCCAAGATTCTCTACTTTGCCTGAATCCACTTTTATCACGTATTTATGATGTTCGTGTACATTGTTAGCGCTCAGAAAAAACCTGGAGACCCAGCGACAGACCTGCCAGGCTCTTCCCTCGGTGGCCCTCATTACAGAGGGCCTTTTCTTTCTGTGCTGTGATTTTCTCTCAAGGTTTTCTGCAAATCCAACAGGTATTCCTTTGATGCTCAGAAAAAGGTAATTCCAGGAGCTGAAACAGCTTCTTCAGTCGTCCTGGCCGGTCGCTCGGGGCTCCGTGTTCTGGTTGCCGGGGGCTTGAGTGGCTCGGTGTCCACAGTGAAGTGGGAGTGTTGGGGAGGGACGTGGTTGGTGCTGCATGGAGCATCTCACAGGCCGAGTCGAACGCACTAGATCGGCTGTGACCTCAGGCGGGGCCGGTCTGATGCCTGGTCACCCCACAGGGCAGCCCCGGGGCCCGTGCGCCCACCCCCCACCCCCGCCCCCTACAGCGTCTGTTAAGGGAAAGGGCCGGATGCACCTGTCCGGGGAGCGGGCCGTTCCTAGCCCCGTGTCTGCACTCGCAGGTCAAGGACATAGGGTCTCTCGGGAATTTGAACAGGAACTCTGGAGACTGGAGCCAGCTAGGAGAGGCACGGAAGGGAAGACAGGAGCCCTTGAGAGTCCGTGGGAGGTGGAGGGGCTGGGAAGTCACCAGAGCTCTGTGCCCAGCTTCTGAGGCGGGGTCCTCGAGCCTCCTGGGACCCTGACCACATTTTGGCGACCTGGCCAGGTGGCACACCTGGGCCTGAGGCCTGGTCGCTCGAGGCCTGGCTACATAGCCTCAGTCCTGTCCTGCTTCCCAGGTGTACCTGTCCTCTGTAGGGAAACCTAAGGGCACGGTCTGCTCAGCCTAAAATGCGCACGCGTGGAGTCCACCCAGCCCTGGGGTCTTCTGACCTCCTTTTAACCAGAGCACTCTCTCCAGAAGAAACCCAGTGTGAAAGTTCCAGTGTAAAAGCGGTCGGATGGCAGGCAGGAGGGAGGAAGAGAGGCCCCTGACCTGACCCCAAGAGCACGCTGCAGCTCCTGGCAGACTCCACGCAACTCTGAGGGGTCAGCAGAGCACATCCGAGAACCCACAGCTGTAGATCCCACTCAGGCGGCACGCCCCGTGTCCCCCCTGCACACCCCAGCCCCTTTGCTGGCTTCCCAGAATTGCACACGTGCACACCATATCCAGGTCCCCCGCCCCCAGCCGGCTGCTGACTCGTCACCAAGCTCCCAGCATCTGCAAACGGGGTAACTGAGGTGACTTAGATGCACATGTCCCAGCCCCCAAGATTCCTGTTCTAGAAGGAGGGTCTGGGCAGACACTTTACTTCGGTAACGAAGGCCTGGAGCAGGCCCCGGACCAGCAGCAGCCTCACCTGGGAACGAGTGAGAAATGCGAATTCGCAGGCCCACCCGAGACCTACCAAATCAGAACCTGGGGGTGGCCCCGTTCGTCTTTCTAGCGCTTCTCACGCACTCTGTGGCTTGAGGACCGCTGCCCAGACTGTGGCAAGGAAAGGAGCAGCTCTGAGTCCACCCGGGATCTGCTCTTCAGATGTGTCTCCTGGACCAGTCTCCCACGACCCCACTGCAGGTTGTGAGTAAACCCGGAAGAAGCTGCCTTGCTAGATCTCCCAGGCTGTGGGGGGAGAGGGCAGTGCGCCCCCGTCCCTCCTGGTGCGAAGGACGTTGGGGGAGGCAGTGAATCCCCTGCTGCCCAGAACGCCCTCAGGCTCAGCACACTGGGCTCTAGGGTCACGGCTTCATTTCCATACCGTGGACACCCCACCTTGGAGATGCTCCCAGGGAACTTCAAGGAAAAATCGGGGGCCCCTTTCCAAGAGCCAAGAGTCTCAGGCAAGCAGAGGGATCGGGGTCCTTCTGTTCCTCCACAGTGGTCTGGCCTGGTGCAGCTCCCCTTGTACATAAATGGTACATTTTCCAAATCTTACAGGCTCTGGGACACACACACACACACACACTGATTACTAATTCTTTCACTGGATGCAGCGACCCTTGGTCACCTTCCCTCTGGGTTTTTACATTATTTATGTACCAGAAATGCAGGTCTCAGAGCACAGATGGCCTCACACTGTTCCTGGTTCTGCACAGGCGGCACGAAAAGAGCCCACTGAGGCTACTGAGCATCGCGGGGATTCTTTCCAAGATGGGTGCCTGCCTCGTTCATAATATACTGACTCCTTCCCAAGATGATTCAGCGTTTTTATGACAATATCAGAAGTTAGGAGAAGAGGGCGCCTGGGTGGCTCAGTCGGTTAAGCGACTGCCTTCGGCTCAGGTCATGATCCTGGAGTCCCGGGATCGAGTCCCGCATCGGGCTCCCTGCTCGGCAGGGAGTCTGCTTCTCCCTCTGACCCTCCCCCGTCTCATGCTCTCTCTATCTCAGTCTCTCTCTCAAATAAATAAATAAAATCTTTAAAAAAAAAAAAAGAAGTTAGGAGAAGAAATACTAGTTTCTGAGCTCCTACCGTGTGCCAGACTCCATCCGAGCACGTTCTGTGATTACCCCAGTTAAACGCCGTGATTCCCAGATGGCGCCTTCCGATCGATGAGGAAACTGAGCAGACTGGCGAAAGACCTCGCTCAAACATCACACAGATGTTGGCATGCGGGCAGTATGAGTCAGGGGGACCTGAGATGTTTCATCGCCGTGTCATCGCCGTGCTCTTCTATCAGGGAAGGCCCTGTGAGCTCCTCGGGTGGCCTACTGCTCACGGTTGACAACTGGAATCTGCTCTCCGGTGCTCTGAGTCGTGGAGGTGATGAGAGGCGGGAGGTGGCGCGGATGCTTGGATCGGAGCGGCCCAGGGGAGGCCTCACCTCCTTTCCCCGTGGGTCATGACCAGAGAGCTACCATGTTTCGCCAAATAGGAAAATACCCGGCCAAACCCGCCCCTACTTACAGCGTCTCGCTGTCGACTGAAAAGTACGCTCACACGTGGAATCGAGGGCAGTCCGGCATCACCGATCATGTCACGATTAGTTTTTCTCTGTTTATCTCCATCTACACAGCTGGACTTTGAAGACTGGCGGCGAAAACCATCAGCCCCGCTGCAGACGCTGGCTGTTCAGCTCGGCTGTCTCGGATTTGGGAGGTACCTGCGGTGGAGACAGCTGGATCAAGGGGCTGAGCAGGTGGAGAACGGGCTGAGAGGGACCAAAAGCTGTGCTCCCAGGCACGGCACGAAGAGCTGACTCCGAACGCCCCGGCGAGCCAGCCAGCTCATTACGGTAACAGCCCCTCAGGGGCTGGGCACTGTGCCAAGCAATTTACAGCGAACCCTCCAGAACCATTAATCATTTACCCTGTGCCAGGCGCTCTCCTGCCTCGTGACGATTGTCTGCGGCAGGTACCCGTCTTCCAGGTGAGGGGACCTAAGTGCGGAGAGACGAAACCAGCTGCCCCAGGCCCCACAACTGGCAGAGCTGGGAGTCGAGCCCGGGCCCCAGGCCGCATGCTCCCGAGCACCATGCCAGGCTGCCCCCTAATTGAACGGGACATGTACTGGTTATACTTCCATTTACAGATGCCGGTCTAAGGCTCACCGAGCTCAAGCTCCTAAAGGTCAGCAGCTAACCGGTGGCGGAACGGAGCCTCAGGCTCGCGGGCCGGCGGATCCCCCACCCCACCCCACCCCCCGCGGGGCGTCCGCTTGCTGGTCTCCCCGCGGGTCACAGAACAGCCAGAGAGGCTGCGTGCATTCAGTCAGACCAAGAAGACCAAGCGAGCTGCGCAGAAACGTTACACTTCGTGTCCTTCATAAGAAACACATTGTTTCCAAGAAATTCACCCAATCTAGTTGCATCTGCCCCGCCCCCCCCAAGCCTGGTGCCCTCCCAGGCTGGCCCAGCGACCCTGCAGGACCTGTGCCCATTTCCGATGTGAGGGCTCGGCTGGGCGTGTGGTGAAGGGGACCGAGGGTGAAAGAGTCCGCCTCTCACGGACTCTTCAGTGTGGGGTGGGCCGTGGGCTGTGGGCAGAGAGGGAGAGGGAGGTGGTCCACTGAGAATGAAGGATCGGGAGTGAGATTCGTTCAGCTAAGAAACAGGTACTGAGGTCCAGCCGTGTCCCAGGTGTGTGGCAGGTGCTCGGGAGGTACTGGTGAGCGAAACGGAACGTCCCAGGTCGGGGAGGAAGGCGTGCCAGCCATCTAGGGCAAGTGCCTTTGAGGGAAAGACTTTAGGCCCCAGGCCCTGACCTCCTGGGGGTCAGAAAAGCCTCTACTGAGAAAGGGACCTTTGGGCATGGCCAGGCCAGGCCGGGTGAGCCCTCTGCTCTGAAGGCCACGGGGGGCATCCCCCCTGCACCCCCAGCAGAGTGAGCAGACCTGCCTTGTCACCCCTCCTCCTCCGTGGGCTGTCCGCCGTCACCACCCCGGCGGGGTAACAAGGGAGGAGGAGGGGGGCATCCCACCGGGCCCCCCGAGAGTGCCTGCGGGCACCGTGCTGGGGCTTTCGCACATCTCCCGTGTCCCCCGTGCTTCCGGGTAAGAGGGCCTAGAGCTGCATTGGCCAAGGCCAGATTCAGAGCCAGGCCCTTGGGGTCTCATGTCAGCCTCTGTGATGCCGCCCTCCTGGGACCTGAGGGAAGGGGGTGACAGCAACAAGCATGGTGGGGGCCGTTCGAGTTGAGGTCAGCGTGGGGGTTGAGGGGGCAGAGGCCTAGGCCTAGACTGAGGGTGGGGGCGAGGGTGGGAGAGGGAAGGGGGAAGAGTGGGCGAGTGGGGGCCCCGTGGGGGGGCCTCCAGGAAGGAGTCACGGGCCAGCAGTTCTAGGAGGAAAATGCCCCATCGGTCCTCTCGGCAACAGTGTTGCTTCCTAGAGACACTGAGGCCAGGCTCAGGCACAGAGGGAGGGACCCTGGGGCCAGGATGGACCCGGCCGGGCGGCCGCCGTGTGTCTCCCTCCAGCAGTGAGCAGGCCCCCCCGCCCCGCCCCCCCACCCCGGAGGACCGCTGAAATGCCTGGTTTGAGGTTCTCCCAAAGCTTGAAACTCTTAGCTCCCATACTTGGTTCTGGAACTTTCCTGGCTCTTCAAACCCGTCCCTTGTGTCAGACCTAGAAGAGGAATTCTCTGCTGAGGATGGTGTTGGCACCCGGGGGACACTTGGCAGTGTCTACAGAAACCACTGGCATCCAGGGGGGACGGGCCAGGCCTGTTGCTCAACAGCCGACAGCTCACAGGAGTATCTGGCCCCCAGTGGGGTCTTACGAACCACAGTCCTATTTGTCCCAAGACAGTGTGAAAACCACAAAATGCCCATCAAGGTACACAGAGAAAAAATTGTCACAGGCACCTCCAGCTCATGGGTACGCCCCAGCCCTTCCCCCACGCGGTGCGGGGACACACGCCTGTGCGCACTGTGGCCCAGAACGCGGGACGGACTTTGCTGCCCAAGTGGATGGCTTTTCAAGGGTCGCCCCAGAGCCGCCTCCTGGGACCGGCCTGGGGGCAGTGCCGTCCTGGGTGGGGACAGGATTTCCCAGGCAGGCTTTGGCATCCTTTCGAGAAAGAAAATACTTTCCCTGTGGCTCATGGGTCTGCTCCTCTGGAGTGTGAGCAGTGGCCCCTCGGTGCGGCTGCCTTGGGCTTCTGGAACGTCCGGGGCAGGGGTGGGGTCCACGGAGCTGCTCATTCCTGGACACACACGCCCGTCCAGGGCAAGGCAGCTTTGAAAAGGGACCAGGGTTGAGGGGATGTGAATGGGAGGCGTCTGGAACTCTCCCTGCTCCACGTTGGTAAACATATGGTCTGAATTATGACATTTGAGATGGTTTTCAAAACACGCTGCTCCGTGTGAGCACTTTGATTGGATCCTGGGCCCAGGAGACCGAGTGCAGGAGACATTTTGGAGACTCTTGGGGAAATCTGAATGCAGCCTGAGAATAAGGTGATAAAGAAATTAGGGTTCATCCTGCGAGGTGTTATAACAGTGTTTTGGTTCAGCAGGGCAGTGTCCTTGTTTTCTAGAGACACAAATTAAAGTATTTGACTCTAAATTGGCGTGAGACCTCTAGTTTGCTTATAATCTGTGGGGGAGGCAGGTGTTAGGCAAGGAGACCGCAAGATAAGTGTAAAGTTACAAGCGAATAAAAATGACAAGTGCTATAAAAGAGAGGATGGAAGAGGGGCAAGTGACTGAGCAGGAAGACCTACGGAGCCAAGTTTGAGGGGAGGAGAGGGGATGTGCAAAGGCCCTGCGGCTCGGCTGGAGGCAGCATGGCAGCTGTGGGGAGGCCAGTGTGGCTGCTCTGAGGGAGGATGGGAGCGGGAACCGGCCGGGAAGGTAGAGGCACGGATGAGGATGCTTGGTCTGTGGGCTACTCCGGCTTCTGTCTGCCGGGAACGGTGATCAACCTGAAGTTTGCTTTCTGTGTCGATGGCTGACTTGTCCCACCCCAGCTCTCCACGGTTCTGCATGGCTTCTGAGAGTCAGACGCACCTTCCACCTGACCCCTCCTAAGATGTGCCCTCTGTGGCCTTTGTGGGGGATCCCCTCACCCCTTACCAGGCCAGGTCCCTGCGTCTCAACCCGAGGTTCTCACGCGCTGGCTGCCGGGCAGCCCTACCTCCGGCCTCGGCTCTCCCTTCCCACACTGAGCCTCTGTGTCCGCCCGGTGTGACTGTTCCATGTCAACGTGAAGAGCTCCCTGCGAGGAAGAGTCTTCCCAGAGTCGTGACCCAAAGGCGGGGCACTAGGCCTCAGCCCATTTCTCAGCGACCCCCGCCACGTCCTGGGGAAGCGGGGACACGTGGGTCCGACCCACTGCTTCTCCTGCCCTTCCCCGGCCCATCGAGAGGAGATAGTGGGAGTTCTGTTTCCTCTTCGTGTCTGGAAGAGTTTCCTCGTCCCTGCCCAGGCCCTAAACCCCACAGGGTATCTAGGGGTATTTTCCCCACATCCCAGAACACACTCCGTGACCTGCGTCTACTGGATTTGGCACGAGATATTACCATAGATGAGAGTATATTGGTTCGCGATGCTCCAGATAATAGCCTTACTATAACAGCACATTTGATGAATAGTTGTTCTTATGCCCCCTTCTGAGAGGTTCCTTCTGGACCCTACAGAACCGCTTCCTCTTTAACTGAAGAACCATCCTGGGCTCGTCCTCACGGAGATCTCTGCCTCTGGAGTCTATGGTTTGGTGACGCCCGCTCATAACTGCTAGACACTGTCAGTTTGCAGTGACGGAGCCTGGAAGGGCCTCCCGGAGCCTCCGTGTGCCTGTGGGGTCTTCCTCCCTGGATGCAGACCCAGCCCAGCCCCTGAATCCCGGCTCTCAGATCCCCTCTGGCGGAGCCCTGCCATATCGCCCCGCCTGCCCCTGCGGGGCTTTGCTGGCTCCAGCCATGTGGCCCTATAAGAGAATTGTGAGCGGTTAACCCCCCAAACAAGCTGGGCCTTATCCTATAAAACGAAGACCGGACAGAAGTGTTTCCCCCACTAATTTGTTGGCAGGATAAAAATCAGGAAGGGGTAAAAACCAAATACTTAGCGAGTCCCTGTGAGGTGCGAGGCCCTTCCCGAACACTCGCTTGTACGGGCTCCAGGGTAGGGCTGGGGGGCCGGGGCTCGTGCTCGCAGAGCTGGGCAAGGAGCGTGTCGGTGGCTGGCCTGAGTTAGGAAGTGCGTGAGCGGCAGAGCTGGGTCCCAGGGCCACGGCACGCTGCTTCCTCTGGAACACAGAGGTGTCAGCAAGCAAAGAGAGGACAGAGGAAGCTGTCAACTTGAAGCTCTCAACTCCTGCAAGACAGCGGAGGGCAGAAAGCCTCTTGCAGTTCCCACAGTTGCCAGCAGGGGCGCACACGACGCTTCCCCTCCCCTGCCCCCCACCGCCCCTGCTCCCCTTGGAAGGGACCAAGGCTAAGCTCCTCCACCTTGCCTCTGCTAGCTCTCCACCTGCTCAACATCTGCAAATCAACATCTGTCGCCTCTGGGCCCAGCCATGCCAGCTCAGCGAGTTTGGGAGCAAACAGTCCCGGCTGTGCTTACCCGTCTGGGTCCTGTATCCACAGGCACACCAGCCCAGGGCGTCAGCGGGATTCTACTCTGTCCCTGATCCAAGTGCTTTGACTTTACCATCTATTTGCTGGTGGGAATTGGATTTAATTAGGCAGATCGGGACTTAAATTCTGACTCTGCCTTTTACCAGCTATGAGAACCTGGGACACTCAGGTGGCCTCCCAGTACTTTAGTTTTAACACCTGTAAAAATGGAAACCATAAGAGTATGTAGGTCACATGCTAGTTGTGGGAACTAAATGAGACAAAATATATAAAGCGCTTAGCACAGCTCCTACCACAGAGTAAGTGCTCAGGAAATGGTAGCTGGTAGTGTTAGAATAAAGACCACTTCTCTCTATCTCTCTCAAGCTCTAGTTGTTTTCTGGTCATATTTGCAAGAATTGCATAGATTTGAACCCATCATCACTTCTAATGTAAATGTTTTGGGGCGCCTCGGTGGCTCAGTCGGTTAAGCGTCTGACTCTTGATTTCGGGTCAGGTCAGGATCTCTGGGTGCTTAGATGAAGCCCCACGTCAAACTCCATGAGCTCAGCACAGAGTCTGCTTGAGATTCTCTCCCTCTGCCCCTCCCCGTGCTTGCACGTTCTCTCTCTCTTTCTCTAAATAAATAAAATCGTCAAACAAACAAACAGATAAATATATTTTGCAGTCAATTTTCTCCCTTTACATTTGGTTTGGTTATACTTCACTTATAAAACATTAGTATCTCTGCTGTTAATTCTGTTCCTTTGTGTTTTCTTTGATTGCTTGAAAACCTGAGAAAATTCTCATTCTTCCACAGGCCTGATACATCCCTCCTTCATATTCTCTGTCTTGAAAGTAAAGTGATGTATAAGTGAGAAAGTGGTGGATAGAGCTGGGAAATATGATGAGCTGGTTTCCCCAGCCGCATCACGGGGGCCTCCACTGGCCGGTTTTCCTGCGGAGCTATGAACATTCTTAGAATATTCTCCAAAACTTCGTTGAGTGGCTAAATTCCATAAAACGTCTGAAAATTAATCACCAGACATGCTCACCAGCTAATGATGAAAGATTCATTCACCAAATATTTATTAATAACTTACTATGTTAGGCAAGGCCTGGGCTTCTCATGGATCCAGGAGGTGATTCTGAGATGAAATGGACTCTACACTCCAGGATTTCAGTGCAGGGTTGGAAGCTGTGTGCTCCTCTTCCCAAGGCCGTAGTTCCAGTCAAGTGACCCTCTCCTGCCTCCAGCCTTGTGCCTCGGGATAGTCCTGGCTTCCAGCAATTGTCGCCCTGGGGGTCTTCACCATCCTCATTAATTTCCCTTAATCCTGCCCACATCTTTATAAATAATCTTTTTGATTACACTGTCTTCCAACAACTAACTTTTGAGCATTCCTGCCTGGCAAGGCATGTATTAAAATAGCTGTCAATGGAAAAAGAAACTAAGTAGCCACAGAGACACCCACAGACCTGAGAGCGGCCAAGGCAGAAACATTCTTTCCACTTGGGCATCAGAGAAGGCTTGGTGGGCTGGCGACCGAGCTGGACTCTGAGGGGTGCACCAGGGCAGAAGCCGCAGCCTGCAGGCAGGATCAGAGGTGAAGAGAGGTTGGTGGTACTATAGTAGTTCTCGGAGTGTGGTCCCCAGATGAGAGGCAGCAGCATCGCCTGGAAAAAGATGCAAATTCTGCAGCCCAGGTCCAGACCTCTGGACTCAAACACCGGGGCCAGAGCCCAGGAACCTGTGTTTGAACAGGTCCTCCAGGAGGCTCTGGTGCAGAGTCAGGTTTGAGAGTCACTGGGACAGGGACTGCAGCTCAGAGACTGGAGGGGGATGGGGACAAAAGCAGAACGGCAGGTGGGCCCAGGGTGTGCATGGCTCTAAATCATTAGTAGAGCTTAGATTGTAGGTGATGAGTGCTGTGCAGGGGTGTGTGTGTGTGTGTGCAGTTAACTTCTGTTGGGCAGGGGGGCCTCCATCCTATGCACAGTAGGATATTTAACATCATCCTGGTCTCTACCCACTAGATGCCAGTAGCAAAAATGTCTCCGGACATTGTCAAGTCTTTCCTGAAGGGCAAAACTGCCCAGGTTGGGGCCCCGCCAGGCTGACCACTGCCCTAAGGCCTCTGTCTTAATGCGGCAGTGGATCAGGTACCCAGGTTATCAAGGCTATAAAATCAGCTGGATGCAGCTGTTGGCTGGAGCAGAAGGCCTGCATGGGTGAGGTGAGTGATAGGGCAGCAGTCAGACTGAGGATCTCATCGAAAATTGCTCATTAGAAATTAAATATTGGGTGCCTGGGTGGCTCAGTTGGTTAAGCGACTGCCTTCGGCTCAGGTCATGATCCTGGAGTCCCGGGATTGAGTCCCACATCAGGCTCCCGGCTCATCGGGTAGCCTGCTTCTCCCTCTGACCCTCCTCCCTCTCATGCTCTCTGTCTCTCATTCTCTCTCTTGCAAATAAATAAATAAAATCTTTAAAAAAAAAAAAGAAAGAAATTAAATATTGATCTGTTTGGGCAAACTGCTTTCAGGAATTTTTCCTGGTGGTCACTTTGTTCCGGTGACACTGTTCCTGAAGATGGCTGCTTTGGGAGCTCGAGAAGCACAGAGTGAACCAGGCAGGGGCCTGGCTGGCTGGCCTGGAGCGTGATCTCTAGAAACAGGCTCCACCCTCTGCCTGCTTTCTCCCTTCTCCTCTCCATCTGGCTTCAACCACCTCCTCCACACCTTTGTGGTGTTGCCCCAGCACTCTCCACTCTGCCTCAGAGGGTGATCATTACATAGACGTGTCCTTTGGAGAATGAGCTCCCTGCCTCTGCTCCCTCCAGCTAGGTCCCGCTCTCTGGATGCTCAGAGCTTGGGGAGGATAGCTCATTCCCGCGACTGCCGGCCCCATGCTGGACCTGGAAAGTAAGGTTCAGTGTTGGAAATTCTTAAACTGGACCCCTCCCCAGGATCACCTATAGGACCTATTAAAACGCAGAGTGGCCCCAGCCCCAGGGTTCCTGATTCAGTGAGTCTGGGGTGGGGCCAGGGGATGTGCATGCTCAACAAGTCCGCAGGGACTGCACTTCGAGAACCCACTGCCTCAGAAGCAGGATGCACCTGATGAAATTAAGGACAGCCGCGTGTTGTGCCAAGCAAGCTGGACGATTTGGCCCAGGAGGCCCAGTCCAGCTCCGGCCTGGAGGCGCTGCAGGGGCCCTGGAGCAGCTTCCGGCGTCTGGGTCCCCACGGGCCGACGACGGATGGGTGCAAGCACCTGCTGGCCAGCCTGGGAGGGCCCTGGCCGCAAGCTCGGAGCTGGACGGCTGCAGGGAAGGCTGGGCCGCCTTTTGGTTTCTCACTGGATGGCCACAGGTCAGGGCAGGGACGGCTCAGGTTCAGGCCCCCGCTTGGGTGATCAATGGGCTGAGGGGGTCTCCCGACGCGGGACTTGGAGCGCAGGACCCGGGAAAGTCCAGGACAAACCTCCCCGCCTGCCGCAGCCCTGGGGCGGGGCTCCCGGCTGCCGCGCCCCCACGGGGGGGCGTGTCTGGCACCACGGCCCCGCCCCTCCCTGCCCATCCAATCAAAGCTCTCGAGCCCTGGGCCAGCCTCTCGGGGTGGGGCCGGAAGAGGAGGGTGCAGCAACAAACTAGCCAATGGGAAGCCAAGAGGTGGGGGTGCTTTTTCCAGCTCCACCAATCAGCGATGGCATAAGCTCCGGGTCTGACCACCGCTTGCATCGCTGAGAACCTGGGCATCGTCCTCTGTGGCACCGGGACGTGGATGCGGGGCGGCTGTGTTCCAGGCAGTGGTTAGGAATTGGCCCCTGGGGGCGGAGAGTTCGAGCTGGATGGGCTTGGGGCACTTAACCTGCCTGAGCCGCACATGCCTCATCTGTAGAAGGGGCATCATACCCCCGCTGCGCGGGTTCGGGGAGCACTGAGTCAGGTGGGCACGTGAGCCGTTAGTCCTGTTATTCCCGCCTCCACGCACAGAGGGGAACCGAGGTTAGCTCGCCTGTGTAGACAGCAGGGAGCGTGCTGTGTACCCCAGATTCCTAGGTTGAAACCTAGTTCCTGGTGGGACGGCCCCGAGGCGGCGCCCTTGGGAGGCGATGGGGTTCCCAGGGTGGAGCCCCCAGGAATGGGGTTAGTGCCCTTTTAACAGAGACCCCAGAGGGCTCATGGGGGAGGGTCCCCATATGGGGACACAGCCGGGAAGCAGGCCTCACCAGACATCTGGATGCTAGACTTCCCAGCCTCCAGAATCCCAAGGGGCACACCGTCACCCGAGCCGCCCCATGTGTGGCATTCTGTCCCAGCAGCTGGCCGGGATTCAGAAAACCTCCCTCAGCCCGAGCCCACCAAACCCGGGGTCACTCCTGAGAGATGATGGCCCCAGGCCCTGAGATGGGACAGGAGCTCAGACCAGGAGGTCACCAGGACGTCCCATGGTAGACTTCCCGGAGGTGGCTTGTGATGAGGGTCTTGAACGAGAAGCAAGGATATTGGGGGGCAGGGATCAAGTTTTGAAATCTCTGTCCAGGTCTTTACTGGGGCTCTTTGCTGATGGTCAGAGGAGCATTGGACAACCCCCTGACCCCTGTGCCCGTGAGCTCTGCTCTCCCGGCTCTCCCATCCCCAGGCTGCCCCGGAGTGCCTGTGTGTCCGTCTGTTCCTCAGTCTCGGAATCCAGCTCTGGTTGGCCTTGGACTCCCTCACCCCTCCTCCCCCTCTTTCAAATCTCCTCTTTTTCTCTGTACGCAGACCCTCTGCCCTTTTCCACATCAGTTCAGGTGATCAGATTCCCCTCTTCAAGATCAGATGGTGTTTTGTCAGGAAAGGAGCTCAGGAACCATGAGAGAGCAGCCCCGGGGTGGCCCAGCAGAGGGAACGGAATCAGG
This sequence comes from Mirounga leonina, assembly GCF_011800145.1. NCBI lineage: Eukaryota > Metazoa > Chordata > Mammalia > Carnivora > Phocidae > Mirounga > Mirounga leonina. The sequence goes on from NW_023270464.1 coordinate 26,087,162, forward strand.
GCCAGGGATGGGGACGGTGTGGTTAGGCTGTGGGACGCGGAGGTACCAGAGCCACATATGGTAATACTTTTTTTTCTTTTTATACTTTGTGATAAACTTGTTATTTTTACTTATTTATTTTTTTAGGATTTGTCATTGTTGAGATAGGACAAAAGTCAAATGAACGCTTATGTCAAGTGTCAGTGGTCTTGAGAGGCAAGCCAACCCCAGCAAGAGAGGATCCTTCATTCCCTCTTCCAGATTTCTTCTCCTTGCCTCTTGACTGCCGTGCTGTCTGTATTCCCCCCTCCTGTCTGTACATCCTGAAAGTAAACGGAATGGCTCGTAAACCCCGGGCCGGCGGGGAGCAGGGCACGTGGGTCTCTGTGAGTGTTGTCAGGGGCGCGGAGTGTGCCAGTCGCCCCCACGCCATGGAAAGGAAATACCACAGAGCTTCGTCCCTTCCGGGCAGTTGGGCAAATCCTCCCGCTCAGTGGGGAGCGCCTGCGGCTCGGAGCCCTATTAAGGGGGACCGACACAGCCAAGCATTTCCCAAGCAGAAATGCCCTTCTTAGGAAGGAAGCGTCCTCGCAGGCCACGCTGTCCGTGTTGAGGCTTCTGACACATTCTTGAGATGGGACGTTAGTGGTTCCTTAAAAATCTAAGGATCGAAGCTTGATTCTGCCGTTGCAGCCCAATAGTGGATGAGCTCTTCGCTGACCTCACGCCCACAGGGGACACTCGGAAGACATAAAGGACGGGTCAGGGCTGCTGGAAGCACGGAGTGGCGGAGGAATGGGAGACCAGGTGAGAAATGCCCCGGTGTGGATGAGCGGTGACTTCGTTTATTGCTGCCTAAGCAGGGATCGCGACTTGATCTTCCCGACCCCGGGGCCCTCCCTCCCACAACAGATGTGTGTGGGAAGGGACACCCGAGGGGGGGTATGTTTTGAGGAGGACATTGCTGCCGATGCCCCTGCAGAGGGGGCAGAGGATGAAGGGGGGTGGCTGGCGGCTCCCGGGGGTTCATCTGAGGAGCGGCACCTGGGGGTCTGGGCACAAGGCTTTTCTCTTGACTCTAGCGTGTCTCTGAGTAGGAGAGAGCTTAGCTATTTCCTCTCTTTTACATCTAAATACAGGCCTGTGGCTACGTAATTAGAAACTTTGGGTTTTTTTCCTCTGCTGGACCACAGGACCAAATTGCCCCCGTTGTGAGCGTGGGCCGCTGCTGGGCCGTTTCCCAAGTTCTGACATGTTAACGTGTTTGTCCTGGGGATGACACCACGGGGCTGCTGAGCACGCTCTCGTCCATGCAGGTCTCACATCGTTTCCTTTAGATGTGCCTCGTGAGGCTGGGAAGAATTCAGTCCTTCTACCGAGATCTGCGCCGCTGGGGTCTGCCGAGGAACTAGCTCGTAGAGCTGAGCGAGAAGCCAAGGGGCTTCCAGGGGGCGCGGACAGATGGGAGCTTCTTCGGCAGGGGCTCTTCGCCCCGGGGTGGGGGTGAGGGCGCCTGCGAAGCAGGTCAGGTGCCAAGGGGTAGAGGGTCTCGGAAGGCCTTCCGAACACGCTGGTGCATTCCTTCCTCGGGCAGCGCCTGTCTCCCGTGCTGGTTCCTATAGGTGTACAGAGAGCTCGAGAGTGTGGGCTTCCGGGGATAGGCAACTATGCGAAATCCCATATGATAGAATTACAGATTGTTCGAGTTGGGAAATGGCCCTCTGAGGGCAAGTTGTCCCCCAAACCATCATTTTTTGAGGAGGAGAGAGAAGTTCCAGGGGTTCCCAGCTTGCTTGGCGCCCCACAGCGGGCACCAGGCATCTAACTCGTGCTTCTTCCACACCATCGGCCTGTCCCCAGTCCCCAGCGAGTGCAGGGAGGAGAGGGGGAGGGAGGAGGAGGAAAGGAAGCGGCTTGCATTGGCTGTGTACCTGTACCCGCTGCCAGGCGCTGGGCTCAGTGTTTTCCAAGTCTGTCATTCCCTCGGGGGCGCAGGAGGACTTTCTGACTCAGGTTAAGACTCCAAGCCAGTGGCCGGCGGAGGTATACCCACGGACCGTAAATAGCTGGTGAATGTCACCAGGGGACAGACATCTGTGCAGCAGAGAAAAGTGAGCCCCGAGAGACAGCCGCTCATCCACTCGGATGCTCTGACTTCAAGCCTGGAAGGGTTAGGGGCCGGCCAACGTCAGAGGCAGAACCAGGCTCCATGCTGGCCCTCCCATGCACCTCTGTCAAGGCCCCGCTCCTCGTCCCAGAAGCTGCTCACTGTCTTCCTGTACCATCCTGGACAATCCGAGCCTCTGGATGCGGTCCTCAGGAGCCTGGGTTACAGTAACCCAACAGCCACAGAGCCCCACATTCGCTGCACGCCAGGAAACAGGCACTTCACACTCTCTCATATAATCTTCACCCAAGCCCTGCTATTATCTCCTCGTTTACACATGGGAAAATGAAAGACCCACCCAGAGTCACCCCGCGGAGACAGGAGTTGACACCAGGTCAGCCTGACCCCGAAGCTGATGATCTTAACCACGGATGGTAATGCTTCCAGGCCCTGCTTTTTACCCAGAAGACGTAGCACCACACATTAATCACCAGCAGAGCGATGACTTACAACTATATTTACAAATGTGTAAAAAAAAATTATGAATACGAGTACAAATGTATTCTATTTACAAACAGAGTAATGGAAATGCTGTTTGGAAGTTCAGAAAAACACACGCTGAGGGAAAAAAAAACAAGAACTCAAAACCAAATTTACAAATCGTTCATACAATACAAACAAGAACTATATATTATGACAAAAGATGAAAACTCAGCAGAAAAACTAGCAAAGGGTGTGATTAGGAAGCTGAAGAAAAGAAGTTGCACAAATGGCCCAAAATAAATGGAAAGAAGTTCAAATTTTCTAACTAAAGAAGGAGAAACTGGAGCAAGAAAGGATTTTGGAAAATGATGAAACCCTCTGTTGGGAATGCTGTAGGGAGGGGGATAGTGAGGAGGACACTTTGCTGTGATGTGACGAGGAGTGTAAATGCTTTTGAGGATAAGGCCCTTTTAATGGCACTTTTTAGACTTAAAAATATGTATAACCCTTGATTGTTAGTTTCAGTTCTAGGGATTTACCCTCAGGAAATAATCTTTGATGTACATAAAAATTATTAAAATGTAACGCATCATATTGCTAGTGTTAGCAAAAATTTGGCAAAACGTTGAAATTTGGCAAAATATAGGAATTGTAATAAGTAAATATGATGTGCATATAACGGAAAACTATGTATCTGTTAAAATGGTGCCTTGTAAGAAGGTTTAAAATACACCAAACATTTTTTTTTAAGATTTTATTTGTTTATTTGACAGACAAGAGACACAGCGAGAGAGGGAACACAAGCAGGGGGAGTGGGAGAGGGAGAAGCAGGCTCCCTGCCAAGCAGGGAGCCCGATGCGGGGCTCGATCCCAAGACCCTGGGATCAGGACCTGAGCTGAAGGCAGACGCTTAACAACTGAGCCACCCAGGCGCCCCAATATACCAAACATTTGTAATAGGTTGTTCAGTGAAAAAGCAGTTTATAATACAGCATATCCAGTGTAATCCCAGTTTTCCTAGAGAACATCTGACCTTCACCAGGTGATGAATGTTAACATCACTGAGAATGGGATAAGCCCATTTCCTGTGCATCCTGATAGGATGTACGGGGAACACACATCCCTTCTGGGGTATCTGTACCCCAAGATACATAACCTGAACCACGAGGAAACATCACGTAACCCCTGACTGCGGGACAGCCTCTAGAGTAACTGGCCTGTGTTCTTCAAAAGTGCCAAGGCCACTGGCCTGGCCGCTGAGTCAGGAAACCGAGTTGCTGGGAAGAACAGTATTAGGACAATTGATGTCATCTGAATATGGACTGTGGGCCGGATACTGACAGATATTGGTATTGATTGTTATTGGTATTGGTACTGTGGTTCTCTTGGGAAACAGACATGGAAATATTCAGGGGTAAGGGGACCTCCAGCTTACTCTCAGATGGCTCAGAAAATAAACATCTGTCTATAATGCAGAAGTATATTGCTAAAATCATTACCTTAACATTCACAATCACACTGAATATATTTAGCATTATACCAGCAATTCTGTCTGTACACCCATCTCCGTGTGCATGGAGACAGAAGACGGTGAGAGCATGTGGGAGCTCCTCACACCGTTGTTGCGACTTTTCTGCAAGTTCGAATGACATCAGGATTACAAGCGACAAGAGGTATATTGGAGACTGGAATGTTATTCCCCAAAACATCAGTAATACTTTTTCTTTGGTGGGGGGATCATGGTTGATTTTTATTTCCATCTTTCTGCAGACAAGTTGTTTTCTAAAATTGTCCGCTGTAAACATCTATAACAGCATAACTGGTTCGTTGAGCCGTCTGAACTCAGCAGGGTCCTAGGACTGCCTTAAAAAGACAAAAATCCCAACTGCAGCTGTACGTTCCTTTCTGGTCCTTGATGTCATCTCAGAAAGATCTAAAAACTTTCCAGTCACCTGTAAATGTTAAAAAACTCTGGCCCAGATTAAAATGTCTGTATCTCCTCCACCTGAGAGCATTGTGCTCTCACTTACCTGGTCTGCTGAAACTCCCCCGTGGGCCGGGACCCCTCACCCCTCTGCTAGCTGGAGCCCAAGGGCCGCTTCCCCAAGGGTCCCCGTGTGAGCTCTCCAGGCGGCCTTGAAGGGGGCTTCCCCACCCGGACTGCTGTCCACAGCGTGCACTGCTCTGGCCCCTCACCCAGTAGGCACTTCGTCCCAGTACCTACCGAAGTCCCACAAAATCAAAATGCCCAACACTGACTCCGCACTCCCCTCCTCCCAGCGCCCCCCCAAACTGGGTCCTCTTCCAGCATTTCCCACCTCAGGGCACGAACCACCTTCCACCCAAGTCATTCCTCCCACACCCCCCCCTCACCCATTCTATATATTCACCACGTCTTGTCTAGTCTGTTCCTGAATATTTTCCCCAAACCAGTTAGTCTTCCCACCTTATTTTTGGATTAAGTTTCAGTCACCCCCGATTAGTCCTAGTGTCCACAACACGCAGCTATCTCCAACCTCCACCTTGTTAGACATGCCTTCCTCTCTTCCCATATAACCCTCCCCGTCCCCTGGCCCTCTTTCTGTGGCCTGTTTGACTCTTCTGAAGCTTCCATTGTGAAGCTTCTGGTCCTGTGAGCGCGTGGCTTGGAGGGAGAAGGTCACCAGGGGCCCTGGTTATGCAGGTGGGGTTCTGAGTCTATGGGAAGTCCTAAATGAAGGTGGGAAACCATCCCGGCCCCGCCCGAGTTAGGAAGGAAGGGATTTAGGAAGGAGGCCTTTTAGGCCCTGTTTGCACACTGGCTGCTCAGAGGTCAGGGGTCATTTGAGCTGCTCTGGGGAAGCTCCGTCTGTCTGCAGAGCCCTGCCCATATTTGCTCGTGCTCCTCTGTCCCTCGTCCCAAGGACAGTCCCATCAGAGGGGGTTTTGAAGTTGAAGTGGAGATGCTTTTGGTCAGCTGAGGTGGATCAAGTTTCCTGGGGTCTGAAGCTCATATTTGAGGGGATCCTCTTTGAGAAAACAAACACACATTTATACATTCCCATTGCAGAGCCTTGGGGGGGGGGTCCCTGCAAGTTTAGTTGCCTTAGCTTCCTGGGAAATGGGCTCTTCTGGTCTGAGGCTGAAGCTGGGGACAGTGACAGCAGAGTCACAGGGCCCCTGTTGTTGGCACGGTTCTGGGGTCCTCCCAGGCTGCAGCAGCGCTAGGACCGCGGACTCTGGAGTCAGGCAGCCTTGGGGTCTGGTCCGGGCTTCGTGCCTTACTGGCTGTGCAACCTGTGGAAGGTCATCTCAACTCTCTGCACCCCAGGTTCCTCTTCTGAAATAAAGTGGGGCCACTCTCCTAAAAGACTCCCTGTTTTCCCTTCCAGAAATGCAGCCTTAGAACTGAATTCAAATGACTCTAGCCCTTTTTGTGCTGGTGAGGACAAATTCAAGTGCTTGAAGGGACGGTTAAAAAAAACAAACAAACAAAAATCTGGGACTTCACTCTCCATAAAGCATCGTGTCACCCCCCCCCGCCCCACTTGGGAAAAGAGCACTTGATCACGGGCTGGAAAATTCCTTTGCTTGTCTCGAGAGTTCTGTGGTGACCACGCCCTGGGGGCGAGGGACAGGGCCAGCCAGGGTTGCAGGGCTGATCTCTGGGCCTGCCTTGCTCTTCTGGGGGCCCAGCCAGACGGGAGGCCCATCTCGTCCTTTTGCATGTGGATAACAGGTTCCCTAGAGCCATTTATTGAAGAGACTGTCTCTTCCCCATTGAGTGTTCTTGGTTCCTTTGTCATGTGTCAGTTGACCAGATGTGCAGGAATTTATTTCTGGGCTCTCTCTCCTGTTCCAGTGATCTAGCTGTCTGTTTTTGTGCCAGTACCAGCCTGTTCGATGACTCTAGCTTCGCAGCATATTTGAAATCAGAAAGTGGGATGCCTCTCCAGCTTTGTTCTTTCTCGAGATGTTCTGGCTGTTTAGGATCTTTTGTGGTTCCATAGGAGTTTTAGGATGGCTTGTTCCATTTGTGTGAAGAATGCCCTTGGGATTTTGATAAAGATGACGTCAAATCTATAGATTGCTTTGGCTACTGTGGGTAACTTAACAATATTAACTCTTCCAATCCATGTGCACTGGATATCTTTCCATTTATTTGTGTCTTCTTCAATTTCTTTCATCAGTGTCTTACAGAGTTCAGTGTAGAGATCTCTCACTTCTTGGTTAAATTTATTCCTAAGTATTTTTTTAAAAATTTATTTATTTATTTGACAGAGAGAGAGAGAGAGAGAGAGATCATACAAGCAGGGGGAACAGCAGAGCGAGAGGGAGAAGCAGGCTCTCCACTGAGCAGGGAAGTTGGTGCGGGGCTTGAACCCAGGACCCTGGGATCATGACCTAAGAAAGGCAGATGCTCAACTGACTGAGCCACCCAGGCGCCCCTATTTTATTGTTTTTGATGCTATTGTAAATGGGATTGTTTTCTTTATTTCTTTTTCAGGTGGTTCATTGTTAGCATATAGAAACACAACTGATTCTTGTGTGTTGATTTTGTATCCTGAAGCTTTACTGAATTTATTAGTTCTAACAGCTATTTGGTGGAGTCTTTAGTATTTTCTTCCTGAAAGATCATGTCGTCCACAAACAGACAATTTTCCTTCTTCCTTTCTGATTTAGATGCCTTTTATTTCTTTTTCTTGCTTATATTGCTCTGGCCAGGACTTGCAGTCCTGTGTTGAGTAGGAGTGATGAGAGTGGACATCCTTGTGCCATTCCGGAGAGCTTTCAACGCGTCACCAGAGTGTGATGTTAACCGTGAGCTTGCTGTATATGGCCTTTAATATGTTGAGATGAGTTCCGTCTCTACCCACTTTGTTGAGAGTTTTTATCATGAAAGGATGTTGAATTTTGTCAAATGCTATTTCTGCTTCTATTGAGATGATCATATGATTTTTATCTTTCATTCTGTTAATGTGGTATCCTATACCACTCACAAAACTTAACTTGAAATGGATTAAGGGATTAAATGTAAGATGTGTGGGGCACCTGGGTGGCTCCATTGGTTAAGCATCTGACTCTTGATTTTGGTTCAGGTCATGATCTCAGGGTCCTGGGATTGAGCCCTGTGGTGGGCTCCATGCTCAGCGGGGAGTCTGCTTGAGATTCTCTCTCCCTCTGCCCCTCCCCCTGCTTGCAGGTGCTCTCTCTCTCTCTCAAATAAATCTTTATAACATAAATAAATAAATGTCAGATGTGAAAGTATAAAACTCCTAGAAGAAAACATAGGAAGAAAGCTTCCTGACACTGGTCTTGGCCAGGATGATTTGGAAATGACACAAAAAGCATAAGAAATGAAAGCAAAAACAAGTAAGTGGGACTACATCAAACTGAAAAGTGTCTACAAAGCAAAGGAAACCATCAACAAAATGAAAAGGCAGCCTACCAAATGGGAGACAATGTGTGCAAACCATCTCCCTGATAAAAGGTTAATTTCTAAAATAGATGAGGAACTCCTACAACTCAATAGCAAAAAAATAAAAATCTGATTAAAACATGGGTAAAGGATCTGAATAGGCATTTTCCCAAAGGAGACATGTTAAGTGATCGACAGGTACGTGAAAAGGTGCTCAACAAGACTAATCAGAGAAATGCAAATCAAAACCACAATGAGATACCACCTTGCACCCGTTAGGATGGCTGGAATCAAAACGAGACAGCAGGTGTTGGCGAGGATGAGCAGAAAGGGAATCCTGTCACACTGCTGGTGGGAATGCAAGCTCTGGGAAACAGTGTGGAGGGTCCTCAAAAAATTAAAATAGAACTCCCCTACGATCCAGCAGTTCCACTTCTGGGTATTTATTTGAAGAAAATGAAAACACGAACTTGAAAGAATGCGTGCATTCCCACGTTCACTGCAGTGCTCTTGGCGACAGCCGAGATATGGAACACCCTAAATTTAGGGATGAATGGATAAAGAAGTGTGAGATATGCTATGTATTATTATATCATGAAGGAAGAAATCCCGCCATTTGTCGACAGGGGTGGACCTGGAGGGCATTGTGCTAAGGGGGGTAAGTCAGAGGAAGACAAACACTGTATGATCGAATGTATGTGTGGAATCTGGAAGAGCTGAAGTCACAGGAGCAGAGAGATTTTAAACATTCTCACCAAAACAACCAAATGGTAATTGTATGAGGTGAAGGAGGTGCTAACTAACCTTATTGTGGTAAACATTTTGCAACATGCATGTGTATCGAATCATCAAATCGTACACCATAAACTTACACAGCGTTACATGTCCACGGTATCTCAACAGAGCTGGGGAAGAAAAGACATGGGGTGAGGGCTGGGAGGAAAGAGAGAAAAGAGGAGCACAAGAAACATTTCCTTTTCCACCCTGGATCCATATGTGACCCAGACAAGTCAAGTGTTGATAGAAGCAAAACGAGTTTTGACATCCTTTTGATTCCCTGTCTGTGCACTTCTTCCATTTGGGGGCTCCTTGCCTCTGTCCCAGAGGCTTAACCTTACCCACCCCTCATCCCACCCCTCCCACCCCCGCATGGTACCCCCTGGGCCTCCCCCACACCACACGGTAGCCCTTGCCCTTCTCCCATTACACACATGCCCCCCCTACCCCCCAGCGCGCGTGATGGCAGCCGAGGGTTTGAAGGAGAGAAAGCTGATTGAACCATTGACTTCATTCTTGGCTACCTTACCCCGCTGGGAAGTAGCACTTCTGTGATCCCTCTACACGGGTTCCTAGTTGTTGGAATATCAGACAGAATGAGGAAATGGAATTTGAAATGGGGCCGAGCGGACAAAGATCACTTCTGGGTCACTTCAAGGAAAGGGAGGCCAGTTCCACCCAGAGCTGGGTCTCTGCTTTTTTCTGGATCTCTGGTGTCTCCCCTTCCCTCCCGCTGTCAGATCCTCATGTTCTCTGAATATTCCAGGTCTCTCCCCAAACGGAGGCGGGCAGCAGGGTCTCGGTGTGGGGGAAGGGGAAAGAGGAGGGCAGAGGCTGTTCACAGGTGCGGTTTCGTGCACAAGCCAGATGCTCCCTTGTGAGATGCTGGCCTTGAGGACGGAGGATGGAGGGCCGGGGTGAGGGTTAGGGGACGGGAGAGCCCCACGCCGGGTGGCCTGCTTCAGAGTCTCTTTTGGCTTTGAGCCATGGTATGAGCTGTTAGCAGTTGCTTTTCAGAAAGATCCAGTTGCCAGTGATCAGGTCTGACGGGCAGGCTAAGGGACAGTGGGGTCAAACCCCCCAAGGGTGGTTGTCCCGGGAAAGCAGCTGTGGGTAAGGAGTAGCTGTGGGACTCCAGGGAAACCCTGCTGTTGGAGGGGAGCAGGACATTAGGGTACCCGTCACATGAACAACGGTCCTAAGATGCTGATGCAGGGAGGCAGGAGGACAGGCCCATGAGACTGGGTGGGGGTACCACTTAGCCCTCGGCTCCAAGGCCCCTACAGGCATGCACGGCTTGTGAGTCACACCCTCTGTCCTGTCTTTGTTCATGTAACTGTACACGTGTGACAGAGGAATTAATGTATCAAAGGGTATGTGTCTACTGACCCTTGAAAGGCTCTGGCAAGCATTTGGTAATGGTATGAATCTCACCAAATGAGATTTGGTGAGAATAGGGAGAAACAGGCATTCTCCTGTATCCTTGGTGGGACTGAAAGATGCCGCACTTTTTCTGGAAAGGAATGTAGCAATTTAGCAGTCTTTAAAATTTAGCCGTGGGCACCTGGGTGGCTCAGTCGGTTAAGTGTCTGCCTTCGGCTCAGGTCATGATCCCGAGGTCCTGGGATGGGGTCCCATGTCGGGCTCCCTGCTCAGCGAGGAGTCTGCTTCTCCCTCTGCCCCCACTTGTCCTCTCTCTCAAATAAATAAAACCTTTAAATAAATAAATAAAATTTAGCCTTATCGGTGTGCCTATCCAACATTTCCATCTGAAGTTTGTCCTAAGGAAATAGACCAGTGGACAAAGGTGTTTTCATGAGACTGGGCAGCACTGTATGTTGTAGTGAAAAACTAGAGAAAAATCCCAAAGGTCTGGGATTAGGGGATTGATGACATAGAATATGACACATCCATACACTAGAGTGCCGTTAAGCGTGATATTGTAGATGTGTATTTATGGACATAGATGATCTTTATAGAGCAAATGCTACAAAAAGCTGTTTACAGAACAGCGGGTGAGGCTCTGTGGGGTGAAGATTCGCTTGTCCCCCTCAGCCCTGGGCTCCTATTGACTTTCTGAGTCAAGGTCAGTAGCGGGGCTCCCCTGGGTCCCTGCACGTCCTCCCTGGGCTGGACTGGCCTCCATGAGGGATGAACGATGGCTGGGTATCTTTCTCCTCAGCTCCCTTTGGCTCCGTTTCCTTGGGTGTTTTGGGAACTAGGGACACTTGTCCCTAGTCGTTCCCAGCGCTAACATGGACTGCCTGCGGGTACATCCATATGGACATGTGGGTCCTGGGGAAGGAGAGCCTGGAGGCTTCAGGCTCAGAGCAGCATCTAGGAATGGACGTCGGGGCCCAGCCCCTTCGTGGGCACTCCCGGCTAGGCAGTCTGCCTGCTGGTTTCCATGGGCATGGCTGCTTTTTTCCCCCTCTCGCTAGGACTGATGGACACTCAACGGTCAGAATTTTATCCTTATGTTCTTAACTTTTCAATACTTTTTCTAACCACAGGATTGGGATCACGTCTAAAACCCCTCTTTTTTTTGCTTCTGAGGATGTCTTGAAATTTTCCTTCAAAATCGAAGGAAATCGGCAATGCCTAGTGCCCTCACTCCTCAGTGTCTGGAGAATTTCGGAGACACATGGAGCTTCAGGGGGTGGCAGGGAGGGAGACTGGTGCTTGGGGCGGAGAGCGGGACTGGCGCCGTGGGCTGTGGGCTCCACGACCTTGCATCCCTCCCGCTGGCCTGGCCGGGCCGGGCTGTGAGAGAGCACAGTGGGCCTGGATTCACCGGTCTGTGTGTGTCTCCCCCCTCCCTGGCCTGCCATCCACGGCTCACGTGTGCAAGCCGGATCTTGCAATGTAATTGGCATGAGGGTTGGGAAAACCTAAGGGAATTTCCTTCTCTCACAAAGGTAAAATTCCCCCCTCCCCGCCTCCGTCCTGGGATGAGAACTTTAGAACTTCCCCTCTGTGAGTGAAGCACACAGTAATCGACCCAACAGGAAGTGAATTCCTCCTGTTATAGAAAGATTTGTCTTGCAAAGATGAGTGGTATAATATATTTGACTGTATTAAAATAATAGTAATAATACTAACACCCATTGCTATGTGTTGAGACATAGACATAGAGTGTGTTCTATATTATACATCATACAGTATATATTATATGCTACATATATGTTTGTATTACTACACATTACACGTTACCTCTTATTTACAATATGCTGTAGTCAGAGACAAGCGATTGTATTCCTAGTGCCTGAGCTCTCCTTATTGCCAACCCAAACCCAAACATTAAGTGCTTGGGTTTTGGCGGGGGGTGAGTGGCAACGGGCGCCAGAACTCTAGCCATCAATTTCCGATGATCCATTAGGGTTTTGTGTTTTTAGGATGGGAAAGGCAAGAAAGTAGCCTGACCCAGGGCCTGGGAAGAGTAATGAAGACGTTGAGCTGTTGGATTGGTGGAGACCCCCTGGGCCAGCACTGGGCGCTGTGTGTGCAGGTTGACGGAGACCCCCTGGGCCAGGGCTGGGCTGGGCGCTGTGCGTGCAGGTTGGGGGAGAACCCCCGGGTCAGGGCTGGGCTGGGCGCTGTGTGTGCAGGTTGGGGGAGAACCCCCGGGTCAGGGCTGGGCTGGGCGCTGTGCGTGCAGGTTGGTGGAGAACCCCCGGGTCAGGGCTGAGCTGGGCGCTGTGCGTGCAGGTTGGGGGAGAACCCCCGGGTCAGGGCTGGGCTGGGCGCTGTGCATGCAGGTGACAGTCAGGAACAGGGGGCTGGGAGCAGCCCTGCTGAGTGAGACCTGCCCAGAGCCGTGGGACAGGCTGCCAGTGGCTGGCATCCACAGCAAATGTGCAACCACAGGGCCCCTCCTTGCTGGGGAGTTGGAAGTTGGGGGCACTTTTATAAGCGCTTATTCTAGTGGTGGAGGTTCTCTGTGACTATCAGGGGAAAGAGTTCATTTCCCTGAAGGCCAGATGAGATGACAGAATTAGGGTTCAGGAGAGATCTCAGTGGGCCTGAACGTGGCCCTCCTGCTGACCACTGAATGGCTGCCAGACCGGGTGCTGGCCAGGTGTCCTGCACACGTGTGAGTGGGAGTCAGGGGGGTGTTCTACTGGAGAGGAGAAAGGGCCTGAGCTCCAAGTGTGACCCAGATCCTGGCCCACGGGGCACGCTGGGGGCAGTGAGACCATACCTGGGTTTGTGCTTGGCTCCGAGCACCCCAAATGCCCCCTTTCTCTGCCCCCTGGGGACCCTCTCCCCTAATCCCTGCCCGCTTTCCTTCCCACCGTACCTTGAGGGCTGGCTCTGAGTCCTCCTCGGCCTTCTCGTCCGGCCGTCGGCCCCTCCAAGTTCACCTCTGATGCTCTAAGGCTCCTTCTTTCCCAGAGCCCTCTGCCGGGCTTCCCTCTGCCGCCAGATACACTTGTCGCAGCTCGGGAGCCTCAGCGTGCGCCCCAGCCCTTCCGCGGCTCCCGACAACAGGAACCACCCCAGCGCCAGTTGTCCTGGGCCAGGCGGCGAGGGGCGGGTGGAGGGGGAGATTTTAAATCGAGCCACTCTTGGCTGCCTCGCCACCACGCCACTCCCCCGCCTGCCAACACATGCACGCACTCAGTTTAGCTCTATAGGGATTTCTATTTCCAAATACCCACCAGAAAGAAGAAAAACAGATGTTTTCCGGGGGGTGCTAATTAGTGAATGGTGTGCTCGTTGTTACCCATGAGAGCTGATTGTCAGCCGTGGAGCAAACACTCACCCAGATGGAGGGAACGGCCGGGCTCCCTGCTCTGTGTCTGTTGGCGCACTCGGCCCGCATGTTCTTTAAGTCTGGCTGTCCTCCGAGGGGTGTGCCGAGGACTTGGGAGGTGTGGCCCTGGATTGAGAACTTGCCGTCTACAAACTCTGGGCCCCTGTCTGCCCCAGGAAGGCCCCGGGCACACTGGCTCAGACGTGGCACACCGGCCTTCCTGGTCACAGGGACCAGGCCCCCTCTGCAAGTTCTCTAGCGCTGAGTTAGAGTTCTGCAGCCCACATGTCAGCTGCCATCTCCCGGCTCCTGGCATCCCCGGGAGATGCTGGCCCACGTCCCTATTCCACGCAGACCCTCCCGGCAAGGATGCATGGAAATCTCCAGTCTCTCCGGGATCTCTCGGCGGTGGGGGGAGTCGCTCCCACAGCCAGCTTCCCACATCGACTGTATTTTTGGGTCCTGCCCCGTGCCTTGCAGATGCTTCCTTATGTCCGCTTCAGTGATACCCAGACAGACACTCAGCCTTGTTTCTGTGCCAGTGAAGCAGCCCAGATGTCCCGGGCCATCGCTTCAGCAGAACTTCTGCAGGCGAGTGGTGGGTCCCCAAGGACTTCCCTCCACGGAGCTGCGTGCAGACAACTTACAGCCTCGCCTTTGACATTCCTGTTAGAAAAGTCCTTTTGGCCAGCCCACCCTTTCACCCCAGGTAGCCCTCGGCTTCTGCCACGGAGCTGACTCTTCTCTCTCTCTTCGCTCCCTCTCTCTCCCTTCCACCCCCTTCTGAACTCATCTCTGGCATGGCTGAAGCCATAGAAGTGTTTGGCAGAACAAAGGGTCTTTGTAGGAGAGGGAGCCTCTTCCTTAGAGCTATCGTGCTTTTATATAGCACAGAAATGGCCTTCCTTTACGGATCGGGTTTGACGAACCCAGAATTCCCCACCTCATGTGCTGATGTTGGATTCCAGGCACCCGGACAGCCTGGTTGCTGACAGGTCTCCTTTCCCTGACTGCCCTTGGAAATCTGCCCACCTCCCCACAAACCTGGGTGCGCGAGGATGCCCCGTGTCCCTCATCGGGGGCCTCCCCACGTCCTGCACTGACCGTGCCCTCCCTCGGGTCTCCCCTGTATGCAGGCATGCACTAAGAATTCTCTTTGCTCCTCCTCCTCTTTTGTTAAATTAACAGACTCCACTTTTTTTTTTTTTTTTAACAGACCAGTTTTATATTTACAGGAAAATCGAGTGGATAGTATGGAGAGTTCCCATGTACTCTCCCAGTCCCCCTACAAAATTTTTCCTGTATTGTCATTGTCTTACCTAACAAGTAGGGGATGTTTGTCAGATTTAATGGAACGATATGGGTCCATTATTATAAGCTGAAGTCCGCAGTTTGTTCAGACTTCCTAGGTTTTTACCTAATGTTCAAGATCCCACGCGGGCCACCATGTTACCTGAGGCGTCCTGTCTCCCTGGGCTCCTCTTGGCCGTGCTGGTGTCTCAGACTCTCCTTGTTTTCGATGAGCGTGGCCGTCCTGGGGGGTTACAGGTGTTTTGTGGGACGCCCCTCTGGGGGACCCTCTCTGCTGCGTTGCTCACGATTAGAGCAGGGCGCCGGGTTTTGGGGAGGAGGGGCCCCGGGGTGAAGCCCCACTCCCATCAGATCACAGCAGGGGCCGCCGTGCACACGGTCAACGGGACGTTGGCTGCCGACGTTGGCCCGGATCACCTGGCCGGGGAGAGTGGGTCCAGTTCCTCCCGACCCAAGAAGTCCCTCCCCCTCGCCCCTCTTCCCACCCGTGGTCTTTGACAGAAGTGAGGACACAGTGCACACTTCGGGGTGCAGAGCCCTCCACCTGCTCGAGGGCAGACAACCTGCTGAAATTACTTGGCGTTCTGTGTGGGAGAGTTGTCTCTTCTCTCCTTTATGAATCTATTCGATTGTTTATTTATATCAGCATGGACCCCGGGGACTTATTTTATACTTAGGTGTACCATCCGGTGCTCACTTATTGATTTGGTTGCTCCAGCTCCCGCCGCTGGGCTCCTGGCCCTTTGACAAACCCCATCTGTGGGCGCTGTGCCTTCCATCACTTTCTTTGTGGCACAAGATACTCTCTTCTTTTTTTTTCATCCCCACTCTTGGCTATTCCCAGTCCTATGCCTCAGCTGCCCAGGGCCACGCGGGTCCAGCTATTTGCCATGGGTGGCCCATGACTGCACTGCCCCTTCCTGGGGGGGGGTGTTCATTCAGTCACTCCTGTGCACCCCCCCCAAGTGGCCGTCCTGGTCCCTGCAGACTGACCTGGACAGGCGGAGCACTGGGAAGACGCACACAGAGGGGCACGGGACAGGAGCCCAAGCCTTCCCCCACGTGGTGCAGCCCCCCACCTCCGCCTGGAGTGGCCCTGAGCGGACGCAGACCCCCACCCCTGGCACCAACAGGCCAGCGCCCAGCCTCCAGCTCCGCGTGCGTGGGGGTTTGGAAGTGCACCTCCCGCCACATAACGGGCAGGCACGACTGTGGGTAGCTTCTGCGACAACCCAGCGTGGCCAGGTATGCGGCTCTGAGGTCTGCTCCCTCCGTTAGAAATTGCCTGCTGTGAGCGGGGGGAGGTGCGACCGGCGTGAGGCCGATTTTACTCCCCGCAGGACGGCTTTCGTTGGGTTTTCGGTGACATTCAACAATGGGAGAAAAATAACACAAACCTAAACTGCTCTATTTTTATGAGAGGGTATGCATATTTATATATCCGTCTCATATTTAAATGTTCCAGTTTGGGCTATGGTTTTTTGAAAAAGTACTACTTTTTTTTCCTTTTTATAGAAACAAAGTTCACTTTGAATTGTGGCCGTTTCTTGTTTTGTTTTGTTTTAAGAAAAGGCTGCATTTGAACTTTAGAAGTAGGAGTGTCTGGTCCGTAGCAACCACATGAACACGATTTGAAGAACTCCCGTGGGACCCTCCCAGAACTGGAACAGCGCGGTTGAGTGCTGTGCTGCTTGTGGTCAAACGTCACTGTCACTGAGGCCTGTGGTCCGGACCACAAACATGTGCCCGAGGACACAGATGAAGCCGAGCTGAGTCAGATCTTCTGCCCGCCTCGGCGCTGGCTCTGCAGAAGGCAGAGCCCAAAGAGACGCCGGCCCCCCGTCGCCAGGCCCCTCCCGCCGGCCCGGCCCGTGCCCCAGCCTGGGGCCCGACGGCACAGGGTCTGACTCCGGGAGCAGGCGGTGCAGAAGGTGGCCGAGCGTGGCCGGGGAGCGTGGCCGCTTGTGGCTGAGCCCAGCGGGTGCGCGGAGGAGCCTGGCTTGCTTCTGCCTGGAGGGTCGTACCCAGGTGTGAGTCAGGTCCAGCAGAAGGGCAGGAATTCTCCCCCTCGCTCCATGGTGGGTTAGAGCCTGGTTTGCATTTAGCTCCGGAGGGCGGATGAACTCAGCTTTTTGGATGCTGGGCGGGGGGAAGGAAAATGCTCCGTGGAAATCCGTGTTCCACCGACTGGCTCATGTCGTGCTCTCAGATTCACCACGAGACGGGGCCCACTAGTCGCTTTATTAAGTAAGCACAGTCACGGAGTGGCTCCCTGCGCCAGGCGCGGGGGGAAAATATGTTGCAGGTTTGCGTGATCCCACTCGAGTCTCACCACGTCCCTGTGAGAAGGTGGAATCACTTACCCTCAGTCCACAGATGACAAAGCAGAGGCTCGGGGAGGTTGGCGAGCAGTGGGGCCGGGATCCGAGCCTGGACTGGTCTTCGTCTAACCACCCGGCAAGCCTGCCTCGGCGCTCCTGGAGCCTGGTTCCACGTCTGCCGCCAATTGGCTGGGTCAGCTTGGGCGAGCCCCTCTCCATCTCTGACCCCTAATTTTACCTAGCACTCACCCGTCAGGGGTTTCTGAAGAAAATGTTTGCAAATGACGTGTCCCAGTTGCCAGCGGTGACGGAGCCTCCATGAAAAGGCCCCTCTCCCTTGGAGGGTCCTCGTCCCTTCTTGTGGCACCTGATGCTCTCGAGGGGAACCGCATACTATGGTCACAGGGACAGCCTGCTCTAGGCTTGAGGCTCGAGCTGATCAGAGGGAGGCACCATGGCTGACCCACCAAATCTCCCACTCCATCAGACTCTCTCTGAACAGTACGTGAGGCTGGGAGGAGGTCACCAGTCCCCAAAGCAGGCTGTCCTCCTCCATCGCCCCTCACTTCCCTCAGCACCCACCCCTCCCCAGCGGTTCTGGATTTATCTCCAGCAGGGTATACCTCTGCTCCTGCCTGGCCCACCGTCTGACTGCCAGGATCGCCTGCTCCGAGCCGCCCTCCACCCAGCCATGTAGATCCTCACCCTTACTTGCCTACAGCCCGTGGGGGCCCGAGCATCCCGCCCCCATCATCCCGGCCTGTTGCCTTCCCCAGCCAGTCCTGTCCTGCCTCACTTGCACTTGCCCTGGACCAGCTCAGGGTCCCCCACCAGCCCTGCTCCCCACTGCTTGCCCTGTCCCTCCCTTGGAACTCAGTTTGGGCAAACCTCTTCCCATCAACCCTACCTGGGGGCTTCTCCTTGGACTCCCCCAGTGCCATCCTTGTACCTTCTACTTCACTCCATGGGGGCAGGGACCTGGTGGGGACAGGTCATGGCACCTGGTTGGCGCCCAGCAGAAGGAATGCTCTCGGTTAATGCCGAGCGAGTGACAGCAGGGTTGGGGGCGCCTGCATCGATGTGCGACTCCTTCTTGAGGTTGTCGCGCATCTGGTTGGACCCTGCTCGTGCTCCTCCTGTGCCCCAGCCCCCACTGCTCCCCTAGGCCACCTGTGGGGCTCCAGGCCCTCTCAGGGCCACCCCACCCCAACTCTCCCACCCGTTGCTGAGCCTACAGGTCGGCCCTATGCAGTGAGAGGGCAGGTAGCGCCTGAGCTGAGGCAGAGGTGGCAGGTGCTGGAGTGTAGTGCTCACCCCTGCGGTCCCGGGTCAGCGGGGAGGTTCCTAGCACAGTCAGGGCAAATTCCCATCCCTGGCCAGCGCAGGAATGGAAGAAACCAGCTTCACATTCACCTGCTCCCCCAGGGAGAAAACCATTGGAGTTTAGAACATTCGCTTTATCTAAGAAAACATCAGATTTGCTCAAAATGAAATCTAAAAGTGCATCCCTCCTGTGTCTGGAATTGCTGCCACATGATGCATGGTCGGAGGGCTTCCCGCCTCTCGTGGCAGATTCGTCTCATGATAGAGGTGCCACGGAAGAAGAATCGCAGCCATGATACCCGCAGCCTGAATTATCCTGGGATCAGCCCGACGGAGTAGGGAGGGGACAGACGGGAGTACAGGGCCTTCTGCGTCTACTTGCCTGAGGAACTCTGTGGCCATTTGCTATTAGCAAAAGCCTCTCCCGTCTCCTGCAACAGAGTTATGAGGAGTCTAAATGCTGGTGGACAGGAGCAGGGCCCAAGTGGATTTCATAGGCAGAAATATGATTCTTATGGAATTAAAGCAAACAAACAATCTCTTCGCAGTCTAGAATCTTCTGGGGGAAGTGTTGCCCTAAATTATGGAGTCTGTTCATCAAGATGAAAGTTTATGTCTCAAGACATAATTATTATTTTAACCATTTTGGAAGGAAAGGATTCTCCCTGAAGCCTGGGCTCCTTGAAGGCGGAGTTGTGTCTGAATCTCTGCAATGCTCGGGTGCCCCCCCGGCTGTGACATTTATCTTCCCAACACCTCTTTCTCATTTCATCCTTACTCCCCGAAACTCTGTGTTTGTCAGGAGCCATAGTGGAAACTTTCATTTCGCATTCTCCTTGCACATTGGGATGGTCAGTGAGATATAAGCAAAATCGGGTAAAGCTTCCATGAAAGCTGTTTCAAAGATTTCGATTCAGGTGCAAAGTGTGCCTTTCTTCCTCCTGCTGACTGGAATGTAGATGTGATGGCTGGAATTGCAGCAGTCATCTTGTGATCATGAAGTGACTCCGAGGCTGGAAGCCACATGCTAAGAATGGCGAAGGTTACCAAGGAAATCAAGAGCCATCTGTCTTTGACTCCCTATCTCTGGGTTTCTTGGTATATGGAATAAAAACACCTCCCTCCCCCCGCTTAGTTCAACCAGTTTTATTTTGGGTTCCTATAACTAGTGGCCAAAAGCAACTGCTAGCTAATTTACTAGCAAAGAGCCTGGCATAGGGTAGAGGCTTGGTATTAAGGCTCAAGACCTTGAGAGATGCAAGGCTATTTGTCTATTTGTCTTCCAATGTAATGGCCCAGATTTTGCACCCACTCCTTGTTTACTATCTCTCCCTGTAGGACCTTCCAGCCTGTCAGGTGTCACTTTCTGTTGCTTATTGGTACGTTCCTCTATCTACTTCTAGTTTGTTACCTCTGATCTGCTGTTAGTTTAGAAGCCCCACATCTGGTCTTTTTAGAATTGCATGCTAAGTAAGAGCACAGGAGCTCTGAGTGAGCTGGAGAGGCTTGCTTCTGAATATGGGTGAGTAACATGCTTTCGTGGGTGAACAGGGTTTCATTTGGGCTGCTTGGAAGCCTTTGTACTCACTTCCACCCTTGGCCACATTTTAACACACCAGCTTGCTGCAGAGCGAGCTCTAAAAGGGTGTGAACTATGAGAGCCACAGCTCAAGGTTCCAGGGGCTCATGTGCAGGGAGGTGAGTGACATTGGGTTGGGGAGGCAAGTGTCTGGGCCATCAGTACCTGTGGGCACGGCGGTGCGGGATCCGTTGGGAGGGGTGTTCTTACAGCCGTTCCACACAGACTCTCCTGGGGCTTTGGTCTCCTGGTCTTTCCACATGTCCAGGTTCTCGGAGATTTGTTCTTCCCCTTTCCGCTCTGACATCCTGTGTTCTGTGCTCAGCCAGCATCCCCTGCAGTTTCTCCTACCGAAGAAGTGGAGCTTTGTGACCTCACGCAAGAGGGTGGTGTGTGTCCTGGGGAGGTTCATGGACCAGCTCTGGGGGGTCAGCGTCAGGGACTAACGAATGGTCAGAGAGCCTCTGAGCTCCCGTCAGCTGGGGTGACTTTGGAACCAGATCGACGTTCTGACACCATGGGTGACTTTAATCCGTGAGGGTTTGAAGCCTTTTCTCTTTGCCTGCTTTTGAAAGGTCTTGCTGAATCGTTCCTTAAAAGCCATTCAAGTGCGTAGAAGAATCTAGAAAGAGGCCATGATACGGAAAGGGGCTATCAATGCAGGAGGAGCAGAGTTAAGAGTGAATGAGGCAGGGACTCGAAGACCAAAGTGGGTCTTTCCTAACTGGGGGAGCCGGTGTCCAGTGGCTTCCGCTGACCCCCTCATCTCTCCGTGAGGGCTCCGTTAGGAGAGGCCTGGGCTCAGGAGGGAGGAGCACCCGCGCAGACCGCGGCCTTCCCGACACAGACTGGGCCAACCGAGCCCCCGGGCTGATGCTGCGAGGCCCGTCTGTGCGTTCAGGAAGAAGCTGCAAAGAAGGCGTTGTCGAGAGAGGCCCCGGTGTTGCTGTGGGGCCAAGACAGGCAGTGACCGATGCCGGGGGTGTGAGGACGTGTGTGCCCCTGCTCAGGGCCCTAGCACAGCTCCAACATGCGGGGTCAGATGGTTCCGCAGCGCTGCCCCTCGGACGCTGATGCTGATGCGGGCTCCTGCGCAGGGATGGGACGGAAGCTTCCAGCACAAGTGAGAAGCAGGGCCCCAAGAGCGATGCTGGCTGGAGAAACGGGGGCTCCTGCTGAGGGCCCGGGGCATGTGTGCGCATGTGCATGTATGTGTGTGTGCGTGTGCATGTTTGTATACGTGTGTGCCTGTGTGTGTGAGAACAGTCACTGACATGGACACGGTCTGGGAAAGGACAGGACGCGGATCCGACAGGGCTCCTAAGTAGGCAAATCTGATCCCTCAGGATGGGCATTGGCCCTTTCAGCTGGGCGGCAGGACCTCGCCCCGCTCGCCCCTCCCTGTGTGGTTCCTGCCTGCACATCTGCCCCTTTGGCTGGGGGCCCTTGGAGAAGGAAAGGAGCAGATATTTAATTAGATTTTATTCATCTAATTATAAGTCAACGTCTTCTTTTTTTTTTTAAGATTTTATTTATTTATTCGACAGAGAAAGACACAGCGAGAGAGGGAACACAAGCAGGGGGAGTGGGAGAGAGAGACCAGGCTTCCCACTGAGCAGGGAGCCCGATGCGGGGCTCCATCCCAGGACCCCAGGATCATGACCTGAGCCGAAGGCAGACGCTTAACGACTGAGCCACCC